>NC_044560.1:113305813-113620160 GCF_007565055.1 Rhinopithecus roxellana | reverse complement strand
TTTTTTTTTTTCCAAACTCTTGCTCTGTTGCCCAGGCTGGACTACAGTGGCCCAATCATAGCTCACTGCTGCTTTGAACTCCTGACCTTAAGTGATCCTCCCATCTTTGTCTCCCAAAGTGCTGAGATTACAGGCGTAAGCCGCTGTGCCCAACTGCCACTAGATTTTTAAGCCCTCATTTCACCCCAGCAATCTGCCTGTCCTGGTACTTCCAAGTCTCCAAACTTGCTGCATTCTGTGGGACAAGGCAGTCTTCCCTGCACTCCTCTGCAGGCTCAGCTAGCGTGTCCCCTTCACCCTGTAGAATCTGCTCCCACCCTCCGTCCCCTTCCCATCTTCCAAAGTCGTATTGCAATCTGGCATCTGCTGCTGTTCCTCTCTAGCTCTCTTCGTTACCATGAACCCCTCTGTTTCATTCCTTCGCTGTCATTATGCTGGGATCTCAGGAAGAAGATGAGCTCAACACACACGTTCAGTCCCTGTGTTTACCCAGAATCCTCCTGGCTTCTCCCCTAGAAGAGGTCAGAGTCGCAGTCTGCAGAGGAGGGCGTTGAGGCAGCTCAGCCAGCATGAGGCTGTCCCTGAAGGATCCAGTGGGGAGAGGTCACGGTCCCCTAGGGCTGAGGAGGGAGAGAGACAGAGCTGTGGGCGGGGCCTGTGCATCTGTCCTTGGAGTCCTGAAGTGTTGAATCTCTGTTGCTACTGAGAGGGAAGGAGGCCTCCAGGTCTTGCTCTGCACTTTCGGGGGCTCTAGTCTTGTTGGAGAGGTGTCCCTTCCCTCCAGAGCTTCCACCCCAGACCTGGGCTCCCAGGACCGGACATGCCCAGCCTTCTCTCCCCCACCCCCCTGCCAGTGATGTCATAGGTGTGACACTCTGCAGCCAAAGACCAGGCGAACCCAGGCGGGCGTCTACCACCTCCAAAATAAAACGTGTTTTCCAAACTGTTGCTGAAGCTGCTAAAATGTTTTGTAAAACGTTTACACTTCCCTTGATATAAGGCAAATACCTTCTGTGAGCCGGGGGTGGGCCGGGTGGGGGAGCCCTGTGTCGGGAGGCAGGATCAAGTGGCTCTGGTGTCATTGGTGACGGCCATGGCTGTTCACTCCCGGTGGAATTTTCCTCTCAAGGTCTCTCTGTCCTTGTTGGGGAGATGGGGACTGGGTCCTCAGACACTTCTGTTTTAGGAAGCCTAAGCTCACTGAGGAATTATTCTAGGGGAAGTGTCTTTGAAGTAGGTGAGGCAGACACGAAGTCCAAAGCCGAGGGGATGAGGAATTGCCCAAGATGAGTGTTCCCTGGGGAGTGGCAACCGTCCCTGGAGGTGGCAGGTGCTGAGAAACAGGACTCGGGGGGACACCTGGGGAGACTGGACTGCAGCCCCAGGGCTGACTTCCCAGCCGCCTGACCAGAGGGGATGGAAGGCCGAGATCCCCCAGACACTCCAGGCTGTCTGGGCCCAGGGACTTCACAGGGCCCTAGAGAGGAGGATGGGGACCTGGAGCAATCTACTATGAGTTACAAAAAAAAAATCACATGCAGTCGGACCTGAACCATGCACAGCGAGCCAGGCTTTACACTCAAGCATGACCCGTGGTACCCACTGTCTCCTCCAGCAGCTCTCTGGAAGGCCAGGGAAGCCAGCTCGTCCTGACCTCTGTGACTGCAGCAGTTGCTCTGGCACTAGATGGAAATGGAAAGGCTTCAGGCCGCACACGAGGCCCTGGGGCTCCAGCTTCCCCTCTGGGAGAGCTTCAGCACCACGTGTTCTCTTCTAGCCAGCGCTGTGGTGGCGGCAGCCACACATGCGCCACACATACACACTGCACACCACAGACACACCACATATGCTTGCCACACACACATGGAATGCATGCAGCACACACACTCTGCCCATTGGCCTCTGTCCACCAGCCAAAGCTCCTCTGCCAGCCCTGGCATCTGCTTACTGTGGAGGGGCAGCCCTTTTCTTCCTGGGACTCCCACAGTAAGCTGAGCAGAGCACACTGCTGAGAGCTAGAACTTCTCCATTCAAGGCCATGGGGACACAGGAGGCAGGGAGCTGTGTCCTGTGGGCAGGGCCCAGGGCAGGCAGTGGTATGCAGTGTCAGGAGCCTCCAGGGCAGGCCCCCACTCCCCTATCCTCCTTCCACCATGCAGTTCCTTCCCCCTGCAGGGGTCAGCTTAGCCTGGGAGCTGGGGCCAGTTCAGGGGTTTCCACATCAGTGATAGCCATGTCCATAACAGCTGAAAGCAGAGCGGCCACCAGCACTGGCCCGACCTAGACGCAGGGAGGAGTGGTGCTCAGACCTGGCCCAAGCCAGGGGGGCTAACAGCTTGGTCTGACCAGAGACACCCTGTCTGTCCTAAGCCTGCCCCTCTGGCCATCCCAGGTTCAGGGCCACTCATCTCAGCTCTGTCTGGTCTGTGGAAATAGGAAATCAAAGTCCATGTAATCACAAGGGAATCATTTGTGGGAGACAACTGGACCCATCCAGAAAGGTAGTGCTCTTGGTGACCCTCTCTGGGGGCCCATGGCCATGCCTGGAAGCCCTATTTCAGGGTCCTTGGAGTCAGCATTGGCTCCAGCAGCATGCGTTTGCCTTGACGCCAGCAGATGGAGCCCTGAGCCAGCTCACAACCCTCCAGTCCCCAGTCCTTCATCTTCTGTCCTCTGAGATCAGGCTTCCTCCAGGACAGAGCCCAGGTGTCTTCCTGTCTCTGAACACCCACAGTCACCTTCCTGCGCTGCATCACCACAGTGTGTGCAAGGCCTAACACTGCTATGCTAGGTTCTTAACACGTCTGTTGTGTGGTTGGATGGATGGACAGATGGATGCGTGGATGGGGAGTAGGAAGATGGATAGATGGATGATGGGTGGGTGGGTCGGTGGATGGATGGTTGGAGGGATGGATGGGTAGATAGGTGGATGGACAGATTGATGGAAAGATGGATGGGTGGGTAAGTGAGTGGGCATATGGATGGATGGTTGGATGGATGGATGGATGGATGGATGGATGGATGGACGGATTGATGGATGGATGGATGAGTAGGCAGATAGATGGATGTGTGGGCAGGTGGGTAGATGGATGGAGGGATGTATGAATGGATGGAGGGAAGGGTGGATGGATAGATTAATGGAAGGATGGACAGATGGATGGAAAGTTGGACAAATGGGTAGGTGAGTGGGCAAATGGATGCATGTGTGGGCAGATAGGTGATGGAGCGATAGATGTTTGTATAGAGGGATGGATGGATGGATGGACAGATGGATGGGTGGGTGGGTGAGTGGGCAGATGGATGGATGGATGGATGGATGGATGGATGGATAGATGGAAAGATGGACAGAGAGGTAGTGAGTGGGCAGATGGATGGCCCACTCATCCAGACTGATGGATGAGACGGATGGATGGATGGATGGATGGATGGATGGATGGATGGATGGAGGGATGGATGAATAGATGAATGGATTGGATGGACAGATAGATGGGAAGATGGACAGATAGGTGGGTGGGTGGGCAGATGGATGGATGGGTGGGTAGACAGACTGGATGAGCTGAATGAACAGGTGAATGGAAGGTGGGAGGGAGAGTGATAGATTAATGAACGGATGGATGGAAAGATGGACAGATGGGTGGGTGCATGGGCAGATGGATGGATGGATGGGTGGACAGACTGATGGATGAGATAGATGGATGGATGGATGGATGGATGGATGGATGGATGGATGGACAGATGGATGGATGGACAGACGGATGGGTAGATATATGTAGTAAAAGAAGGAAATACATGAGGAGAGGCAAAGATTTGTTAGTAGACTGAATCATAGCCCCTAAATTCTCTCAGGAAACAGGTTGAAACTAAATTCTCTCAGGAAACAGGTTGAAAGCTTAACATCATCTCCAGAAGGTATTTTCTTGCAGTTCTCACACCCAGCATTCCTGTGGTCTTGTCATCAGGCTGCCTCTGGTCCTGCTTTTGTTACCTCTTTGTTCCTTGGTTGCACCCCTTTCCGTCTTCCCTGGGGCTGGGAATTCTCAATTGGTAACACGAACCTGGAGGGGATGTGAATGGAGATGAGGTTTCTGGGGAGAAACAACTGTTTCCCACCCCGAGCATAACTCCTGGCCCATCATGGGCCTTGGGAAGCCACCCCCAGATCCTCCACCCCCACCTCTCTTTTCTCCCTGCTTTGATGTTCTCGAGTTAGTCCTGGCTCAGCCTCTACAGCTGCTGATATGAATACACTAAGTGGATCAATAACATGTCAGTCCTTTGCCAGGAGCAAGGGGAAGAGGGGGTCTGCATCTCTCAAGTGCTGAGTGACAGCTAATCATTTTTCACCTGGCATTCACCCTTGCGAAGATAAGCACAGCTCTCCTGGGAACAAGAAGGCAACGTCAGAGGCTCCCCTGCCTCACTTCCTGCAGAGCCCAGGGCAGTAGCCTGGCTCACATTTCCACTCCCTATGCGTGATCCCGTGTTGAGTGCGGGGCTCCATGGGAATGTGTGCACGCCCTGGGTTTATGAGCACATGTGTCTGTAGGTGGACTTGGATCTGTGTGTGGGCGTGCATGCCTGGAGGCTGAATACCTGTGAGTGTGTGCATATCTGAGTATTTGTTTGAGAATGTGCATGACTGTATATGTGTAGATGTCTGTGTGCACATCCATGCAGATGTCAGTATCCATGTGAGTGTGTGCATGCACAGGCACCTAGGAGCATGTGTTTGACCATTTGTGTGCATGTGTGTGTCTACGCAAAGGTGTGTGCAGGGCCTGTGTTCGTCATCAAGGTGTTGCTGTATACGCCAGCATCTGCATCTCCCTTGGTTACCCTTGAGTCCTCTCTCTAGGAGATGGGATTCCCTGCAGGCTGTCCTTCCCTGGGCCATCTCATTGCCACTCCCTGCTCAGCTGGTGCCTAGAAGAGAGGAGTGATGGCTGGAATCCTGTGCTCACCTGCCATTCCCCTTCCTGCTGGAGAAAGCAGGTGTCTGTAGGAGGAAGGCAGTCTGAGGGTGAAGGATCCTGGATTGGACAGGACCATTTCAATTGCAAGGGACAGCATCAGGTAGGGCTGTATCTAGGTTCTGCCTCAGTGTAGTCAGAACTCAGCTTCTCCATTCCTTGCCTCTGCTTCGCCCCTTGTGGGCTTCAGTCCCAGATAGCCTTTTGCCTAGGGGTGGCCCTGGCATCTCTAGGCCTCTGTTGTCACCCCTTTGTGTTACCTGATCATCCTTGAGCCAATTCCTTTGGCAGGAGGATCCCATGCCCCTCCTGATGTGAGTGGTGCCACCTCATCCAAACCACAGGTGCTAAGAGTGGGGAGAAGTGGCTTCCTGTGGCGAAGGGGTGCTGGTGTGGTTGTGAAGGGGGAGGTTAGGTGGACAGAAGCTGAGTGTGGGTACTTTCCCCCTGGGGTGAGGTCTTGTGTCTCAGGCACTAAGGGGTTCAGCCTGCAGGCACTGGGCCTGGCTCCTCAGTGCCCCTGGCCCTACATGGGTGCTGTGCAGTCACTTGCGTGCAGCCACAGGCAGCTGCTCTGGCCTCAAGCTTTAGATGAGCCTAGCCTCCTGACCAGGCTACACCGGTTACCCCCCACACAGGTCCAGCCCCCTCCTGACACACCTTGCCCCACAGGCAGCATCCATGCCCTGGGCGTGGGGCCTGGGACCTCCACTGTCCTCTCACTGTGCAGAAGGGGAAGGTGCTGGGCGAATCCCCACCCAGGGGTCAGGTGCTGCATTGGAGGCCTCACCTTCCCCAGTGCTCCCTCCACTTTTAGATGAGGATACCCCCGGCCCCCGTCCGGGCTCAGCCAAGGAGCCGTAAGCAGTTCTATAAAGTGTGGCTGCAGGGCTGCTCTTCCCAGGCTCCATGAATAATTGAAGCTCCCTTAAAATGTGCATCTGCAGCCTGGAGGACACGCCCTCCCTCACCATGTGCAGACGCAAGCCTGGACAGTACTGCCGGGGGCCGCATCTGCCTCGGAAGGCCCTGGAGGGGCACAAAGACCAGGTCCAGACCTGCCACTCCTGGGCCCTGCCACTCCCCCCTCTCCTTCCCCACCTTCCATTTTCTCCCCATCCTAGCAGGTGGCAGGCATAGAGACCCAGCCTTGGAGCTCCCCAGCCAGGTGGCACAGAGAGGCCCACTCTGGCTGGGTTACCGTTGGGCCTGGGGAGGTCCCCAGCCGCGCCACCTCTCCTTGGGCACTGACAGAGCCTGCTCCAAGTGTGGACTGTGGCCCAGAGGGAGGGGCCACACCTGGGTACACCCCAGCCAGGGTCCAGGCTACAGCTGCTCACCAGCAGACCCAGCAGATGCTGGGGATTGGGGAGGGAGTGAGGTCACAGAGCCCCCAGGAGCCATCGGCAGCGTCCAGCTGTCATCAGGAGACCAGCCCTGCTGTGTGTGCAAGTGCAAGCATGTGTATCAGGGTGCTGTTATGAGGGACATGAGTGTGTGTGCACAGAGTGTGAGGGTGTCTCCAGTGCTGCGTGGCTGCGTGTGATTGTGGAGACCCAACCGAATCTCTGTCTGTGGCTGTATGTCACAAACCCTTGATCAGGCTAAGAGGTCCCAGTGGGGAAGGGCATTTCTCCTTGGCTGCAGACTGATGCCCCTCCCCACACACTCACCCCGCAGGGGCATCCTGTACCTGCCGTTGTGGGCCCCTCCTCGACTCATTCTGACAGCTGAGCCTCAAGTCCTAATCCTTTAAACCTGAAATTCCTGGTAATGAAATCTGTGAAAGGTGAAAATTAAAAACCCATGGCCACAATCTCCTGGTCCCTGCAGTGGCCCAGGGTCCCTGCTGAGCCCCGTCTAGGGTTTCGAGGCAGCAGTACCAGCCCTTTCCCCACTTCCCTGCCCTGAGCTCACTCAGTGAGCCTTCACTCCCTCATTAGCAAGAAGGGTGCTTCTCCTGCCTTCACTTTCCTCTGCCCCAAATTCGATTTATTGGAAGATACTATTTCTCCCTTGGCTCTCCCACCCCCTCTGGCTTCCCTGGTCCTCACCACTGGAACTCTGGGGGGTCTTGGCACAGAGGTGTGATGAGAGAAGGGTTAGGGGCTGCCAGGGTGAGCCCAGAGAACAGAGCTGGAGGCTTCAGCCTCGGGCAGCCCCTTATCTCTGGCCCCATCTTCTATGTTCTCTCGTCTGGTGGTAGGGGGTGCTTTGGGAAGGATCAGGGAAGAGTGGCCTGGGCTGGAGCCTAGCCACAGGGTCTCGGTGGCTGGTATTTTGGGCAGAGCTGGACTTGCCCACTGGGGACACTGGGAATGGGCCACTTAGGGCTCTCACCTGAAAGTGGTCTGGTTCCCCTTGGCCAGAGAGAAGTTTTCAAGATGGGGCAGGAAGGTCATTGTCCGCTGCAGCAGAGGCTTCTTGCACCCTCCCTCTTCCTCCTGGAAGAGCTGGGGTCTGAGTTCATCTAGTGCTATCCCGAGGCCTTCAGGAACCGGGCAGAGGGCCCTCAGGCCACTGACCTCTTGAATTGACTGTACTTTGTGGCCTGGAGTGGAAGGTGTGGTGGTAGGTGGGGAAGGGGAAAGGGCCAGCCAGTCACAGACCAGGTCCTAAAGGCCTTGCCATGCTGGGACCTGGTATTGATGTCTTGAAAGGTGAGTATCAGCTGGGCACATTGGCTCATACCTGTAATCCCAGCACTGTGGGAGGCTGAGGTGGGAGGATCACTTTATCTCAGGAGTTCAAGACTAGCCTGGGCAATATAGCGAGACCCCGTTTCTACCAAAAATACAAAAATTAGCATAGTGGCGTGTGCCTGTAGTCCCAGCTACTCAGGGGCTGAGGTTGGAAGATGGCTTGAGCTCAGGAGATGGAGGCTGCTGGAAGTCCTCATTGTACCACTGCCCTCCAGCCTGGGTGACAGAGCAAGACCCTGTCTCAATAATAATAATAATAATAATAATAATAATAATAATAATGATAATAATAATAATAATAAGCGTCAGCATCAGCTGGGAGGTGGGGAGTGAAGGCTGTGGGCACTAGAGCTCCCTCTGGGCGGCTCACAGGATGGGGCTGGATCGGTGTCTCAGGAGAAAGGAAGGCCACCTAAATATCCCGCCTCTCGACAACGCTGAACTTCAGACATGGCGAAGACAGGTTTAGATATGATTCTTCATCTTGACCACCATGTAGAAGGGGGCTCCCTGGCAAGGGGCTGGGAGATGTGGGCCAGGGGCCGCAAGTAAAGGAGTTGAGGAGACAATGCATACTGGCAGCCTGGCCCTCGGGACCATCCTGAGTGCTCAGCCTCAGTGCAGCTGCTCCCGCCCCCCAACCCCCACCTGCACCTCTGCTGGCCGTGCTCCCCTCCCAGTTCCTGCACCTTCCCCTCCTCTGCTTGTATCTGAGTCCCACCCACTTTTCCAAGCCCAGCCCTTCAGTGCCACTTTCCCTGATGCCTGATCCTGAGCCCTCTCCTCCCCTTCCCAGGCCCTTTCTGTGCCAAAGATGCACTTCATCCAGAGTCACCCGGGAGCCACTTCTGGCCATGCGTCCTGCTCCCCAGGTGCATCCTATGGTTAGGATCCTCTCCCCACCACCTCCCTTTCTTCAGATGAGGCTCCCTGGCTGACCCTGTGTTCCTGCCACGGGAAAAACTTGGTGCCTTGGGCATCCCCTTCTGGAAGTCTTCCATCTGTCAGGCTTAGGACGGACAGGCAGCACAGGACCACAACTTGTGCTGACCCAGGAGGCTGGACCGGCCTCCCGTGGTGGCTGCAGCACTGTTCAAGGAGTCCCCGTACTTGTGAACCCGTGTCTGTGTGTCTAGAATGTGTGCTCCCGGCCCCTGAAAGCCTGTGGCCACTTGCATCCATGCACGTGAGTGTCCATGCACATGTGTGTGCCCCGGAGTCCCAGAGTGGGCTGTAGTGGAGCCGAGAGTCTGCCGTGGTCAGGCCGTGCTTGGGACTGGGGCCTCAGCACTGGATGGGGCTGTGCATCTTGTCGCGCCTGGCTTCTTTATTAATCCGTTTTGTGAATAAACTTGGGAGTTCACGTTGGGAATCTGACCATTTGCTCCCGTTTCCTCCAGGCCCCCCAGGAGGAGGAACACATGTTAAATATTTGTGGTTTTGCTGCATTAGGTTTTAAAGTTCAGCAGTAATTACCGTGACCGGGTGCCAAGTGGATCTGCTCCCTGGAGAAGGCTCCTGCCGTAGCGGGCTGGTGGCTGCGTTCTAGGCCAGCCTCTGTGTACCGTTTGCACAAACCTATGTGCTTCGCCTTCTGGCGCCTCTCTTTTTCGGACTCCACTGGTTGCTGGGTCCTTCACTTGGCTGGGCTGTGCCCTCTGTGGGTGGGTGCTCTCCTCTGGCCCAGCCCCAGCCCACACCCCCAAAAAGCAGACTGCGGGCAGCTGAGGCACCAGCGTGGGACTTTGGTAAGCAGAGCCTGGGGGCTCCAGCAAGCGCCTTTGCTCCCATGGCAGGTTCATGGCCACACCTGTGACTGTCCACACACATGCCATCAGAGCAGATAGAACTCTATTTCCAGAGCACATGTTAGTTTTTAAATCCCTTACCCCAGCCAGCCCCATGTCAGACTACTCAGTTACTCTTTCATGTACATTTCATCCAATCATGTTTTCTTGCACAAATTCAGCATCATTCGCACATCCCCGCTGAGTTCACAGTTCTCTGCAGGCTCTGGCCTGGGTGAGTAGTGGCATCTGTGTCCTTGATGTGGTTGTATGCAGATGCTGATTTGGCGCAGCCCCTGTGGCCAGGGTGGTGCCCTCTGCTTCCTGAGTAGCAGCTGTGTCTCTGCTAGGCTTGACCTAGGACTACATGTCACACCCCTCAACAGATGTCTTTCAGGGTTGCTGCCAGATCAAAGGAAGAGGTGGGGGAACACAGTGCCGGCAATGCCAGGCAAAGGAAAAGAGGCACATTCAGCCGAGCCTCAAGTAAGCGTGCCCTGCAGGCCTCACACAGTCCTGGGAGAAAACTCCTGGCATGGACCCTGATATTTGGGTGTGGTTCGATGAGCGTCCCTGAGACAGCCACAGGCACCCAGACATGCACCTGCCCTCAACACATTCCTAGACCACTGGGAAGGGAGCCACACATGCTCAAAGTACAGGTGCTTAAGTACAGGTGCTTAGGAGGGAGAGGTGCAGGGGAGCCCAGACCAGGGAAGGGAGGGAGGGAGGCAGACCCTACTTCTTTGAGCTCCCTGGGAGGCTTGTGAGCCCAGCTCGGGAGGAGCTAGGATCAGCCAGGGAGAGGATGCAACACAAGGCAAGCTTGCCCAGTGAGGGAGACTCAGTCATGAGGACAGAGGTAAGCTCCCACACCACAGGGTGCTGCTGCATTAGTCTAACTTCTGGCCCTGCCCTCTGTGGACCACATCTGAGTCTTGTGGGATGGGCTTGGAGTAAGTCCAAGAAGAGTCATCTAGGGTATGTTGAGAAAGACCCTGGCACAGGGAGCTGCTCTGCTGGCTTCTAGCAGGCATGGGCAGAGAGGAGATGGGCACTTTCCCACTGTGCAACAGGATGCCCTGCAATTTAGTAATCCCAAGACCCCCAGGCCCCAGTTTCCAGTAGAACTTAAAGGGAAATCCGGGGAAAGCTCAAAGGGAAACAGGCTATCATTAAAGTGCAGCTGGGGCTGCAGTTTCATCCGAAGGCTCAACGACTGAGGGAGGATCTGTTTCCAAGCTCAGCCAAGTAGCTGCTGGCAGGATTGAGTCCATCTCAGGCTGTTGGTTGTAGAACTGCCTCAGTTCCTTGCCATGTGGGCCTCTCCATAGCACAGTTCTTGGCATAGGAGCTGGCTTCTTTCAGTGTGAGCAAGCCAGAGAGGGAAATGAGACAGAAGTCACAGCCTGTGTGTAACTTAACCTCAGAAGTGACAGCCCATCATTGTAGCTGCAGTCTATATGTTAGACGCTAATCTCTGAGTCCAGCCCACCTGGGGAGGTATTGCAAGAGCATGTTGCCAGGTGGTGAGGATTGCTGGCACCATCTTGGAGGCTGCCTGCCACTGGTGAGGTATGGTTGAGGTGCTTTCATAGGGAAATTATAACCATCATAGGTCCACTGGTCAGTGCATACAGCAAGTCAATACACCCAAACCTGGTTGCAACGGAGAAAGAGATTTAATTGTAGGGTCACTGAACAAGGAAATGGGAAAGGGCCTCAAATCCAGCTCCCCAGGGAGTTTGGGGCTAGGGTTTTTAAGGGTTTTGGAGTAGGCTGAAGTATAGAGATTGTTGATTGGTGGAAGAGTGCAGGGTGAAGTGTCAGGGGCAGGGAGAGGAAGAACCTCTCAGGCTGATCCCCATCTTCTGTGGGGTCTTCAAACTAGTTTTGCTAGAATTCACAGTCTGAAAGAAAAACGTCTTATGTGATCCTTAAACAAAAGCCTGTGATTCTAAGGTTGGAGATCCTGTCTATAGGAGCACCAGGGATGCCAATCAATTCTCAAACAGTCTTAGGACCCTCATGTCAGAAATCCTACCTATAGGAGCACTGGGGGTGTGTGTCATCAAGACCTAGTGCCACGTGACTTTCCACTACAAGGAAGTGGGCCAAAGTGCAGCCTGATTGATGCTTAATTATAACTATATTCCTGTCGAGAACCCAGCATGCAGTTCTTCCCAACTCCATGGGGACAGTTTCAAAATGACATGTTCTGCATTACACTGTAAAAGGGTCACTCTGGATGCTGTGAAGAAACAATCAGAGGAGGCAAGGATGAAGCAGAAACACCTCTTGGGAGAAACAACACTTCACTAAAACTAGTTTCCCTCTCTGTACGGTGGATGTAAGGTTAATCATAGAAGCTATCTCAGGCGACATTGTAAGAATTAAATGAGATAATACAGGGACCACGCTAAGCTCATTCTTTGGTCTTTTCCCCTAAGATGCACATGCCCCACTGTCTTTTCAAGAGTCTGGTGTATGCTGCTGCCCACTGGAGTTCATCGGATGTATTACTGGAAAGGGGTCCCAATCCAGACCCCAAGAGAGGGTTCTTGGATCTCACACAAGAAAAAATTCAAAGCGAATTCATAAACTGAAAGCAAGTGTATTAGGGTTTTCTAAAGGGACAGAACTAATAAGATAGATGCATATATGAAGGGGAGTTTATTAAGAAGTATTGACTCACACAATCACAAGGTGAAGTCCCACAATAGGCCATCTGCAAGCGGAGGAGCAAAGAAGCCAGTGTGAGTCCTAAAACCTCAAAAGTAGGGAAGCCAACAGTGCAGCCTTCAGTCTGTGGCTGAAGGCCCAAGAGCCCCTGGCAAACCACTAGTATAGGTCCAAGAGTCCAAAACCTGAAGAACTTGGAGTCTGATGTTCGAGGGCAGGAAGCTTCCAGCACAGAGAAAGATGGAGGGTGGAAGACTCAGCCAGTCAAGTCCTTTCACCTTCTTCTGCCTGCTTTATTCTAGCCTCACTTGCAACTGATTAGATGACGCCCACCCAGATTGAGGGTGGGTCTGCCTCTCCCAGTCCCCTGACTCAAATGTTAATCTCCTTTGGCAACACCCTCACAGACACACCCAGGAACAATACTTTGCCTTCTTCAATCCAATCAAGTTGATACTCAAAAGTAATCATCACAGCAAGTTTATTAAGAAAGTAAAGGAATAGAGAATGACTACTCCATAGGCGGAGCAGCAGCTTGGGCTGCTGAACTGAGGATACTTATTGTTACTTTTTGATTATATGCTAAACAAGGGGTGGATTCATCATGAGTTTTCCAAGAAAGGGGTGGGCAATTCCCAGAACTTAGGGTTTCTCTTCTCCCCTTTTTAGACCATAGAGGGTAAATTCTAGGTGTTGCCATGGCATCTGTAAACTGTCATGGCACTGGTGGGAGTGTCTCTTCGCATGCCAATGCATTATAATTTGCATATAATGAGCAGTGAGGACAACCAGGGGTCACTTTCATCACCATCTTGGATTTGGTGGGGTGTGGCCAGCTTCTTTACCACAGCCTGCCTTATCAGCAAGGTCTTTGTGACCTGCATCTTGTGCCAACCTCCTACGTCATTCTGTGACTTAGAATGCCTAACCTCCTGGAAATGCAGCCCAGTAGGTCTCAGCCTTATTTTACCCAGTGTCTATACAAGATGGAGTCACTCTGGTTCAAAAGCCTTTGACAGATGTGTTTTCGTGTATGCAAACAATGATTGAGACACAGTTTGGGTTTTTCACAAGGAGCCCAGAGCCTGTGCCTGAGGCTGTGACCAGATCCTCTGGTTTGCCCAGAGAAGATCTCGGGCAGAGAAAAGGTGTGAGGATGCACTGTTCTCCTTGCTGGCTGCCGGTGACCTCTTTTCCACCCCAAGAAGCTCATGGACTCAGGGAAACAAGAGAGCCTGTCTCAGTGGCTCAGTCCACATGGGCAGAGATTGAGGTGCAAGGGGAGGGAGTCCCTTAATCTACACGCTGCACACACTGGGATAGCTGAGCCTCCACTTCAACCCAGCCAGCTCTGCCCTGCATGAGCTTGGCCATGTGAGTTCAGCTGCATATCGACTATGCTCTGTTGCAATGCTGCCTCTTTCTTTTGGACTCTGAAAAGCCGCCCCCTGAGGCTCATGATTGCCCTTACTTTAAAGAGGAGGTCAAGCATATTTGGCTGTCACTCAGGAGATCCTCTTGTCTGGTCCTTGTACCAAGAATCATTGTTCTGCACCGGCTGTTGCAAGGCTCATGCCTAATAAATAAGCCCATGTTCTGTTCTATCCCCAGCTGGGCTGTACTACATACTGTCCTGACACTGACCACCTGGAGTTAGCACCAGACACCAGAGCCCTGCATGAGAATGACTTTACTTCAGACACTGGCCGCAGGTGGGGTCCCCAGGCCACCTGCACTGTTGGCGAACTGGCTACAGAGTCAGGTGTTCCTATGAATCTGTAGCCAGTTGGCCAGCAGTGCAGGTGCTCGGTTCCCTCCAGTTTGAAAGTTTGTTATAAAGATGCAGAACGCAGGCAAGTGCTATACTTACAATTGCTTTTTTATTAGAAAGGATACCCATAGATAGAACAGAGTCTGGGAGGGTCCCTAACACAGTTTTTGCAGGCTCTGGGTTCCTGGTGAAGAGCCCAAACCTTGTCTCAATCATTATTTGTTCACATGAAGACACATCCAATGAACTGAAGTGGGCAGCAGGGCAACACCAGACCCTCAGAAAGGCAGTGGGGCATGTGAGTCTTAGAGGAAGAGACAAAGCATGAGCTTAGCTTGATTCCTGTATTACCTCATTTAATTCTCACAAAGTTCCCTAAGGTAGGTTCCATTGTACCTCCTTCATGGAGTCAGGGCATATCACCCTCTCAGCAGGTCAGTGTGTTCAACTGGGAGCTCCTCTGAGCCTCAGTGTCTAGAGTTTTTATTGGGATTGCATTATGAATTGGGGTTTGATTATGAGTAATCAATGACTGATGATTGATTGGCTGCATGACATAACTCAATCTCCAATCACCCTCCCCTCCTCTCTTCAAGTGGTTGGTCTTTCTGGTGACCAGCCCCTATACTGAAGCTCTCTAGGAGCCCACCAGGACCCATCTCATTAGCATAACAAGACATGCCTATCACTGTGGAAATTCCAAGGGTTTTTCAAGCACTGTGTCTGGAATCAAGAGACAAAGAACAGATATGTTCTTTTTTTTTTTTTTTTTTTGGAGATGGAGTCTTGCTCTGTTGCCCAGGCTGGAGCACAATGACATGATCTTGGCTGATCTTGGCTCACTGAAACCTTTGCCTCCCAGGTTCAAGCAATTCTAGCAATTCTCCTTCCTCAGCCTCCCAAGTAGCTGGGATTACAGGCCCCTGCCACCATGCCAGGCTAATTTTTTGTACTTTTAGTAGAGACAGGGTTTCATCATGTTGGCCAGCGCCAGCCTGGTCTTGAACTCCTGATCTCAGATAATCTACCCGCCTTGGCCTCTCAAAGTGCTGGGATTACAGGTGTGAGCCACCGTGCCTGGCCCAGGTATATTCTTGATACCACAGCCCATTACCAGATGAATACAGCCTTGTGAAGTGCAACTTTCAAACTTACTTTGGGATCCATTTTATTATCTCTTTACCAGATTTCCTTTCATCTGTCAGTTCCATTCTAATTTATGCCCTCATTTCTTGTATGGCATTCTAAACACCTTCTCTGCATAAGATGGGTTGTAACAGATTAATTATTGCAGACTCTTGCTTCAGCTCCAAAAGAACATGCAACATAAGAGCTTGAACTTCCTACATAGGAGCCCCCGTTAGCCTCTAGGAGCCACAGCCAGCCTCTAGGAGCACTTTGTCAAGGGCCCATACAACACGACTGCAGCCTGCTGCAGAGAGCTCCACAAACTTCTGTCGCTGATCTGTGATCTATGAGGCAAGCCTCCTCTCTCTGTGACCAGACAACAGTGTCGGAGGTGTGTAAACCAGAGCAACTCCATCTTGACTAGGGCCTGGGAAAAAAGAGGCCGAGACCTACTGAGCTGCACTCCCAGACAGTTAAGGCATGCTAAGTCACAGGATGAGATAGGAGGTTGGCACAAGATACAGGTAATAAAGACCTTGCTGATAAAACAGGTTGCAGTAAGGAAGCCGGCTAAAACCCACCAAAACCAATGGCCACGAGAGCAAAATGGCCACGAGAGCGACGTCTGGTTGTCCTCACTGCTATACGCCCACCGGCACCATGACAGTTTACAAATGCCATGGCAACATCAAGAAATTACCCTATATGGTCTAAAAAGGGGAGGCATGAATAATCCACCTCTTGTTTAGCATATCATCAAGAAATAACCATAAATAACCATTACTTCTTAATAAACTTGCTTTCACTTTACTCTATGAACTTTCCCTGAATTATTTCTTGTGCAAGATCCAAGAACCTTCTCTGGGGGTCTGGATCAGGACCCCTTCCTATAACAGCAGTGGGGACCCACACTGTGTGACACAGGGGTGCACTCCTCCAGGTAGCGTGAATATGAAGGGATGGGGTGGCAGCTCACTGGGCCAGCTCCCAGCCCCCAGGAGAACACCCTGCCACCATCGTCCCAACTGCAGGAGCTCAGAGAGGAGAGGAAGGAAGGAGAGCGCTTCCTCAGTGCCCAGGCCAGGAGGGGCATCACGAGTGGGGTCTGTTGGGAGTGAGGACCCACCTTCCTGATCCCAGGGCTGCCCGCTCCCACTGGGCCCAGCATTCCACCCTGGGAGCACTGACTTCCCCCAGCAACCTTCCTGACATGGGGACAAGGAAAGACACTGTAGGGTGAGTTGGGGGTGAGATTCTGTTGACAACCAAGTCTCCTGCCCAGCTTGGTCCCTGAAACATCCCCTGACCCCAGCATCAAGCTGAACAGAGGGTAAACGGGGTCTCTGTGTGAGGGTCCTCTGTGCCATGACCTGGGCAAGGCCGGAGGCTGCATCAAATGTCAGATAGGGAAGTCCCGGCCCAGGGAAGAAGGAGGCTTTAAAAAAGGCTTGTGTTTGTTGGCAAGCAGCAGTGCCAGGCCTGGCTTTTGATCAAAACATCCTAGCTGTTGGCAGAGACAAAGGCAATCCCTGGAAACAGCCTGGCTGGGGAGAGATGGAAGAGAGGGCAGTGGGGGGTGGGGGGGTCAGCTCTGGCCCCTCCCCAGCTGGCTCATAGCCTCCCACTCTCAGGGCTGACCTTGCTCCTCCATGGGGAGGGAGGGGGCACTTGGAGAAAAGGCTTAAAATGCCTCACAGGCAGAGTTAGCAATCAGGTTTCAGGAGGAAACTCACAGATTGATGGGGAAAGCCAGTAAATGCACCCCCAGCAGCAGGAGAGTGTGAATGGGACCGGGAACAGTGTCTGCCTCCAGCCAGGCTGCCACCTTCTCCCGACTGCCCACTGCAAAGGCAGTCAGAGGGTCTTATGTTCTGACACACAGACACACACACACTCTTCACTCTCCACTGCAGCCATACAAAATCACATTCTTGGCCGGGCATGGTGGCTCACACCTGTCATCCCAGCACTTTGGGAACCCAAGGTGGGCGGATCACTTGAGGTCAGAAGTTCAAGACCAGCCTGACAAACATGGTGAAACCCTATGTCTACTAAAAATACAGAAATTAGCCGGGCATACTGGTGCACACCTGTAATCCCAGCTACTTGAGAGGCTGAGGCAGGAGAATCATTTGAACCCAGAGGGTGGAGGTTGCAGTGAGCCAAGATCGCGCCACTGCCTGGGGGACAGAGCGAGACTCCGTCTCAAAAACAAACAAAAACAAACCAAAATCACATTCTCCACCTTTTACCAGAAGGCTCGCTCACACCTGTAAATGGAGTGTGCATCCTCTCCACCTGTTTCTAATTAAGGATGTGTATTTTTTAAGGCACCATCCCACCACCTGGCAATGTCCTTACAAAAGAGACTGCTCCCTGCTGCGGGGCCAGGGACCGCCTCAGCCCAGCGATGCTAAGAATCCATGGTGACAGAGACAGACGTGGGGGGAGGATCCCAGGCCCAGCCTGCCCTTGGAAGCACCTCTTGCCTCACTATGATGTAATAGACCCTCAGCCTGGGGACAGCCTCAGCAGGCTGTTGAACTGAGACTTGGACTGAGAAAGGAGGTCAGGGGATAGACTGGAGGGTGCTTCTGAGTTGAGGTGTTGTTCTGGAGGTCAGCAGTGGAGGACTAGCCAGGAACTGATCACGCCAGATTTTATACCAGCCTGGAGCCTACCTGGGCTCTCCCGGACGCTACTAATCAGGATGGAGTGTAGGGGTGCTTGCTGCAGGCATTTAGAAGGCTCCCCAGCTAACCACTCCCAGGCCTGCCTCCCTGCGGATGGTTTACCCCAGGCTGTTTTGCCAGCCTAGCACTGCCTTCCCCAGGGAATAGTGAACTCACTTTTGCAGAGAAGGGATCCTTCAGAGGGCCCTTCCGAGGCACTCTGCAGTGTCTGCTCAAGCTCAGACCAGATGCATAGCCTGGTGCCTGCCAGGCCAACTGGGGTGACCACTTATCCAGCAGATAAGTGTGTGAGAGCAGCTCTGGGGACGTGGGGCACTGAGGGGGGTCTCATGTGTCAGGGGCAGCCAGGAAATGTTCTATTCAGACGCCCTTTCTGTTCCTGAGATTTTCTAGCACCAGCAGACACCGTGGCCACCATCTCTCTCTCGCTACCCCATACTGCAGACGTTTGGGAGTCTGTGGCCATGTATGATGCAGCCCACAGCTTTGTCTCCAACATACATGAAGGAATGCGTGGTGTGTCGTTGTCATTCTGAGATAGGAGTTCAGCAGGACTAGTTTCCCAAGACCCTGTGAAAAAACAGGATTCAATAGAGAAGCTGGCCAAAACCAAAGGTGGTGATGGAAGCAACCTCTTGTTACCCTTACTGCTCCTAAGATGCTAATTATAATTTATTAGCATGCTAAAAGACATGCCCACCAGCGCCATGACAGTTTACAGATGCCATGGCAACTCCCGGAATTACCCTATAAGGTTTAAAAAGGGGAAGGACCCTCAGTTCCAGGAACTCCCAGCTCCTTTCTGGAAAAACTCATTAATAAGCCACCCCTTATTTAGCATATGGTCAAAAATAACCATAAAAATAGTCAACCAGCAGCCCTAAGGGCTTCTCTGCCTATGGAATAGCCACTTTTTATTCCTTTACTTTCTTAATAAACTTGTTTTCACTTTACTCTGTTAGCTCATTCTTGAATTATTTCCTACACAAAGGCCCACTTGGCCTTCTGGGCTGAGCCCCAGTTTTGGGGTTCGCCCTGCGACAATTCCATCCCCAGGTTCAGGGCCACTGAGACATGCATTCAGAACTGTCCCTAGCCGTGGATATTGGCTGCCTTGGTGACCAGGGCTAAGGGTTCACCGTGGCCATAATTAGAGCTGGGACAAATGGCTATTAGATCCTAATTGTCAGCTTTTCCGAATCTGGAAAAAAGCCACGGTACAGAATTCCCAGAAGGGAATTGTCCCCAAGGACTACTGGGGACACTTCTCAAGGCTGTGGGCATCTGTTTGCAGAAGTGTGTCATGGAAGCCACATGCTGTACTAAGTTTGCAGTCTGAGCCAGGCTCTCCTCTAAAGCATGGCTGTCCTCCTAGGTCCTCCTAGGATGGGTGTCCTGGCCACCCCTTCCTTTGAGCTTCCCCCAGCCTTCTCCAGTGTGTTTTCTGCCCAGCTAATGCCCCTCGCCTAACCCTGGACTTCTCACTCTCCTCCAACCCCGTTGTCTCTGCATTTGATAGCCACGTACCTGGCCCCCAGGCTGTGACTCAGTGTTATCTCCAAGTCCTAGAGAATTTTCTCCTGTCATCTTCAGCAACAAGTGGTTGCAGTTTTCATTGCAGTTTTCATTATCATAAGACCAAAAAAAAAAAAAAAAAAAAAAACTGTAGCTGAGAAAATAGATATGTGCTTTCCACCCTACACTGAGAACATCTTGACATTTAAATCCAATTACCCTTTTCCCATTCTTGATGAGGATATGACATGCAGCTAGAACATTCTGCTAGATAAATATATCATATTCTCTGACTGCTCAAAACCTCCCAGGGGCAGATTTGGGGGTTTTGTGACCCCCGTTCACTGTCAGCCTCTGTGAGAGGACAGGGTCATGGACTGGCTGAGTTAAAAGGCCCTGAAAATGTTTGCCTGGAAAAATTTTGCAGCATTTGACCTCTGCCTTTCACTGAGTCATTAATTGGGAGAATGGAAGAATTGGAGAAGCAGGGGGACTTTTGTCCTTTGTATCAAATCTGTACATATTCAGAGCCCCCATCCCTGGGCTTTCAGCAAAATGCCACAAACCAGTAGGCCCTGGGCAGAGAAGGATTAATTAAGCACATTCCCATATTACTTCAAAATGTCCATCCTCTCAGAAGCAAAGAGTCATTGACTCTAAATGAAGCAGAAAGCCAGAAAGGAGCCCTTACAGCTATTATTCTGCTGTAAATATTAGTTCTCTTTTGACATCTGGAGAGATAGAGTGCACGTTTTGTTTTGCTTTTGCTTTTGAGATGGAGTCTTGCGCTGTCGCCCAGGCTGGAGTGCAGTGGCTTGATCTCACCTCACAGCAACCTCTGCCTCTGCAGTTCAAAGAATTCTCCTGCCTCAGCCTCCTGAGTAGCTGGGATTACAGGCGCCCACCACCATGCCCGGCTAATTTTTGTACTTTTAGTAGAGACGGGGTTTTGCCATGTTGGCCAGGCTGGTCTTGAACTCCTGACCACGGGTGATCCACCTGCCTTGGCCTCCCAAAGTGCTGGGATTGCAGGCGTGAGCCACCACGCCTGACGGGAGTCCAAGATTTTTAGCATGTGTGCAGACTGTTCTGTGGCTAGAGAGGGAGATGGTGGGTGGGGAGGGTGTTGCCAGGACTAAAGCTGGAAGGACCTTGCATCCTTTGCCTTCCAGTAGGGTTCTCTGGTATGGGCTGCATCCACAAGGATCAGGCAAAACTCTCCCACCCTCCTTCTGAAACCTGTTTACCATGTGAAGTTACAGGGTTTAACTTGACAGTCGATCCATTTCCACCTGCAGAGAAAGAGGAAAATGAACGTTCTTGGAGATTTAGAATCTCATTGTAACTATTAATTTCAGCCAGGATGGAATCCCTTTCCTATCACTGTCCCAGCCGTGGCTATTACCATCCTCCATTGAAGCCTCTTCCTCTGCCTCCACGAGATGAAGTGTTAACAAGCAGAGGAAGATTAGCTCCACTCCCCCAGCACAACTTCCCCTGCCCTACAGAAGTCATGGAAGCCAGAAGCCATTCCTCCCTGCCTTCCTCCTTTTTCATCAGGGCTGAGTGGCCAGTTGTCTCCCTCCCCTGAGGATTTCATCATCCTCAGATATCCCAGAGAGTGTTTGCAGTTGTTCATCCCAAATTACACTGTTGTTTTAGCCTGTTGTGTGCTCAGAGCTGATTAATAAACAGAAATTAAGTCACTCATTTACTTTTTGCTTCAAATCACAGTGTGAGACTCGAGTGGCTGAGATCTCACTGATATTTGTGAATGGGTGGATGAGTGACTGGATCTGCTTGTGTGTTGAGTGGAATCCAAGGTTCCTTCCGTCAGTCCCAAAACATCACTCCTAAGAGTTCACATGTACCTGTCTGTTTTTTTACAAAAACACCTTTTGTCTCTTCTAATAGTCCCGAATGCTTAGGTAAGAGTGGAGAATGAGAGCTCTCTTCTCTGACATCCAGGCTCTGGGCATCTCTCAAAAGGAGATGGTCAAAGAATCTGATGAGGTCTCTGCTGAAAAGGAAGGGTGCCGTGGAGAACCAGACCAGCCCCCATCCTGGCAAGTGGTGCCTCCTCACACAGAAAGCAAATGGTTCAGGCTGGTGTGGTCAGAGGAGAGCAGCTCTCAGAGACAGAGGTGAGGATGGAGGCCCTTTCATTTTCCTAGTGAGTCTTTCCATACTCCTTTTTAAAAGAAAGTCGATACTTTAAAATATTTTCTAAGTCAATTTGTCAAGGATGTCTGCAAATTGTCCTGGAATTTGATGCAAATACGAGGCTATGCTAGAGCCATTCAGCAAGCTGTAGGAGCCCCAAGTGGAGAAACTCAAACTGGTACACAGGAGCAAAATTCATGCTGCTCCCTCCAAGGGTACCTCAGTTGTGGGTTGTGGAGTTTCTTTGTGGAAGTCCCCAATCTCTTAGGGTGAGAAGGCTCTTCAGTGACCTTCAGGGAACTTTCTCAAGGCTGTGGGCATCGGTTTGCAGAACTGTGTCATGGAAACCACATGGAATACTAAGTTTGAAGTCTGAGCAGCTGCTGGGCTGAGAAGATCTTCAGGTTTCCCTGTGGCCATGCAGCCTGTGTAGCATCTGCCATGGGAGGTGGGGTCTGGGACAAAGACAACTTGCTGGACTGGGCCACTTCAGGGAATTCGTGGAAACAGCTTTCCCAGGGAAAGGAGAATTACCCTGAAACAGACCCAGACTGGCAGTATAAGTTGGACTCTCAGACCACTGTGTTGAAACTGCAGCACTGAATTTCTCTGCCTCTTCTCTCTGTTTCAGCTTTCCATTTCAGGAGGTTCAGGAAGCCCTAAAGGCCATTACCTGGCCACCTACCTATCTTCCCCACTAGAGATTAAACCTCTCTAGAGATAAATTATTTATTTTTGCATCAGCCCCCAGAACTGGCGTCATATGGGACAGTGCGCACACAAGTCTTGGTTTCTGAAGCTATTGGGGTCTTGGGGGGCTGTCTCTGGTGTTCAGACCCCATTGTAGTCATTTCAGTTAATCATATAAATAGCCAGAACCTCACGGGTTATCCATTGTGTTGACAGATTTCATGTCTTACATTTCCAGGGACCTCCTAACCCAGAGAACAAGACCTGTGGCTAAACCCTTAGAGGGGAGAACCTTGGGAGCTGTCCGTGGTCCTGAAAAGGGCACTCCCTCTCCTTCCAGTTGCCTGAGCTGCTGTGGCCGGGTCAGAGCTGCCTGTGGTGTCAGCCTCGTTTTGATCAACTAATTGCCAATTTTCTGCTTCTTGGTCCAGCTTAGCCCCTAGCCAGAATCTGGCCTGCTGCTGCTGTCAGTCACGCTCTGAGGTACCTACACGGTCTTGCTTGTATTGACTCTGCCTGTAACATCAGTCCTGCCAGGCCCTGGCCTCTGACTGGCCTCTGACTGCAAGGCTGTATTTTATTCCAGCCTGTTGTATGTCAGGTTCCCTGGAAAGCAGACTGAGGCAGCGATTTGCACTTAGGAAGCTTGTTGGGTTTATATTATGACACAGAAGAGTTAAAATAACTTTGGAGAAAAATATAAGTGTCTACTGTCCACTGCAAGTCAACATGAACTGTTTCTGATAGTCCTTTTTGGCAGAGATGGAAAAGAACCTATTTTCCAAACCATTGGTCACACACCACATACCTGAGGCCACGTAAATCTTCTCTAGCAAACATACCATCATCCCACCAACACGGTGGTTGCAACTGGGGCTACAACTTGATAGAATTTACAGGACTCTGTAGGACTTGCATGTCTTTTGTAGGACTGGACTGGTGAAATTCCATGGTGGTTTGATGGTGATGACTACTCCTGCATTCTTGAGGTCTTTTAACAAGTAGAGTCCTGTGGATTTAAAAAAAAATGTGCTAATCTCTGTGATGCCCCAGGAAGTAATATTGCCTTTGATCTAATGTCTAGATTCATGGGAGAGGGCCACCGTCAAAGGCTGGCATTCCCTATGGTAATGGTTCTTATCCCACAGATCAAGGACATGGGGGTTTTGCCAGCTGTCACATACATCTATTTAGATTATACGTCTGGGAACTGGGGAGAAATGCTCACCAGATGGGAGTCTATGAACCCAACATGAGCCAGACTTGGGTCATTTATTACCTGGTACCCCATGTGCCCTCACTGTATCGGGGTGCTATGGCAACACTTCTAGTTCTCAGGGGCTAAGACCCCAGATGTAAATGTCAAAAAGAAATCTAGAAATGTCTGAGTGTTCTCCTTCCCCAAGTGTACACCTGTTTAAATCAATGGCTGTGTGTCCTGTTGGGGAAGGACTGAGAAAACATTCCCATGCGCATTTGCCATGATGCCATGGAGTTCTTCTTGGGAATGTGGTCTCTTCTTTGGTCATTGAGTTATGGAGCTGAAAATTGGGTGTATTAGTCTGTGTTGTGTTGCTATAAAGGAACACCTGAGACTGGGTAATTTAAAAGAAAAGAGGCTTGTTTGGCTCATTGTTCTGCAGGCTGTACAAGCATGGCACCAACATCTGCTCAGCCTCAGGGAGCTTTTATTCATGGCAGAAGGCGAAGAGGGAGCAGACATGTCACATAGTGAGAGAGGGAGCAAGAGACATGCCAGACTCTTTTAAACAACCAGCTCTCATGTGAGCTAACAGCAAGAACTCACTCATTACCATGGGGAGGGCAACAAGCCATCCATGATGGCTGCACCTCCATGACCCAAACACTCCACCAGACCCCACCTCTACATTGGGAATTTCATTTCAATGTAAGATTTGGAGGAGACAAAACATCCAAGCCATAACAGTGGGCAAAGCACTGTGCCATTTTCTTGGGACAGCTGATCACCCCTCCTTGATTTCTTTTGGTTGTATATATTGGCTTGTCGACCGCCTGTCTTTCTTGTTTTTTGGGATGCCATGATTTGGTGAGCACCTCCATAGCTCTCTGCAGATCAGCCCCTCTTGGCTGCTGCACTGACATTGCTACTCACTAGGACAAGTATGCACACTTTGGTTATGATGGCTAAGTACCACCGTGTGGTTTCTGTTATTTTACAATCCTATTGTCCCCCATCAGTCTTGGGATGTCCAGGTCTGTAGTGGTACTGCCTACATTCAGCCCTGTCCTACAGGGGAGAGGCACTCTGGGCTTCTCACTCATGCTGGTGCTTCCTGAATTCTCTGGACTGCAGAGACATTCCAGCCTCTGCAATATAGGCTGGTGGTCCTCTGTTCATTGAAGACACTACAGAGATCTCTGTCCTACAACACAACACATGCCCTGTGATCCTCCTGCCCCTCTCACTGGTGTGTTCTATATTGCTTTAGAAAGGGGTGGGGGTGTCTTCTAGGCAGTGGCGGGTTTTCCAGCTTTCCCTAGCACATCCACTGTAGCATAACCACCTTTGGGAGCCTTTTGATCTCTTCCTGCACTATCTACCACAGCAATTCTATCATCCCTGCTTCACTGAGTGTGGGCATTGCTTTCTGCATGTTTCTGAGCGCCATCTAGCAGCATGTCTGCATCGTCTTCTGGGGTCCTTGCTGCACTGTCAGGTCCTCTATCCCAAGAGAATCCTCCCCCCCCAATCAATTACTCCTCTATCCAGCTTTGTATTCTGCTTTTTTTTTTTTTTTTTTTTTTTTTTTTTTTTTTTTTTTGAGATGAAGTCTCACTCTGTCGCCCAGGCTGGAGTGCAGTGGTACAGTCTCGGCTCACTGCAACCTCTGCCTCCCAGGCTGAAGTGATTTTCCTGCCTCAACCTCCTGAGTAGCTGGGATTACAAGCGCCTGCCACCATGCCTGGCTGATTTTTGTATTTTAGTAGAGACAGGGTTTCGCCACATTGACCAGGCTGGTCTCAAACTCCTGACCTCCAGTGATCCACCCGCCTTGGTCTCCCAAAGTGCTGGGATTACAGGCATGAACCCCCGCGCCCAACCTCTCTGCTCTCTTGTCTATCCCACACACCCTGCCCCAGCATCAAGGTCTATGTGTACTCTCCTGGTTCCTGCCAATATCTGATTTCTGGATCCTTCTTTTCTTTTGGCGTATAGTCCCTTTCTTCCCTTAGCAAATCTAGCACTTCCCCAGTGGGGATGCACTGTGATTTAACTGTAGTTATGGGTCTAGTGGAGAAAAGGTGGGGGCGGATTCTGAGGAAGGTCTGTGTTGTGTTGCAGGGCAGAGACCTCTGTGGTGTCTTCAATTAATGGAAGACCACCAGCCTGTGTTGCAGAAGGTGGCATGCTTCTACAGCCCAGAAGATTAGAGGAAATCTGGGAATTCAAGACTTTCACAGGCATCAGCCTACTGTTCCCATCCCATTTCTCAGGGTCCTGTTCCTTCTCAGCCAGGTGCCCACCATTGCTAAGAGTCACCCCTCAGAAGCTGGATACTCTTCCTTTCTCCCCTTCATTTTTTTTTCTTCTTTTAAGAGACAGTTTCGTTCTGTCAGCCAGGTTGTAGTGCAGTGCTGCAATCATAGCTCACTGCAACCTCTAATGAACTCTTGGACTCAATCAATTCTTCTACCTCAGCTTCCTGGGTAGCTGCGACCACAGATGTGCACCACCACACCCACCTAATTAGTTAATTAATTTTTTATTTACTTATTTATTTATTTTGAGATGGAGTCTTGCTCTGTCATCCAGGCTAGAGTGCAGTGGTGCAATCTTGGCTCACTGCAACCTCCACCTCCCAGGTTCAAGCAATTCTCCAGCCTCAGCCTCCCGAGTAGCTGGGAATACAGGTGCCCGCCACTGCGCCCGGCTAGTTTTTATATTTTTAGTAGATACAGGGTTTCACTGTGTTGGCCAGGGTGGTCTCGAACTCCTGACCTCGTGATCCACCCAGCCCAGCCTCCCAAAGTGCTGGGATTACAGGCATGAGACACTGCGCCCCGCCTAATTTATTTTTATTTTCTGTAGGGTTGGGGTCTGGCTGTGTTGCCCAGGCTGATCTTGAGCTCCAGCCTTAAAGACCCTCCTGCCTTGGCCTCCCAAATTGTTGGGATTACAGGTGTGAGCCACCGTGTCTGGCCTCTGCTACTCTTTTTTTTTTTTTTTTTTTTTTTGAGGCGGAGTCTTGCTCTGTCGCCCAGACTGGACTGCAGTGGCGCAATCTCGGCTCACTGCAAGCTCCGCCTCCCGGGTTCACGCCATTCTCCTGCCTCAGCCTCCCGAGTAGCTGGGACTATAGGCGCCCACCACCTCGCCCGGCTAGTTTTTTGTATTTTTAGTAGAGACGGGGTTTCACCATGTTAGCCAGGATGGTCTCGATCTCCTGACCTCGTGATCCGCCCGTCTCGGCCTCCCAAAGTGCTGGGATTACAGGCTTGAGCCACCGCGCCCGGACTCCTCTGCTACTCTTAAGTCTTGAGACCTGTCCTCTTGCTGGAGGTAAGAGTCTCTGTATAGGCTGCCACAGAGTTCATTGCCAGCCAATGCCATTGTTCCCAAATTACTATTTGCCCCATATTTCTTAGCCTCCAGATACATTTTTTTACATGCCAGGGCATTTTCTTCCACAGGTGCGCCATCCTAGTTTATCATCAGTAAACATTTTAACGGAGGCATTACTGCCTCTGGCCTTGTGCCACAGCTGCCTGTGCTCCACCTACCACCAATGCTGAGGACCTCCTTGCTGGCTGGTTAGCAGGTGATTCAACCCTAACGTTTCATCTTAGCATCTGCTCTCTCTGCCCCGCTGGCACTGACTATTGGGTTCCTGGGAGAGAGACGCTGAAGAAGTGCAGGAAGTGAATTGCAGGGGGCTGGGAGGGAGGTGCCCTCCGATCAACACCTGTGGGGGAACGAAGGAAGCAGGAGTGAGTGCACCGGCTGGGGATTTAGTCTGCCAGACCCACAGGGAGCTCTGGAGCTGGGATATTCCCACAGAATTGACTTGAATTGATGCAAGGGGGCTGTGCCTTTATACCACACATCGACCAGTGTCTGGATGCAGGCAGTCCCAGGGGGAAGGTGCAACTTTGGGTGAGGGGACTTTGTCCAGCTGAGATCACTCTCTGGAGAGAGACCCAGCCGAGCTACAGGGCTCTGATTTCACAGTCTCACCTGACCCCAGCCTCTCTGCACCCTTCACCTCTGGCTCCCAGCCCCTGCTTTCCTGGCTTCTCCATTCCACATGGGACAAGGAGTGACTGAGGCTTACTTGACTGGGGCGGGGACAGATTTTCCAAATTCCTTTGCTTATTCGAAGATCATTGAAAATTAATTGTAGCTGATGTTATTGAACTCACAGCAGTTTTCAGTTTTATAGAAGCCTTTTCCTTCCAAGTGGTGCCATTTGGTGTTACTGAGATACAAGCAAGATCTCTGTAAAACTAAAATAGCATTTTTTTAAAAACATGGCACTTTAGAGTTCTAAAATATGTTCACATCGTTTTTTATCGGTTTAATTGAGGTGTAATTTATAAACAAGAAAACACATGCATTGTTTATCAAATGTATTCCATCACCCTAATTGGAGACGTGAAACATTTCCCCCATCCCAGAACATTCCCTCGTGTTCCTGCTCACTCACTCTCTGCACCGCCCCTGGCAACCACTGATCTTATTCCATCTCTAGAGATTCATTTTGCCTGTTCTAGAATTTTATGTAAGTGAGATCCTACGATGTGTGTTCCTTTATGTCTGGCTGATTTTGCACAGTGTAATGTTTGTGAAATTCATCCATGATCGTCTTGTATATGAGTAGTTGTTTTTTTTCTTGCAGACAAGCAGTATTCCGTAGAATGGATGTACCATATTCATTTATCAGTTCTCCTGTTGATGGGCATGTTCTTTGAGTTTCCTGACACAGCATACCTGGACACAGGCCATGTTGTCTTTAGTGACTTTCAGGCAGGAGGAGTGTCCTAGTCACAGCCATGCAACCAGGAGTTAGTGGGAGGTGAGTTCTGCAAACCAGGGGGGGCCTGACTTCACTCCATTCCAGCGTCACCTAACAAAAGACTGTAGAAAACAAGGATCTGGCCAAATAACTGGTACATTTTGTTCTTTTTTTTTTTTAAGGCATTTATTTTTCCATAAGATGCTCTGGTCATTTTCTTAGGATGCTGCTTGAGTTAGCATCCTGCCAAGCAATATGAATTCTCCTTTTTAAATCGGGGCGATGGTAATTGAGGGGCAGACCTGCAAAGCAATCAGTTTGGGCACATGCATGTCAAACGGACTATATATCATGACATCAGACATTTTGAGAAAATTGCTTTTCCTCCCTGAATGCCAAGTCATAAATAATTTCAGGTTGGGGAGAGCTCTGGTAAGCATATGTTTGACTCCAGGGAATGGCCTGTAAATATGATGGGCCAGAGAATAAAAAACGAGGGGGCAGATTTGTGGGGTCACTTCTGGTCTGGACCTTGCTATAACTTGTTGTAGTAGAAGCCGTAGGTGCCCCACTCAGACACACTTCAGCGGGCAGGTGCACCCTTCCCCTGCTGTGGTGAGTGGGGACGGCTAATGGCTCACAGCTGCACCTGTCCTTAGAGATCTGATCTCAGCTGATAGGAGACTCCTCTTCTGGAAGGTGACACTTTCCCCCTGGAGTTGGCCTGCAACCCATTCACATGCTGGTAAACCCCTTCTCCAGGGAGGAGGAGAACAGAGCCCTGATTTGTAGCACTTGCCAGTATCCATGGTGTAAATACTCCCACTGCATCCAGCTCTAAGCTACCATGTAAAAATAAACAATACATTGCTTAGGGGATATAGACATATGCCACACACACACACACACACACACACACATATACACACACACACACTACTAAGAAGAAACAGGAATGATAAACACAGAATTCTATAAAGTGGTTACCCCAGCAGGAGCAGGAGAGGGCTGTCCAAGAGGGGCGCAGATGGAGCGTCAATGGTATTGATAGAATTCTGTTTCTGAAACTGGGTGGTGAATACCTGGCTGCTTGTTTTCTTCGTCTTTAAATGTTATATATTTTCTTTTGCATGAATGAAATGTTTCATGACAAAAAACAAGTCTAAGGAAGCCTTTTAAGCTTTGAGTTTTTTTTTAACTGACACACAAGGGAGTTCATAGCTGTTTGTGGAGGCTGAGGATGCGGCTCGGCGGGTGTCCTGGCTCCCCTGCACTTGCCCGCTGGGTACGACGACAAAGTCCACACTTTGATGAGTTTTGGTGGAGGAGGAACATGGCCTGGGGAAGGATATTTTCCTTTCCCTCAAGACAGGCAGGAAGAGGAGGTGGATGAGGGGCCGTCCACAGAGCTGTCCCGTCCAGTGCTCCCTCCTGCCAAGGGCACAGGAGAATGCCGCCTGCCACTCGCCCAAAGCCAAGCTGTTCCCACTGTCTGATCCATGGCATCTAGGGCCTTAATCAGTAGTCATTTAGCTTTGCCCCAGACACTCGCCAGGCCCAGGCACTCTGCTTCCACTTGGTGGCGGTGAGCTCAGGGACCCTCCACATCCCCCATGATCATCTCCACTTTCCAGGGGAGGAAGTGCAGGACCTAATGGGTCAGAACCTGACCAAGGCCCCACACCTGATGGGAAGTGGAGAGATAGCTTCTGCCGGAACAGATGGGACCTGCAGCCCATGCTCTGGCCATCACACAATGCTACCCGCTCGTTGGTGCCAGCGCCACTGGGCAGGCTTATGGCCGTGTCACTCCAGGTTCCTTTCCCCTGAGCCTTCCTCGCCTGAGGTTCCACTTCTGCTCATAGCTTCTGCTGGGGTACCAGCTGGGGAGGGGGAGATGAAAGGTCTGGCCCAGACCTGGGACCCAGGGTCTGTTTCTGTCTCAACATGGTGTGCGGGGGGCACTCCTGCAGGCTCCTTTAGCAAGCCCACAGGCCCGGCTGCTCACCTTGTCCTCTATTGCAAGAGATGCACATAGCCTTGGACAGTAAGCCCTGATTTCCCCGTTATACAGATAGTGAAACTGAGGCCAAAGGCAGGTAAATTGCTGCCAGTCCTGGGCCCTCTGGAGGCTCTCACAGCTCAGATCCTCAGTGTCTCGGCCACCTTGCTTCATCAGGAAGCCAGTGCAGTGAGGAAGGAGAGGCCACACGATGGATAAGGGTGTGACAGTCCTTGGAGGAGAAGGAAGGTGCAGGCATCAAGACCGAAGGCTCACTCGGAGGAGAGCCTCAAGGAGTGAGGCTGGGAAGCTCCCACCCCATAGGTACACACCCCTGAGGGCATCAGAGGAATTCAGGACGCCATGTGAGATGAGGCCTGGGTGGTGCCAGAGGGACAGCAGCAAGGGGGCCCCCAGCAGGAGAGGCCCTGGCAGGCGGAAGGGTTGTGCATGCCCCAGGGATGGCAGCAAGAGCAGCTGTGTCCAGGGCTCCCCCAGCTCACCACGGGTCCCGCCTTGCAGCCATGAACAAAGCTCCGAAGGAAGGCAGCATGTGGCTAGGAGAGCACACCCAGAACCAGGAACAACTGAGTTTGATCCCTGAGTTCAATCCCTGGCTCAGCCACTTGCCAGCTGTGTGACCTTAGTGGCTAAACATGTGTACATCACAGCTTCATCAGTGTCAAGCTGGGGCAAAATAAGAACCTTTCTCTACCACCCACCCTCCCACCATCCTCCTACCATCTCCCTCCATCCTCCTCACCATCCCCCCGTCTCCCGACCATTCCCCCACCAACCAACCACCAACCTCATGGCCTTCTGTAGGGGCCAATGCTATGAGCTCTTCACAACCTGTGGGTGGCTGGAATCAGTGGGTGCTCAATGAACCCCATCACTGATGAAGACAATGGTGATGGGGTGCAGGGCAGGGTCAGGCTCTACGTCTCAGTCCCTGGGTGGTCACTGGAGCCAGTAACTTGGGCAGGTCCTGCAGTCCTTGGTTTTCCTGCTACTCACTCACCTCCCTCCCAGGCACTGTGGGTGCTAGAGGCGATTGGGAGCACCTCCCCGAGCCCCAGGCTGCTGAGCCAGGAGACCCAGGGTCAGGCTCCAAAGGGAGGGAGGATATGTGCCCCCAGCTGTGGGTGGGTTGTATGCCACGTACTGGGTGCTGTCCAGCTGGCGCACCGAGCACACAGCTCATGAAAGGGTCCGGGTTGTGGCCCGCATTGTGCAGCAGCCATTTGCAGGTGCGTTGTGCCTTGCTTCCTGCCTTTCTCCTGTCCACAGGCTGCACTGTCTGAGTCCTCTCTGAGGCCTGGCGCCCCAGCTAAGTGTGGTCCAGGAAGTTGGCATGGCTGGGAGACCAAAATGCCCAGAGATGGGCCAGGGGCTCAGGCCTGGAAGGACCCTGAGAAGGCAGGGTCCCTCGCCAAGGGGGTACAGCAAAGGGGTCTGGAACCCAAGAGAGGAGGGTGACCTAAGGGGGGCGGTGGCAGCATGAGGTCACAGGGGTCATCAAGGGCTAGTTAAGCAGGGTCATCAGGGTTGGGAGGATGCACTTTTGGGCAGGGTCCTGTTACTTGAGTAGGGTCCTGGCTGAGTTCAGCTGCTCCAGCCTCTCATAACTAGCTGTCTGCTATAGGGGCTGTGGTCACCAGCATAGGCACATGCTGGGACAGACCTCAGGGTTTCCTGCTCAGTCCCCTCTGGGGCTACCCCCAGGATCCCAGGGCCTGGATCTGAGAGCCATCCATCCGGGAGGAGAAGCCACCAGAGTTAGCACATCCCTGTGTCCTGGGCCACTCTGCCTCTGCATCCCACACCCCACCCCTGCATCCCCCATCCCTAAGCCTTGGGCTAAGCCATCCCTGAAAGCTGCCAGAGGCGAGAGCCACTCCCCAGCGTCCACCAGCGGCTCACTTTCCCATCAGGGTCCAGAGGTATTGATTCTCTTAATTGGTTGCCCATAGGGAAACAAAGAATAAAACCAGGCAAAGCAAAATGAGCCTTTCTTTTTCATTTTCCAGAAGTGTGGTTCTCCAAGGCCCCGGGCACCAGCCGTCCACCCCCAAGGGAGGGAAGAGGCAGCGATGGGCCGTGGGCCAAGCCTCTTAGGTGGTGCATCCGATATCCTTCAGACCGAGCCTCTCCAGGCTTGGTCCAGGCTCACCACTGGTACCCCTCAGCAGCAGGCAGATGCACCCCTCGCCCCGCCCAGCCCTGCAACCCTCCCGGCCAAGCCAGGGAGGGCCTGAGGATTTCATTATGAGTTCAGATTATCATCAAGGACAAGGGGGAGTGATGGCAAAGTTACAAGCTCTCCTTTTAATAATGAATCCCATTTCCTCTTGCAGTTGGTTTTCTTGCAACAGATGCTGTTGCAGAAAATGGAACAAAATGGAAAAGATAAAAAAGCAAGTCATTGACGTGGCCAAAAAGCCTTCCCAGCAGATGTCAGGGATGGCGGGGCAGGGTGCCCACAGCCTGTCCACCGCACCCTCGCCTGGCCCGGCTGCCCAGCTGCCGCGGTGGGGACCCATATGTTCGCAGGATTCATGGCTTGGCTCGATGTTGGGAAGCACAGAGCCGCCCTCCTGCTGTTCAATAACTGATGACCATTTTTCTCCAATTAAACTGAAATTGAAGGATCCTCAGATGTAGACATCCAAGGGAAATAATTAGTGCTTAAAATGTTAATTGTGCTCAGATATGCCTGTGCTGTGGCGGCAGCTTGCCAGTGAGCAGGCATAGGTAGGTTACCTTCTGCCCTCAAGCGGCCCCCACCAGGTAGGCTGGTCTCCCCAGGGACCCCAGTGTGGGCAGCCCAAGGCCAAGACCCTGGCACCTTTTCTGATGGTGGACGCTGGCTTAATGATAGTGAGACGTTCTGTGAACCCCCCAGCCTCCTGCCTGGCCGGCCCACCGTCCCCAGGCACTGGCAGGCAGCATCAGCAAGCAGTTACAGAAACAACGTGGAATCAGACAGCTCGGGCCTGGACCCCCGGCTCTGCCAGCCCACTTGGGCAGCAATGTGGATGAGGGTGACCCACTTAACTTCTTTAAGACTCAGTGAGTGCCCTCATGCCAAACAGGGGTAGTAAAACCTATCCTGCTGAAGCCCCCACAGGATTGGGATCATTTCTCTATCCACCATTTTCCACCCCTCAGCGTGGGGCCTGCAGCGCCAGCTCCCACATGAACAATGACAGAATAAGTGTTTCCCCTCCAACGGGGCCAGGAGGGTCAGGGATCGGGGTAGCATCGTGGCGTTTCCCCTTCTGGGCAGCGGAGGGGCCCTGCTTGGCCAGCCCCATTCTGAGTCCACCAACCCTGCACCCAGGATTGGATGAGATTTTCTGCCCAGGGGTTGGAGTGAGATTTGCTGCCGCAGCTGCCTGAGCCCCAGGACAAAGGGGAGGCTCTGTCTGGGGGGTATTGGACGCCCCAGCTGCCTGAGCCCGGGAGCCCTGGGATGAAGTGGGGGCTGCCCATGCCGACCGCAGTCCCCCCAACCTGCCGCCGCCTAGGGGGAAGCACCGCCCCCTGCCCAGGGAGAGGAATTCACTCCCCCAGGGAATTCTCCTGCTCATTACTCGACCCACGCGTGAGCTGGGCTTCGCTGTCTGCCAAGATGACACGTCTAAGAGGCTTAGTCTTCTTTATGCTGTGGATCCCGAGGAAATCCACTTAGATATTCCATGTTCCCTGATCCACCACATAATAAGATTCCTTTATCTCTTGTTGTCATGGAAAGTATATATTAACTGATTAATATTAATGTGTTGGCTGATTAATATTAATCTCTGAACCGATTCGTATTTCACAGGCCACCATGCTGAGGAGTGCGGCAGAGCCCAGACAGCTGTCAGTTTTAGGCAGTTCCCAGGGGAGTCATGGAAGTCGCATCTGACCCTTCCTGCTGCCCCATGTTATGGACACCCTGTCATTAGCGGTGTCTGTCAGGGCTGGCATGCTAGTGTGTTTGGACTCTGATTGTGGCAGTTAAAATCCTTGCCATCCGAGACAGCATATTTTATCATTTAAATAGCATTTTACATTCTCCTAACATATTTCCCCAGTAACATTGTTAAATTAGGTGATAAAAGGTTATTTTTGCTTCTGAAGTTGAAATACGTTACTATGATTCCTTATCTGCCTGGAATTAGAAAGGTTTCAGAATTAGTGTTCTAAAGGTTTCATTATCAAAATTTGCCAGACTTTATAAAACAAACATTTTTTTTGTCCTTGTGTTCAACAAAGATGGGCAAAGGCTTTGTCTTCTGATATTGGAGATTGCTTTCAGCGTTTGGTGGAGAAAGAAGCCACAGGCTTCCCTGCAGCCAGGGGGATGCACTGGGGGCTGGGGAAGGCTCGCTTGCATTTGAATTGGAGCCACCACTGTCACCTGTGCCACGGCCTGGGCATCGGAGGCCACATAGGTCAGGGAGGTCACTCTTGCCCATGGGGCAGCACAGCCAGAGGCTGCACCTTCACTAGGGGGAGCGGCCAGGAGCCTGCCCATCTAGCCTGCATGTGGCTTCTCTGTCTCCGCTTCCGTCTCCCTCCAGCACCCCTTTCTAGCCCCAGCCCTTTCTAGGCCCCATCTCCAATCCTTTCCTCGGGATCTCTACCACCACCAACTGTCCGCCATTTACCTATTATCCTCCCACCATCTTACTACCATCTACCCACCAACCTCCCACCTTCCCCCTACCACCCACCCACCTTCCCCCTACTACCACCCCCCACCATCCCCCATCTCCTCACCATCCACCCACCATCCCCCATCTCCTCACCATCCACCCACCATCCCCCATCTCCTCACCATCTACCCGCCATCCCCCACCATCCCCCACCAACCTCCCATCTTCCTCCTACCACCCACCCACCTTCCCCCTACTACCCACCATCCTCCTACCACGCCCCACCATCCTCCCTCCATCCCCCACCATCCCCCATCTCCTCACCATCCACCCACCATCCCCCACCAACCTCCCACCATCCCACACCATCCTCCTACCATCTCCCCACCATCCCCCACCATCCTACCATCTCCCCTCCATCCCCCATCTCCTCACCATCCACCCACAATCCCCCATCTCCTCATCATCCACCTGCCATCCTCCACCATCCACCCACCATCCTCCTACCATCCCCCCTCCATCCCCCACCATCTGCCATCTCACCATCCACCCACCATCCCCCACCAACCTCCCACCATCCCCACACCATCCCCCACCATCCATGTACCATTCTCACACCATCCTCCCAGTACCCTCTGTGTACCATCCTACCTGCCATCAGTGTACCCCCCGTGTGCATCTCCCCATCATCAGTGCATCACATCTGACATGGAAGACACCCTTGTGCAGCACAAACCCCCCCTCACTCGCACTTGGCCGTCAAGGGTGCCATGAGCCGGGCCTGGGGCCTCATACCTGCTAATGGACTACTTTATCCCTGCACTTGGCATCCCCAAGTCACCCTGGTCCATGACCTCTTATGAGCAAACCGTCCTTGCTACAGCACTCTAGGCTGCAGGGCTCTTCTGAGGACAGATTTCTCTCTGGAAGAAGCACACCAGGCAGGATAAGGGACTGTTCTGCTGGGATCAGGAGACCTTGCTGTGCATCTTAACCCTATGCCTGCTCTCATCCCCTTTCCCTCTGTTTTTGGTTTGATCCAAGGACAGGATTGACTTTACCAAAGGGGAGGCTCATCCTCTCCCAGACTTCCAACCAGGACGGCGCTTTAGCTGGACTGGTGGGAACAGTCCAGGATGAGTGTGGCAGCCCCTCAAGTGTTTGCCCACCTGCATGCCAGCTGCAGCCTCTGCCACGTCTCACAGGGACAGCAGTCCCAGATGTCAGAGGCAGGGGCAACAGCCTCTCAGATAGACCAGCTAAGAACAGAGCTGGGAGAGCAAGGCTACCAGTTTCCTCCTGAACCCAGGCTGGGGTCTATGCAAATCTGTTGTGGATGTGAACCTTGAGGTTGATTGCAGAGGATGTGAACCTCTGAGATCCTGCTCTGCAGGGCCAGGTCTTGATGGAAAAGGATCCCTTTCTGCTGAGCACCTGAGTGGGAGATGCCGGCTCAGGGGCACCTGTCTGCAGCCTGATCTTCCTTCTTCCAAGGAGCTCAGCCCTGCAGAGGCATCCTAGCCTGGCCCATCCTTGTGTCTCTCACTTGCGGATGCAGCAGAGCTAAAGGCTGGAAATGACATTCTCAGGATGCTCACAACCCATGCACTCCTCAGGGGCTCAGGATGACGCTTTCCTGTGGACTTCAGCATTTCCAAAATCCCTGCTGTCTGCAACCACAGATTTTCACAGAAACTTCTGGCACTGAAAACCTTCTGATGCCCCAGTCAAAGCACCCACCGCCTGACACAACTGTGCTGTGCTCACCCCGCCCCATACTCCCTGTTACACAGCAGCCCCTCGTTCTGTAATCAACTCCCAGACAAACAGAAAACATGCTAGCAGCCGTTGTAAGCATCCCCTGTGTGATTTATTGCCATCATCACAATATTTTGTTTGGAGCTGTAATCCTCCGGACATAAATCAAGTCATTAGAAGGAATGACGTTCAATCCTGCAGAAGATGCTGTGGTGGGCTGAGCAGCAGTGAATCACCTCTCACTGTGAATCACCTCTCACCCTGCTAGGGAATCATTCATTCTAGAAAGAATGGCCCTCCCCACGCCTACCTGGCCCACTCCTCATCCCTGCCATGCACAGGCGTGAAAGACGGAAGGCACAAGCCAGGCTTCTTTGTTTCCTGGAATAGCACATTTCACAACCGCAAAGAGGTGCCCAAAACACATGCCCAGTGCTCCAGACTGGAGCCTTAATTCCTCCGGAAATGCATGCAGCCTGGAGGGGCTGCCTCCTTGTCCATAGTGGGCTCTCTTCCTCCTGAGAGCAGCTTTGCTGGTTGGACTTCAAAGGAAGCAGGAAAACAGCTCAGATGTCTTCTTTAGCTCTCCTTTCACGGTGACCCCAGCCACCCTACAAACAGCCATTACGTGGGAGCACATTCCGTTTGCAAAGCCGGCGGGTCTAATTGCAGGGCCTTTGGTGCAGATGTGCAGGCAGAGACTAAGCAGAGACTTTGAGGCCTTGAAAGGGGAATTCAGGGACCTCGGGCACTGTCTTCCAGGAGCCCAGTAAGCTCCTCCACCCCCACCCAGGTAAACACCGGCTTCGAGTTCCCTGCAAATAGCGCCTCTCTTGGGGCAAGGAGACACCCCCAAAATGCCGGAAAGCAAAGAACGGGAAGGGGGTTGGGTCTTGGCTAAGGGATTGGCTTAGAAGACTTCATGTTATTGAATAATGTGAATACTGTGATGATGGCAAGTTCCAAGTACGCATGAAGATCGTGAAAATTCCAGCTATTTCCAGTGTTTACATCTACTCAATATTCTTGCGCTCAGAGCTAATGAGGCTGGCTTTAGGTGGTGACGTGGGCCTGTTTCAAAGATGTTGGAAGTCGCGGGGCTGGATTGCGTGGTGTGTGTCTGGGCTGCCTTCAAAACCGAGGTATGTGGCCCAGATCTGGCTAATGGACAGTTTCACCCAAGCTCTGTCCTGTTTCCAGCTGAGAGCTGCTACCTGCAGGTGCTACTCGAGTCTGTCTCTGGTTCTCCATAAGCCAGGGTCGGGTCTTCTCCCCCAAGGGCTCCTCCATTCCCTGAGACCTCCCTGTCTGGGGGTCCTGGGAGCATGCTATGGGGGGAGTCCCCCAGACATTTCCCTTACCCTCACCCCTCATACCCCTGATTCACCAAACCCTCTGGCCCTCTGGCTTTGTTGTTCTGCAAAATCCAACCTCCCCTTTTCCTACTCCCGCCCAACCTGCCTAAGTTCAAATGTCCCCACTCCTCACCTCCATCATAAGGTTAAGAACCTGAATTTGTTTTCCCACTTCCTTTTGGGCCTCACTCTTCTCCAAGTTCCCCAGTCACCTCCAGAATGACTTCTGAACAAGCAGCCCTCGGGGATCTCTCCGCCCTCCCCACTTTCCCCAACCCTGCAGTCAGCACTCCAGGGCTCTGGAGGCTGTGCAGGTACTGAGATGCAAAGGGCCTGTGGTTTAGGTGTGAGTGTGGTATGGGGGTGTGAAGCCAGCCTCGCCTGGCATGGCTGTGAGGGGGCAGTGGCAGACAGGCTGTCTGTGCTCCCATGATGGCCTGGGGCCCCCTGGTCAGCCCACATGGCCCTGTGGGGGCTCCTGCTGCTACAGGATACTGGGCTGGGCAGAGGAAGAGCTGGCCATTCAGGATAGGCCCAGTGGCTCATGCCTGTAATCCCAGCACTTTGGGAGACCGAGGTGGGTGGATTGCTTGAGCTCAGGAGTTCAAGACCAGCCTGGGCAACATGGTGAAACCCCGTCTCTACTGAAAACACAAAAATTAGCCGGGCATGGTGGTGTGTGCCTGTAATCCCAGCTACTCTGGAGGCTGAGGCATGAGAATTGCTTGAACCAGGAGGTGGAGGTTGTAGTGAGCCAAGACCATGCCAAAGAAAGAAAGAAAGATAGAAAGAAAGATGAATGAAAGAAAGAAAGATAGAGAGAGAGAGAGAGACAGAGAGAGAGAGGAAGGAAGGAAGGAAGGAAGGAAGGAAGGAAGGAAGGAAGGAAGGAAGGAAGGAAGGAAGGAAGGAAGGGAGAAAGAAAGAGAAAGAAGGAAGGAAAGAAGGAAGGAGAGAGAAAGAAGGAAAGAAAGAAGGAAAGAAAGAAAGAAGCTGGCCATTCAGAAGGGAGCAGAAAGGAGCTCTTGGACAGGTATCCAGGGGAGGTGATGTCCCCACAGCCAGCCACTGACAAGCCGAAGATTGGCATCCATACTCGGGTTTGGTGTCTTTTTTTAAGAGATGGGATCTCACTGTGTTGCCCAGGTTCAACATAGGAGCTCAAACTCCTGGGCTCAAGCAATCCTCCTGCCCCAGCCTCCTGAGTAGCTGGGATTCCATGTGCACACCACCATGCCAGTGTTATGCTCAAGTTTGAACCCTCAAAGAAGCTGGTGTAATCCTCAGGCCAGAGCTTTCCAGAGCTTTTCTCGCCCCAGCCCTTGGCTGGACCTGACTCCAGGTTCAAGGCCCTGCCCTGGGAGATTCACCCTGGCTCTGAAATGTAGACTGTAGCTATCCAGACCCTCAGCAGGGAAGAGCCAGACTGACGGCTGGAGCCTCTGAGAGCTCCAGGCAGTCCCTGGCCTTGTCCTTGCAATCTGTGAATTGCCAGGGTCTCTGTTCTGTTCTGGGGGGGGCACACAGGATGACCCCTCAGCGGCAGCTGCCCCTCAGTGTTCCCTGCGATGCTGGAGAGAAGACACTGGTGTGGGGGGACAGGGTGGGCCTGGAACTGTAGCTGCCCATTCACTGTGCTTGAGTCGTGGTCGCCACCCAGACTCCGGGACCGCTGTGGGTACAGTCAGTGACCATCAGGGAGCTCTTCCAAGGATCAGAGCACCCATCCCTGAGCCCCTAGGCAGCCCTTTTCAGTCTGGAGCCCCACTCTCTCCAGGGTGTCTGCAGTACCCCACTCAGGCCAGAGCAGCCTGCAGCGGGGGGCACTTCAAAGAAGCATCACTTAAGACAGATTTACTTTTGTGGCTCTTTAGGGTATCACAGCAACAGCTGTGACAGGCTTGACAGCTCCAGGCCAGCTCAGTAATTGACGTGGCAGCCAGAACAATGCATCCCTAGGCCGGCTGGAGCTGGACCGATCATTATCTTGCAGTTGGGCCACCGTGGTAATGAGGCTGCCCCCCTGGCTGCCTGACTCCATTCCAGGGAAGAAGGATGCCCACTGCCCATGTCTGCCCCTGGAGGGCCTGTCTCAGGGCTGGGCCAGTGGGTAAGGGGCACTTTTCCTGTAAGCAGGCCGTGTTAGCACATTCTTGCACTGCTCTAAATAAACACCTGAGACTGGGCAATTTATAAAGAAAAGAGGTTTCACTGGCTCACGGCTCTGCAGGCCAGACAGGAAGTGTGGCCCCAGCATCCACTCGGTTTCTGGGGGGTGGGGGTCTCAAAGAGCTTTTACTCATGGCGGCAGGCAAGCGGGAGTGTGCATGTCACCTGGTGAAAGCAGAAACAAAGGGTGAGACTTGGGGGCAGGCTGTGCCACACTTTATAACAACCAGATCTCATGAGAATTCATTCACTATTACAAGGATGGCACCGAGACATGAAGGATCCCCCCATGAGCCAAATACCCCCCACCAGGCTCCACCTCCAACACTGGGGATCACATTTCAACAGGAGATTTGGGCGGGGACAAATGTCCAAACTACATCAAGACAGCCCCTTTATGGGGCCACCCCAGCTTCAGGCTTCTGACTCACTCGCTTCTATTTGCTGGTAACCCCACAATGGGAATTCACCATTATTTAGACCAAGTGAGATGTCTTCCTGCAGAGCTGGCTGGAGAGTGGTCACTATATTCCCTGTCAGCCAGACAAGAGGAGGCATTGACGTCCATCCCATTTGACCCACTGGGCATGGTGCTCTGAGACCATGGCTGCTCAGAGCCCAGGTTGGGATCCCCATGGGCCCAGAGAAGGGCGGCACCCATGCCCAGGCCCACTGCCTCTACCCATCTTTCCCTGAGAAGTGCTGGTACCATGCCCCCACTGGCCCAGAAGAGCCACAGGTGGTTGAATGAGCTCCCACAGGCACATCTGCCCCTGCACCTCTGACCAGCAACCCCTGATCCCCTAAATCCCTCTCCTCCAACTGCCCTCTGGATGTATGCACTTGGGAGACCTGTAGTCAGGTCTCCTCAAAGTCAACAGGGATCTGTCCTCCTGTGCAGGAAATAGCATCAGCATTCACAACTGCTAACGCCAGAAGCCAGCGTCTCCCTCCGCACTCAGCCAGTCCCAGGTCCTGCTGATGTAGTGGCGAGTTCAGGCCAACTTGTCCTGGCCCCCAAGGGCCCAGCCCCATGTGACATCAGTAGTTTGAAATCTGCCATAATGGGATTTCAGACCATGGAAATCAGCAAACACTGCAAACCAGGCTGCTCCCTGCTCCCACCCCACTACCCAGAGAACCAGGTGTTCAACATTTCCCAGCACACCCCCATCTCCTGAAATGTTCTTCAACTCTCCATCCACTGTCTCATCATCACCCAGGTCCAGACCTCAAGAGTCTCCTGCCTGGATAGTGGCAGCAATCCCCTGACCAACCTTTCTTCTGTGTCTTTGACTCCATCCCAGAACGGTCCTTAAATTCAAAGTAACTCCACACCCTAAAGCTCTTTGAGACTCCCCTGGGCCTTAGGAGGTAAGGTCTAGTGCCCTTGCATTGCTATAAAGCCTCTTTCTTGCCGGCCAGCCATCATGGTTGCCTGTCCTTCCTTCCCTCCCTCCCTCCCTCCTTCCTTCCTTCCTTCCTTCCTTCCTTCCTTCCTTCCTTCCTTCCTTCCTTCCTTCCTTCCTTCCTTCCTTCCTTCCTTCTCTCTCTCTCTCTCTTTCTTTCTTTTTCTTTCTTTCTTTCCCTTTCCTCCCCTCCCTCCCTTCCTTCCTTTCTCTTTTCTTTTCTTTTGAGACAGGATCTCACTCTGTCACCAGGCTGGAGTGCAGTGGTGCAATCATAGCTCACTGAAGCCTCTAACGCTTGGACTCAACTGATCCTCCCACCTCAGCCTTCTGAGCAGCTGGGACTACAGGTGCCCATCACTGTGCCCAGCCTAATTTTTTCTTTTTTTTTTTTAGAGATGGGGTCTCACTATGTTGTCCAGGCTGGTCTCAAACTTTTGGCCTCAAGTAATCCATCTGCCTTGGTCTCCTAAGCACTTGGATTAAAGGTGTAAACCACTGTACCTGGCCCTGCCTTTTCTTGACACCCTTCAGTCTCTAGGCCCATCCCTTCATCCCAGGAGCCTTGCCGTCATGGTGGAAGTCCACCAAGCTCTGCCAGAAATGTCCTCATTACCCTCAGGTGCCAATTTATTATCATGATCTTTGGGAGCTATCACCTGCAACACTGACCTAGGTAACATGTCAATTGTCCCACATTGCCTGCAATGCCCTCCATGGCTGCCATCACACATGGAGTTGCTGGCCAGTGCCTCACCTCCTTGCTAGACTGGAAGCTCCATGAGGGCAAGGGCCACACTGTCCCATTCCTGGTTAAGACACTGTCATCAGTACCTAAGATGCTGCTGGCCCGTACAGGTGCTCCATCAATGTGAAGTGAAGGGACTCATGGTGGCAGATGGCAGGACTGTTCCGCGTGGTGTGCTGCAAAGTGGAGGCCAGCCAGTCGGTCTTGCTGTCAACTTCCCACATGGGAAGCAGAGACAGAGCAAGCCAGGGAGCGACACGGGGTTGTGGGCTAGGGCCACACAGATCGTTCTTTCTCATTTGCGGCAACATCCACTACCTCTGGCTTGTTCTTCCAGGCCCACATGTGTTGAAGGAAGACATGCAGCCAGGCACAGTGGCTCACACCTGTAATCCCAGCACTTTGGGAGGCTGATGCAGGAGGATTGCTTGAGGCCAGGAGTTTCTGGGCAACATAGTGAGACCTTGCCTCTGTGAATATTTTGTTTGTTTGAGACAGAGTCTGACTCTGTCGCTCAGGCTGGACTGCAGTGGCACAAGCTCAGCTCACTGCAACCTCCAACTCCCAGGTTCAAGCAATTCTCATGTCTCAGCCTCCCGAGTGGCTGGGATTACAGGCATCCACCACCACAATGGCTACTTTTTGTATTTACTTAGTGGAGACGGGGTTTTGTCATGTTGGTCTGGCAGGTCTTGAACTGCTGACCTCAGGTGATACACCCGCCTCAGCCTCCCAAAGTGCTGGGATTACAGGCATGAGCCAGCACACCTGGCCAATATTTTATATATATATATATATATATATATATATATATATATATATATATATATATGGTTTTTTTTTGTTTGTTTGTTTGTTTTTTTTTTTAATTAACTGGGCTTGGTGGTGCACACCTGTAGTCCAGCTACTTGGGAGGCTGAAGTGGGAGGATCCCTTGAGCCCAGAAGTTCAGGGTTATAGTGAGCCATGATCACGCCACTGCACTCCAGCATGGGCAACAGAGTGAGACACTGTCTCAAAACAGAAAGGAAGGAAGGAAGTGGGGGAGGGAGAGAGAGGGAATGAATACATAAAGGAAAGAAGAGGCATGACCTGCTGTAAGCCATGTGCCGTAGACTCCTAGAAACCTCACAGGGATGTGCACAGACACACACACACTCCCCACCCAGGACATGCTACATCGCACACACAGGAAGCAGGCACCTGTGCAGCACAAACGTGTGCTGTGGTGCATTTCCTCGGCATGCCTGGTGTGACAGATCATTCGACATGCACACCTAATCCCATGCGACATGCACATGTGTAAGGGGTGATGCAGTGGGTGGCACAGGTGTGCTGGGGTCACACACACCCTGAACACTGTAGGAGTCACTGCAGGCTCTGACCGAGGAGTGCTTTTAGCAGGAGCTGAGGATCCCTCCCGTAGACAGGCAGGGCACCAGCTCAGGACTCCCCTCCCCAACCCACTCAGTGATGGGCAGGTGGGTAGATGTGGCGCAGGCGGGACAGCTGTTGGGTTCGCAGACTGGCTAACCGGCTGACTGGCTGACTGACAGGCAGCTCTGATGCTCGACTCTCTGACAGCTCCAAGGGAATTCACAGCCAAGGCTGAGCTGACAGGAACCACCCAGTTGAATCGTGGATTGTAATCACGAAGGCGAGGGAACGGAATCACTAAACAAAACAAGTGCGGTCAGAGCCGTCAGGCGCTCATCGGCCCAAGACAGGAAGATGCTGGCTCCCCTCCTCCGCAGATGCACCCCAGCGTCTCTGCGCTGGGGGCAGGAGCTGGGCTGAGGGAGATTCAGCCCCTGCAGAGGGAACCAGGTGATCGGCATGCCGGGAGCAGCTGGCTTCCAACCAGTGGGCTCCGGCCCTGCCCGGCATCGTGCCCCATTTCATGTGCACATTTGTGGATTTGCAAGATGCATATGTTTGGCACATTTTACCAATGAATTTTTAGCCCGTTTTACCAATGAAACAGGTTCAGCAAGGTCAAGGCACTTGTCCAAGGTCACACAGCAGTGGGTGTGTGTGCTCTTAGTTTTCTCATCTTTTTTTTTTTTTTTTTTTTTTTTTTAGATGGAGCCTTGCTCTGTTGCCCAGGCTGGAGTGCAGTGGCACGATCTTGGCTCACTGCAGCCTCCAACCTCCACCTCCCAGGTTCAAGCGATTCTTCTGCCTCAGCCTCCAGAGTAGCTGAGATTACAGGTGCCCACCACCATGCCTGGCAAATTTTTGTATTTTTAGTAGAGACAGGGTTTCAGCATGTTGGCCGGGTTCCTGACCTCAGATGATCTGCCTGCCTCAGTCAACCAAAGTGCTGGAATTACAGGCGTGAGCCACCGCACCTGGCTTGTTTTCTAATTTTTGATGTGCTAAGCCTGCATTAAAAAGTGCGACTCCACATGGACCCCCCAGGGTGGTTCTCCACGTGGTCCACTGAGGGAGGGAGTAAGCCTTTGCTCTGGTCTGAGCCAAAGGTCACTGTGACTGAGTTTGATCATCTCAGCGCCTAGGGGAAGAAGCCCCCCACCCAGAGGCGGAAGCTGGAGGAGAGAGGCCAATGCATGACCAGCTCGATGCAGCTGTCCAGCGTGTCTGGCCTGACTGCTGCCTCCACTCAAGGTCCACACTCTGACCACAGAGTTGTCATCAGGGCCCGGGAGCAGCCAGCACCTGTGCCGGGGCAGCCCTGCCACCTGGAACCCCACGTACCTGTCCTGTGTCCTAGGGCAGCAGGTGGCCATGACTGTGACAGAGGCTTGTCTCCAGGCTATGCCCTGGGGACCCAGCAGAGAATGTAAGAAGTTGGATTTTCCCATGAACACAGGCGAGAATTGAAGGCCCTTGAGTGAGGCTTTCATCCGGGCGAATTCTGTGCCCAGGAGTCCAGGCTGCCAGCTCATTGCTGCGTGTGTTGAAAGTTCAGTTTTGCATCTAATTTGCATATGAACAGCCTGCCCCAGGTGGAGGATGCAGTTCACAATGAGGCAGTCAGAGGCCCACAGGGACAATGTGCCCCTCAGCCCTGGACCAGCAGAGACCTCACAAGGGCAGAGTCTGGAGCCGATGGGAGAGGAGCCAGAGAAGGTGTGGCGTGGTCCCAAAGCAGGCCCCGGCCTGGTGTACTGTGCATGGCAAAAGGAGGTTCCTGAGCCAGGCTTCATGGCCACCGAGCCAGGGCTGGGGGTGGACAGACTCCTCCAGTGGGATTGCCCCCGTCTGCATCTAGCTAGGGGGCTGGCACCTGCTGCCCAGATGCGTGGGCCCTTCCCAGCTGGGAGGCTCCAGTCAGAACTCTAGGCCCAGCTTCTGGGAAGCCCCGTACCCCTCATGCCCAAGGCCAGCTCTCAGTCCAGAAAGCACCAGCCTTTCCACAGGCATGATGGGCATTGTGCCAGAATGACACAGACGGACAAGACACAGGCCCTGCCCCAAAAACATCGAGAACTAACAACCCCTCACTGCTGATCAGCAGGCAACCTAAACCAGCAGACGAGTTATTTCCTCACCTCCCTCAGGCTATCCTGCCCTGTCTTCAGAACATCCAGCTGGGCGTGGTGGCTTATGGCTGTAATCCCAGCACTTTGCGAGACTAAAGCGGGAGGATCATTTGAGTCCAGGAGTTCAAGACTGCAGTGAGCCAGGATTATGCCACTGCACTCCAGCCTGGGTGACTGAGCAAGACCTTATCTCTTAAAACCAAAAAACAAAAAACACTCTTAAAGCCCCATGAGATCACATGAGTCCCTCCTTGTCTGTACTGGGTCAAATTGGGTGCCTGCCCCACCCTCAAAAAATGCTCATTCCTGGCCCCCTGTGCTTGTAAACTGTGACCTTACAGGGTCTTTGCAGGTGTAATCAAGTTGAGGCCACTAGAGTGGCCCTTTTTTTAAAAAAGAAAAATTATTTCCATAGGTTTTTAGGGAACAGGTGGTGTTTGGTTACATGAGTAAATTATTTAGTGGTGATTGGTGAGATTTTGATGTACCCATAACTGGAGCAGTGTACACTGCACACAATTTGTAGCTTTTATCCTTCACCCCCTTCCCACCCTTTCCCCGAGTTCCCAAAATCCACTGTATCATTCTTATGCCTTCGAATCGCATCTGCATCCACATAGCTCAGCTCCCACTTATGAATGAGAACATACGATGTTTGGTTTTCCATTCCATTATTTCACTCAGAATAATAGTCTCTGATCTCCTCCAGGTTGCCGTGAATGCCATTAATTCATTCTTTTTTATGGCTGAGTACTATTCCATCATATATATATATAAAATACATACACATACATACATCTTTCTCTCCCTCTCTCTCCCTGCTCTGTATATATCACCTGTGGACTCTCTCTCTCTGAGAACCCTAACTAGCACCGCTCCCCACATTCAGAACCCTCCATACTTCCCATGGAGAGGAGCTTGGCATTTCCCTCGGGCTTCTCTCCCCCGACCCACCTACTTTCTCTCTTGCCAGCACCCTGCACTCAGGGCAGGCATCTGTAGCTCAGCACTGCACTGTGAGATCAGGTGCATGACCGGTCGTGGGGCTGCCCCAGGGCTCGGAGGCCTTTCTCTTGCACATCTTGGGTGTGGGAGCCGCTTCTTCCTAATGGGGGTGTGGAAGCAGCAGGGCAGAGGCCGACTGCCTGGGCTATCCGGGACAACAGTGTTTATCCCACCAGATGCCACTGTAAGGAGTCTAGGTGGGGCCCAAGCTCAGAATCAGGGTCCTGCAGGTGCTGGGAACCAAGATACAACCAGGAACTTGCCTTCAGGGAACCCCCGCCCCCGATCGGGCCAGCCTTAGCCAAGAGAAGCAGCCGAAAGCCCTGGAGGCTACCTGGCCATTTGGGCAATGGAAGTGGACATGGAGTGGACAGCGCCAATGGGTGTGGGGCAGCCTGCCACGAAGCCACCAGAAGCCCCCGGCATGTGGAAATGTGGCCACACAAACGGCTCCATCAGGAAATCCCAAAAGACCAAGAAGCATGACTCAAACTCAACCACAGACAGGGACTTGGGACTGACATGGCCGCTCCTGCCCTCCTTTCCCAGTTCTCTCTCATGCCTGTCCCTTTGCAGATTTGACTCCTTAAGGACAGACGCAGTGATGGGAGTGGCAAGACCCTCTCATCATTGCCCATCAGGGTCATGAGCAGCCAATGCAGCCGTCACTCTCCCAAGAGTGAGCCACATGGGGCTGGGGCAGGCCAAGGGTTCCTTTGAGGCACTTGGGTCCTGTCCTCACCTGTCAGTGCTGTCTGTCTATAGGGCCTGACCAAAAGGCTGCTCTCCAGTTATCACCCTCCATGGGTCCTGGGCAGTGGGGATTGGGGCTTTTGTGTGGCACCCTGCAGGTCTTCCTCCTGTGAGCCTAGAGAGAAGTGGGCAAGAGACCCTCCTCCTTGGACATGCTGGTGGTATAGCCCCCTCCTCAGCTGTGCCCCAGGCCCAGGCCTGATGACTAAGAGACTGGCCTCACACACTCATCAGCCTCTGCCTCTCCTCAATCAGGAGGCTTTTCAGCTAAATGCTGAGAACTTCAGCCAATGAAGAGTTCACACCGTGGAACACATTTGGCAGTGCCCATAACTCGCGCCTTGTTTATTCTCACCGATGCTTTTATCATAGCACATGTGTTTCAGCCACTCCACGCATGTCATCTGTCCAGAAAGAGAAAGTGCTTGTTTATTTCTTACTGTGCAGGGGTATGGAGCTCCCTTACAGACTGTGAGCGTTATATTGAGAGGAGAGAAGAGGTCGCTCAAGACACCCAAAGTGGGGTGTACGTGGTTGGTCTTGGATTCTGTTGCAGGGGTGGAGGTGGGGAGGCAGGGAAGGTGCATGGCAGCATTGGTGGCGTTGGATGGAAGAGGAGTTGGGTTTGGCTGGAGTTGCTCTGCAAGGCCACTGATGTTATCTAGATTGTACGTTTCATTTGGGGGCTTGAGAGGGGCTGGAGGTGGTTATACTGAGGCCAAACTCCTTCCCACCCATAAGTCCCCCCAAGGCACTGATACCACTGACCCCTGGTGGCAAACCTTCCTCATCTTCGTGAGCCCTTAGCTGCCCTTCCCTGAGCCCTTATGGAGCTGTCCAGGGTCCTGACGTGCAGCCCGCTTAGGGATGTGCAGACCCCTAGCCCAGGATACCCAAGATTTCTCCTGGATTTCACTTGCCCAGAGCGGGCAGTGGTCTTTGCTTCAGCCTTTATCTGAGTGGTGCGTGGAAGAGCAGCTTTCTCCCTAGTGGGGACACTAGGCTCATGGCAAAGGGGAGGTCCCTTTAGAATTCCTTCATTATGTTTCTGTCTTTATTCAAAAGTGAACTTGTGGCCAGGTTTGGTGGCTCGCACCTATAATTCCAGCCCTTTGGGAGGCCGAGGCAGGAGGATTACTTGAGGCCAGGTGTTTGAGACCAGCCTGGGCAACATAGCAAGACCCCATCTCTATTTCTAAAATAATGTAAATTAGTATTTTTTTCTCCTTTCTTTCTTTCCTTCCTTCCTTCCTTCCTTCCTTCCTTCCTTCCTTCCTTCCTTCCTTCCTTCCTTCTTCTTTCTTTCTTTCTTTCTTTCTTCTTTCTCTCTCTCTCTCTCTCTCTTTCTCTCTCTCTCTCTCTCTCTCTCTCTCTTTCTTTCTTTCTTTCTTGACCAAATCTTGCTCTGTTGCTCAGACTGGAACGCAGGGTGTGATCTTTCAGCTCACTGCAATCTCTGCCTCCTGGGTTCAAGTAATTCTCATGTCTCAGCCTACTGAGTAGCTGGGATCACAGGCATGCACCACCACACCCAGCTAATTTTTTTGCATTTTTAGTAGAGATGGGGTTTCACTATATTGGCCAGGCTGGTCTCGAACTCCTGGACTCAAGTGATCAGCCCACCTCAGCCTCCCAAAGTGCTGGGATGACAGGCATGAGCCACCGTGCCTGGCAGTAGATTTTTAAAAATGTTAAAGTGAGCTTGTGGGGATAGGGCTAATCTTTGCCCGATAAGCTGCCATAAATCTAAGGGTTGGGAATAACTTATGGCAAACTCACGCTCTGCTTACGATGTTACTGATCTCTCTTATTGTCCACAAGGCAATTTTTCCTTTCAAAGGAGGAAGTTGCAGGCAAGTTGGCTTTATGGACACATGTAAACAGGAACTTTTCCTCTAGTTCATGCCAAGGGCTCTAGCTCAGCCTGCATTGGAGTGGGACAGCCCCAGAAGCTTAGGCTCAGAGTCCAGAGGTCCAGGAGACAGTGTCCCCTTGTCCAGTCCTCACAGGTAAAATGGAACAGGACCACAGCCTACTGCCCTCCAAGGCTGTGGGGACAGTGCCAGTGGGAGGTCATGGCCTTAGGGGCTGCAATCTCAACAAGCACATGGCCTTCCATCTTCCACCCGACTGGCAGGATCCCTTTTGGAAGTGGCTTCTCAGCCCCACTCTTGGCCAAAGCTAGCATGACTCATTTGCTCCAGAAAAGGAATATATAAGCACCGTCACACCTTGACGAGGTGACAGGAGTGACAAGCAGAGTGGTTTCCTACATCTGAGACTCTGAGGAGGAGAGGTGGTTTAGCAGAGCCAGCTGCCATCACCAGAAGAAAATAATTAAGGAAATCTGGCAGAGTAGAGTAAAACCGAGTGGTGTGGCAGGTCCCTTCTGGTGAAGGGAGCTGTCATCATCGGCTGCGGGAGAGGAAGGAGCTCTGGAGGCTCGTGCTGGGACAGCCGCAGTAAAGATGGGACAGGGAAGAGGAGGGGGTGGCTGTCAAGGAGGGAAATAGACTCTGGGGATGGCAGGGGGTAGCAATGAGCAGCTTGATTCTAAAGACTCCTCTCGCAGGCCAGGCACCTGCTGCTTACACCCCATACCCTGAGTGGTGAAACCGGGTCTACTTGGAGCTTCATCTCAGCCTCCGAGGAAGAGTCTAGAAGGCCTGTTTCAAAGATCCCCCACATGCACGCATGGGCACATAAGCTTGGGAGTGCCCAGGAAGACGGGGAAGCTCTGCCCTTTGCCCAGGGGAGAGAATACCCTTGTTCCCAGCCCAGAGGGACAAGCAGAAGAAAGATGAAGTGTGCCCCAGTTCTGCCTGCATTTCTGCCTCTCCTGGGAATTGAGGAAGGTTCTGGCAAGCTCAGGGAATTCAGGCTGTCCATCCCAGGGCTGATGTTGCATCCCCTTCTTGGCTTGCTAATGACTGAAGGAGATGTGCGGGCACAGCCTCAACCTTAGACTGTCTGGGGCCTGGCACTAGCTGAGTCTGTAAAACTGGACCCCATGGAGAAATCCACAGACTCTCTGGCTCGGGGAAGACCTGGATGTCCCTTTACTAGCTGGGCTCCTGCCACTGGACCTCTGCCCAGGACATAGAAACAGCCGGGAAAGTAGTGGGACACTGGAACCCCCCACCCGCAAGCAGCAGCCAGGATTTGCTGAGGTGTGGTCAGGCACAGTGGCCTGGCATGCCAGCCAGAAGATCCAGCTCTCTGCTTAGGGGATAGCTGGCTCTGATGGTGACCATGGCTTTTGGCAGAGCCTCAGGACAAAAATGTCCACCCACATGGCACTGGAACAGAAAGATCCCCTGATTCCTCGATGGCCAGGTAGGGACTGGGGAAGGAGGCTCCAGCTTCTAAAGATTCCCCCCAAAGGGAATCTCCTTGTCCTCCCAGTACTTACCCCAAAGCAGACCAAACAGGGTATGACTCAGAATCTTCTACGCTGGTCAAAGGTTCACCTCACCAGAGCTTGTTTCTTGGGTGAGCCCAGCCCAGGCATGGGCCTCCTTGGTGGCCAGAGGGGGCTTTCCAGAGCATGGCCAGTGATGCACTGATCTCTCTCTGTCTTCCTGATGTCATCAGTAAGTTAACGCTGGACAATTACCCTCCACCTGGGCACTGCTTAGGGCTTGGAGGGAGACCAAGGCGAGCAAGATATGCTCAGCTCACCCCAGAACTCCAGAGCCAGGCGAGAAGGCCAAGATCTCAAAGCAAATACCCGGGGTAAGGAACTTCCTGGAGCAAGAGGAGAAGAAGCACGTTCCATTCCTAGGCCTGGTGTGTGCAAAGGTGTGGGTGTGAATATGTCATATTCCAAGCGTGGAGAATCCATAGTGGCCAGAACTGGGGCATGGCTGATGGGGTGTGGAGAGAGGGTGGATCGAGCTTTCTGAAGGGTCCTTTCCCTGTGACTTAAGGACATGGTGGGGTGCAGGAGGAGGTGGCCTGCGAGAGTCCTGGCTGCTTCACAGGGCAGGTGTGTGGGTACACCTGGGCAGGGTGCCTTTCCAGACCTTGTAGGTCACATCAGGAGGCAGGCGTGATGCAAAGAAGAGAGCCTCAGCTGCGAGCCAGTGGGACCACATGTTTGCTGCGTTCCTGTTTTCTGCATGGGTAGGGGATGGAGGGGCTCCAGCACTGAGCCATGCCCTCTCCCCATGCCCTAAGCTGCCTTTCCCTAGAGCCTACCCCAAGATCCCTCCAGCCTGGATGTCCACAGCCAGCAGCCCATAAGCAGTTCCCTGGGAGCCACGTGGCACATATGCTGCTAATACTGTCCTCTCCTCTGTTTGCTTTTTAGGAATAAAGTTCAACATCAGGCCAAGGCAGCCCCACCACGTAAGTTCTGAGAGCCAGATAAATCTCAGTGCACGCAGTCCCAGGGAAACTGGGGAGGGCTGGGAAGAAAATTAGGAGCTCACATTGAATCCATTCTTGGAAAGAAAAATGTGTCCAGCCTTTCCCAGGAGCCTTGGGAACAAAGCCCAGGGCTCTGGACCCATGAATTTCCCTTCCTTGTTAGAAGGCTTCTTTGCACGGTGCTAATAGAGGCAGTAAATCTGAGCCCGCCTGCAGGCCACCTACTCCCACCACCCTCGCTCAGCCCAGGTTCCTGGGAGGATCGCACCATCTTGTGGCCGAAATGACACTTGCACCTCAGCGGGAGGGAAGCTTTTGGGTGCTGGGCCAGGGCTCAGACGGGAGGGGTCTCACCCATAGGGTCAGCCTGTGTCCCTCACCTGAGAGGGACAGGAACCCCAGCCGTGGTGAGAGTCTACCTGTGTGGCCCTCAGTGCCCAGCTGTCCTTTCCACTCAGATAACCACTTCTCTTCTTGGCCCAGGATCTCCCACCAGGCGGCTCCCAGGATGGTGACTTGAAGGCACCCACAGAAAGGATCACTCGGGACTTGTCCAGTGGGGCCCCGAGGGGCCGCAACCTGCCAGCGCCTGACCAGCCTCAATCCCCGCTGCAGAGGGGAACCCGTCTGCGGCTCCGCCAGCGCCGTCGCCGTCTGCTCATCAAGAAAATGCCAGCTGCGGCGACCATCCCGGCCAACAGCTCGGACGTGCCCTTCATCCGGCCGGGACCTGGGACGCTGGATGGCCGCTGGGTCAGCCTGCACCGGAGCCAGCAGGAGCGCAAGCGGGTGATGCAGGAGGCCTGCGCCAAGTACCGGGCGAGCAGCAGCCGCCGGGCCGTCACACCCCGCCACGTGTCGCGTATCTTCGTGGAGGACCGCCACCGCGTGCTCTACTGCGAGGTGCCCAAGGCTGGCTGCTCCAACTGGAAGCGGGTTCTCATGGTGCTGGCCGGCCTGGCCTCGTCCACCTCCGACATCCAGCACAACACCGTCCACTATGGCAGCGCCCTCAAGCGCCTGGACACCTTCGACCGCCAGGGTATCTTGCACCGTCTCAGCACCTACACCAAGATGCTGTTTGTCCGCGAGCCCTTCGAGAGGCTGGTGTCAGCCTTCCGCGACAAGTTCGAGCACCCCAACAGCTACTACCACCCGGTCTTCGGCAAGGCCATCCTGGCCCGGTACCGGGCCAATGCCTCTCGGGAGGCCCTGCGGACGGGCTCTGGGGTGCGCTTTCCCGAATTCGTCCAGTACCTGCTGGACGTGCACCGGCCCGTGGGGATGGACATTCACTGGGACCATGTCAGCCGGCTCTGCAGCCCCTGCCTCATCGACTATGACTTCGTAGGCAAGTTCGAGAGCATGGAGGACGATGCCAACTTCTTCCTGAGCCTCATCCGCGCGCCGCGGAACCTGACCTTCCCGCGATTCAAGGACCGGCACTCGCAGGAGGCGCGGACCACAGCGAGGATCGCCCACCAGTACTTCGCCCAGCTCTCAGCCCTGCAAAGGCAGCGCACCTACGACTTCTACTACATGGATTACCTGATGTTCAACTACTCCAAGCCCTTTGCAGATCTGTACTGAGGGGCGCTGCAGCTGGCCGGGGTGGCCCTGCCCTGGTCACTCACCTGTGCTCCCGGGCATCCTCCTGTCGGTGGCGCCTCATCCCGGGAGCAACAGGGCTCTGAGGACTTGAGGAGCCGTGGCTGTGGGAGGAAGCAGGCCCTGGGTGGCGGGGGGGCGGAGGCGCCCAGCCTTAGATGGAGACCCCAGCCCCTGGCCTGTACCTGTTTCCTCACTCCTTGACTGAGGGAGAGGCTGAGGACTGGAATAGACACCCCGGGGGCTCAGCCAGCAGTTTCGATGAGCAGGGAAGTCTGAGGCCCAGAGAACAGGGGCCCCAGCGGTAAGGGATGTCCTGCACTCCCTTAGCCATTGCCTTGGACCAAACCACATGGTTTGCAGCTTTTCTACGAGCCAGGGGGGAGGTTCCCTTGGATTAAGGTTCCAAATAAAGCACATGGTTTCCAGAGCAGCAGTGTGTACTCTGTGGTGGCGTGGGAGCACGTGGACCCTGGGCTGGGTTTTCTGGGGGCTCTTTCTGCCTTCCTGGGGCAGCCTGAGCCAGGTGCTGCAGGCCCCACTGCAGAGAAGTCCAGTTCAGGAGCAGCCTTGTGGGAGGAGAGCACAGAGGACCCAGAGGCTCTCAGCCAGGGCCTGCAGGCATCTGAGGCTAGGGCCCAGTCAACTGGGGTGCTTCCATCTCAGTCCCGGCACATTCATCCTGAAAGGAGAAAATAGGCCTGTTCCTATGGGGGCCTCCTGGGGTGTCTTCTTATCAGTGCACCTTGCAGGGGCCTCTGGGGACTGCCAGAGCAGTGGCCAGCTCTCCAGGCAAGCTGCTAATCAGGGCTGAGGCTGGGGCCAGGGCGCACGCTGCCTGCATCTCAGCGGGTGTGGTGCTCTCGGTAGGCAGCGAGGCTGTCCCTGGCTTTCTGCACCTCTGGGCCAAGCAGGACTCTGGCCTGAGGCTGTCGTCTGCAGGCACTCACCCTGATCCCTGGCCCCACTCACCTGACAAGACCACCTCAGGGCTGTCAGGATGCACCTGCTCTGGAGGAGGAGAGGAGAAGCCACAGAGAAAACTTCTCCAAAAGCATACATGTTCACAACAGACAGGGCTCCAGAAGTGTCAACAGCCACGGTGGTTCTGGGAAGATCTGGGAGGAGGTGTTTGTTGGAGTGTTGAGTGCCGGCATGAGTGTGGCTGCATTTGGATATGTTTTGTGATGGGAAAGTCTGCCTGACTCTGGAGTCTCTGCCCTCTGTCAGCCTGTCTGCAGGAACCTCTTCATGTCCTCCTGGGTCATTCTGTGGGTTGCTCTGTGGGCCCTCCCAGGAGGCTGCCCTCCATCTGTCCCCACTTGCTAGGGGAGATGTTGCTGATTCTCCAGGTGGAGGTGCCACTGGATCCCTGGGTGGACCCCCCGATGGAGGCCCTACTGATTCCCAGGTGGAAAAACTGCTGGATCCCCAGGTGGAGGAGCTGCTGGCCCGCAGGTGGAGGGGCTACTGGATCCTCAGTTGGAGGCACTCCTGTATTCCCAATTGGAGGTGCTTCTGGAATCTCCCCAGGCTCACACCAACCTGAGCTGCTCCATCTCCTTTTCTGCCTCCACCTTGGACCCTGGAACCTTGCAAAGGGGGACAAGGCACTGAGCCTTCCTCCTGCCCCTTTGGGTAACATCCATCCAGGAGACCTGAGAAGCAGGGAGACCTCCCTCGGGTTCCAGCTGGAAGCAGCTTGGACCATCCGACAGAAGTGACCCGGAGGGGCAGGGAAGAGGCTGCGGTCAGGGCCTGGGGAACTCCTGGGACCCACGGAAGCTGAGACAGCAGATGCTGAGGGGCCCAGAAAGCCAGAGCAGCTGCCCTGCACCTTGACCAGGACCAGGGTCTGTGTGAGAGGAGGCAGGGAAGTGCCTGGCTGAAGAAGACCTAGAAAGAGGTGCCCTGGGCCCCGGCGCTCAAACATGAGACCACATTCATGTGCAGAAAAGTGTCCCTGGTCATGGGTGCATTTGATGAAGCCAGAGGCAGTGCCCCCGTGGCATCTGCTCAGCAGGGAACACCTGGACTCCACACTGAGGCAGCATCTGGGAGTGGCTTGGAGACAGGGAGGATGGCCCTGCCCCTCCCCAGTGTGAGCGTGTGTGTGCATCTGCATGTGTGTGTTGGGGGGAGAAATCTCTCAGAGACATGCCGGCTCAAGCTGGACAGACGTGCACACACACAACACAGCCATCAGCGGGGGGCTTTTGTTGCAGGTGGCAATGACAGAAGACAGGTGCAGGCATGACCATGATCACCACTTGACGGCCCTGAGAGTGACCTCCAACTGTGGGCCCAGGCTGGAAACCACCCCAGCTCCAACCCCCAACTCAGCCTGAAACCTCACAGGACTAAGGAAGAGTGGACTCAGCGCAGTGGTAGGGAAGTATGTGTGTGTGTGCATGTGCATGTGTCTGTGTGTGTGTCTGGATGTCTGTGTGGGTATCTGGCCTGTGCTGTGGGGTGGGTGGATGTGAGCGCGCGTGTGTCTATGTGTGTCTGGCCTGTATTCTGTGCGCGTGTGTGTGTGTGTGTTTGGCCTGTACTGTGGGTGGGTGTGAGCATATGGATCCTGTGGGTGGGTGTGTTTGTGTGGGTGTCTGGCCTGCACTGTGGGATAAATGGGTGTGAGCATGTGAGTGTATGTGTCTGGCCTGTGCTGCGGGGTGAGTGGGTATGAGCGTGTGTGTGTGTGTATATGTCTGTGTCTGTGTGTGTGTGTTTCTGTGTCTGCCCTGTGCTGTGGGGTGGGTGGATGTGAACATATGTGTGTGTGTGTGTGTCTCTGACCTGTGCTGTGGGGTGAGTGTGAGCATGTGTGTGTGTCTGTGTGTGTCTCTGTGTGTATGTATGGCCTGTGCTGTGGGGTGGGGGGGTGTAAGTGTATATATGCGTGTGTCTGGCCTGTACTGTGTGAAGGTGTGTGTGTTTAGCCTGTACTATGTGGACGGGTGTGAGCAAACAGGTAATGTGGGTCTGTGTGTCTGCGTGGGTGTGTGTCTGTGTGGGTGCCTGGCCTGTGCTGTGGGGTAAATGGGTGTGAGTATGTGGGTGTGTGTTGGGGGAGTGAGGTGTCGGGCCTGTGCTGTGGGGTGGGTGGGTGTGAGCATGTGTGTGTGTTTCTAGCCTGTGCTATAGGGTGGGTGTGAGCATGTGTGTCTGTGTGTGTGTTTCTGGAGTGAGGGGTGTGCATCGTGTGTGAGCCTGCGTCCGTGCCAGGGGTGGGCTGTGGGCGGTCTGAGTCGTGCCTGTCTCCAGGACCATCTTGTGCACCCTCTCCCCTCTCCCTGCCCATCCACTGGCCATTTTGTGGATGTCACCTGGAAGGGGCTGTCTGATCAGATTCCCTAGAAAGGGCTGCCAGCAGCTCCCAGGGACAAAGGAAGCCCATCGAGTTGGGAGAACAGCCCAAGCCCCAGGGCCCTCCCCAGCTTGGTCTCCCTGTGGGCCCCTCGGGGCAGCCCCAGGGAAGTCCCTTCCAGGCCTCTGCCCTTGAGTGGCTGAGACCTCCCGGATGGGAGCCCCACTCTCCAAGTGGTGATGAGAACAGACGTCCCAAAGCCTAGGGTCCCTCCTGTGGCCTGGGAACCCCAAAGGCCTTGAGTCTCCTGGGGAGGTGGGATTCAAGGTCCCGGCAGACAGTCAGGTGGGAAACTCGGGCAGCTCTGGCCTCCCCCAGCTCCCCCTCTTCCCTGCTGTCTCCACGGGGTTTGGTGGCCCGTACAGGGCCTGTCCAAGGGGCCCAGGACAAAGTCGGGCAGGCAGTGGACAGAGTGTCCCCCATCACCTCCCGCTGCTCTCAGGCAGGGTTTGCCAGTTTCATCCTCAGGGCTGAGCCCCTGGGAGGGGGACAGGAGCCTGTGGAACCCCATCATGGTTCTGAGGCCTGGAGGCGGCCTCACCTCATTGCCCCCATCTCCTCTCGGCCCCTCCGTCTTCAGGGAGCACCCGTGGCCAACCCAGGGGACGTTCTGCTGGCGTCCCTCACTCCTCCACTCCCTCTACAACGCCAGGGGACCCAGAGCTGGGCTTAGGAGGCTGTGTTGAACCACGGGATCCAGAAATGGGCAAAGGTGGAAGCTGGGGGTGTGGTAGTCTGGGCTCAAGTAACACTGCCCCTACCTCCGGGGATCCCCAGCTGATGGGTACCACGACTCCTGGATGAGGAATAGGCAGGTGCCCTGGGAGCGGGGTGTGGGGAGAGGACTGTGTGTTAGCCCCGCTGCCTTGTCCAGGCTCGGGGAGGAGGCGTGGGAGCCCTGAGCTGGGTTCTTCCCACCACCCTGGCCTGGCTGCTCCTTGGCCCTTCTCACTGCCCAGGGCACGCTTTGCACAAGAGGCTCTGCTGGGAGATGGCAGCAGAGGGGGACCCGGGGTCTGGGCCGGGCCGGGGCTACTAGGGGACTATCCTCCTGCCTCTCCTTCACCCTGGGCCGGCCTCAGGAAGGGAGGGGCAGGGGAGCAGCTGGAGGTGCCAAGAGCTCTGGAAGCTAGGGAAGGGAGCAGGGGGCGGGGGCAGAGGGCAGAGAAAGCCACTTCCTGTCACGGACCTGGGCGACCCTGCCGCGCCACCTGGGTATGCCAGCCTGAGTCAAGTGGACAGAGTGCTGAGTGTGGAGAAGAGCAGGTGCGTGCGCGAGGTATTTAAAGAGGAGATCAAGGGACTGGGACCCCGAGTGTGTCGGGAGTGCGGGTGTCGGGGGTCACCCGTGCTGGGTGCTGTGCTGTGGCCTCGTGTGCGTGGCCCAATGCCCCTCTCCCAGCGGCCCCGTCCGCTCATGCCTCGCTCTAATGTATAGGTGAGAAGACTGAGGCACACAAAGGCTTGACCAGAGCTGTGCGGCGCAGGAGTTGGAGCTGGGATTGCGCCCAAACGACCGGCGGGGCCCCCTCGCTTTTGTGCCCACAGGCGCAGAGCCGTCCTCCGCCGCCAGGTGGGGCTAAGTCCCCGCTCCCGAGCAGCGGCCCGGGTATCTCCGGCGGGGCCGCCAGGTGGCAGCAGCGCTCCGACCGCGGGACTCCAGCTCGGGAGCGCCCCGCGTCCACAGCCTCCCCACCGCGCAGTCGGCTCCTGTGTCCCCTCGCCCTCCTAACCATGGGGTCACGCGGCTCCCGCCCCTCCATTGTCTGCAGGCGGCCTCCAGAGGTTACTCTCAAACCCACCAGCTCCAGGGGACCCGCCTGTGCTAACAGCAAACCCCCAAACACCCGCAGCGTCCCTAAAGCAGTGACATCCACAACCTCCCCGGGGGCTTGTCCTGCACGCTCCATCAGGGTGATGTCAGGCCTTCTCCAACCTCAACCACAACACGAACGCACACGCGCAAACACAAATGCATGCACACACAGGCACAGACGCACAGACACACACAACCACACACAGACACACAGACACCCATCCTCACAAACACACACCCAGATATGCAGACACACGCATGCACACAGACCCAGATGCACGCGGACACACAGACACACACGTAAACACACAGAAACATGCACGGCTCAGGACAGGGCCTCTTGCTGCATTGAAATAAACGGGAAGAACCGGAAGGTCCCTCACTGTCTCAGCCAAGTGCACGCACTTCCCACCCTGAGCCCTGTCCTCCGCCTCCCCTCCTGCACTGGCCAGAGGTCACCCCCGACACACACACACACACACCGGATCCCAGTCCCTTAGCCTACTGCTTAAGCACCTCCCGCGTGCACCTGCGCCCTCTCTGCACACACAGCAGGCTTTCCTATCAGCAGAAAACAAACTGTCATCGCCCCATCTTAAAAAACGGAGAAGCCATAGCCAGATTGCCGCAGAATCCACCCCTCAGCCCCCATGGCTTCACCTCCTTTTCACTCTGGACCCCACCCTGGCCTGCTTTCCAATCTTGCCACCCGCAGAGTCCGCTGACAAGGCACCTTCCACTGCCACACGCTGGCAGTTCCAGGAGCTCTTCTGCCTACACACTCCCTGGACGAGCTCCACATCACCCCTATGCTAGACTCCCGGATTTGCCCTTGCAGCCCTGATCGGTAGACCCAAGTAGCCACCTGCCTCACCTTCAGCTGTCAGCACGTCCAGCGGGTGCCTGCACTTAAACGTCTCACCTGAGCCGCACACCTTTCACACCTCAAGCCCCTCCTCTCCTGGCTTCCCGGCTCAGCCTTCCCTACAAGCCCTGGATTGTCCCTTTCATGCTGCCTCCCAAGGGCATCCTGAATCCATGTCCATTCTCCCTCTCCAGGGCTGTCATTTAACCCAAGCCACTATCACACCAGCATCTCCTGCCTTGGCACTTAAAGTAATAAGTAACTATGGAATTTACCGGTTTACCAGGTACTGCTCTAAGTATTTCATATTTTTTTGTACCAAACTCTGCCTCCCAGGTTCAAGAAATTTTCCCAAGTAGCTGGGATTACAGGAGCCTGCCACCACGCCAGGCTAATTTTTGTATTTTTAATAAAGACGGAGTTTTCACCATGTTGGACAGGCTGGTCTCGAACTCCTGACCTCAAGTGATCCACTCACCTCGGCCTCCCAAAGTGCTGGGATTACAAGCTTGAGCCACCTCGCCTGGCTAGCATTTCACATACATGAGCTTATTTAACCCTCACTACAACACTGTAAGATGGTTATCATCCTCCCCATTTTTTGCAGATAAAGACATTGAGACACCGAAAGGTTAAGTAATCTGCCCAAGGCCACACAGCTATTATGGGGATCTTCCAGAATTCAGAGCCTGATGGTTTGGCCCTGGCTCTGTGTGCCCATGAGTGCACAGTTCTTACTGGCTCTCTGGTGTTCCAATGGGGTAGGAGGTTTTGCGACAGTAGAGAAGAAATTGAATGATCACTAGGGCAAGGGAAAGACAAGCTCTCTGGGGAAAGAGAGGGAGCGTCTCAGGCATTGCTGTGCGCCCATTTGCAGTTTATGATGGATGTGCAGGGCACCAACGCACCTTCCCGCTGCAGCATTAGCAAGGTCACAGCAGGGATCCTCCTAGGCATGTGTGAGTGGAGGGCAGAGGAGTGAAGGGCACAGAGAATAGTCACCCAAGCAGAACAAAGCTGGATGAGGAGAGGCATCAAGACAGGAAGGGGTGATAGGCAGAGAGAAGGCGCTGGGGTCTGTGGAGGAAGTGAGGCGGGAGTTGGGGACCTGTGACCTTGGAGATGGTGTGGTTTCCTGTGGTGACAGGCAAACTGTGCCCAAGGTTGGCAGTGGCCAGGATCGTGATGATGACCTTCACCTCTGCCCATAATGATGATCTCCTGGGTGGAGATGACCTCAGTTCCAGGGCTTGTGAATAAGTCATGCCCCACAAAGGGACCCTCTTCAGCCTTCTCTGGGGTCTGGTGACACGGTCGTCCTGTACCTGTGCCTGCATCTGGTTCCATCAGTTCACACTTGCTACCTGCCCACTCACCTGCCTGCTGTCACCTGTTTGAGCCTGTATCCACCTGCCTGTGACTACCTGAGTTTGCCTGTGACCACCTGCACCCATCTGCCTCGGTGGGTGGTGGTTTCGGGGCTACAGGTCAGACCCCTCCTCCGCGTGCAGGCCCTGAGAGCAGGGGTGTGGGAGACGGAGTCTGCCAATCTGGCCGCACCATCTGGAGATGAGCCCAGAACTGCCGACACCTCCAGCCTGCCCCTGGGGAGACCAGGCTGTGGTCTTTGGCAGTCCCCAAAGACCCAGAAGAGAGCCCGGTCTGGGAGGATGGGATGGGGCCGGCAAATCTGGGCCGGAAGGGAAGGCTGCATTCTTGCTCTCCAAACCGATGTGCTGAATTTTACTTTTCCTTTTAGTTATTTCTTCTTCTTAAATCCTGTTTCTCTCCCTGAGGCAGCTAATCTATTATTTAACATCAGATTGTGCGATTGAAACTCCAAGGCAAATTGAAAATTATTTGTGTTTGAGGTTTCAGGCGTGAAGCTGAGGCAACCATTTCTGAGAGATCCTGGGAACCCGGGCAAAGGTAGCGAACCGGCAGCACTGCTCCTGGAAGGGGCTGGGAGGATCGGGGTGTGGGAGGTGGTCCACAGACCTGGCAGGCTGGGGGACCCCGCTACGCTCGAGCCTTACCCACCTAGAGCCCACAGCTCAGGGGTCATTAATCTCCATGTGGCATTTCACTTGGGAAATGCTGTCAACACCTCCCACTGGCCAAAGTCCTCAAGAGGGTGGGCAGGTACCATCAGTCACCCTGGGCCCGCGCCCACCCTGGGGGAAATACCTTGGTCATGAGAGGATTAATGACACGAGGAGAAGGGCTCATCATCATTTTTCAAGGTTCGGCTCTCTGTAGAACTGCAGCAGGGTTGCTGGCCTAACAGTCAGTGGAGAGTGACCCAAGGCTCTAGAGAGTGACCAAGGAACACAGCTCAGGGTGAGGGTGGGGGTCCTGGCCTGGACCCCCGCTGAGTGCATGCGACCTCCTAGTACTGGCTCTCAGGACAAGAATCAGGACCAGGAGGAGGAGCAGGCTTGAGCCTAGGGGAGTGTGCACAAACACTGTGTGGGCCCCACATAGACACCTGTGGATCATGGAAGTGGGGAACTGGGAGACGCCAGGTCAGGGAGAACTCTGGACTTTGGATAAGGGATAAGGAGATTGGATTTTGTGCTGGAAACAGTGGAACCACTGAAGGAGGGGTGTACTATGGTCAAGTTCCATGCCCAGAAGGATCCAGAACGAGGCTAGGGGGCTGTCTTCATCCATCTTTGTCTGGGCTGCTACATCAAAAATCCCATAGACTGGGTGGCTTAGACAACAAACAATTTCTCACAGTTCTGGAGACTGAGATCAGGGTGCCAGCAGATGCAGTGTCTGGGGAGGGCCGGTTTCCTGTTCATAGGGGGCCCTCTTCCTGCTGTGAACTCACGGTGGAAGGGGTGAGGAACTCCGCAGGGCCTCGTTTATCAGGGTACTAATCCCATTCACGAGGGCTCCACCCTCAGGACCTAATCACCTCCGAAAGGCCCCACCTCCTCACACCATCACTTTGGGGTTGAGGATTTCAACATAGGACACAACATTGTGGGGGGACATTCAGTGCACAGAAGAAGCTACCAGCACACCTCCATCCAATGCTTAGAGTGGTCACATGTGTCAGGCCTTGTGCTAGGCCTGGGTGATGGCACCCTCGTGCCCCCAGCTTGGAACGCGGCTGAGCATCGAGCATCTGGGACCACAGAGAAGTGGGAGGACTCCCCCACAAGGTCCTCTGCCACTCACATAGTCACTAGAGCTTCCATGCCCCTGCAGGAACGCCAGCCTGCTGCCAGCCTCAGCCACAAACCCTGGAACCTGCGCAAACTCTGAAGCCGTGCACCCCTCAGCTTCACAGCGGGCCGCTTTGTGCAGCACCCACCCCCACTCCGGGTCACATTTCTGTCTGCTGTGTCCACAGTGTCTGCTTCAGGATTGAGCTGCTGGATGCACTTACCCACTTCAACCTCCATGGTGTATGTGAACCCCTCCCCTGCTCTCCATTCCTCCCTCTCTGCCATGATCGGAACCAGAGCCAGGCACAGAGACCCAGCCTGTTCCAGGGCGGAGGCCAACAATGGGCTCAAGCTGATATATGTGTATTTTCACATAATTAGAGCTTTGCAGCCCGCGGAGAAATGTATCATTGTGTTTGTCTGTTTGCATTGTTATAAAGGAATACCTGCGACTGGGTAATTTATAAAGAAAAGAGGTTTAATTGGCTATAAAGTTCTGCAGCTTGTACAAGCATGGTGTCAGTATCTGCTTCTGGTGAGGCCTCAGGAAGCTTCCAATCATGGCGGAAGGTGAAGGGGGAGCAGGTGGATCAGTTGGCAATAGTAGGAGCAAGAAAGAGAGGGAGGAGGTCCCAGGCTCTTTTTATTTTTTTTATTTTTTTCTTTCTTTTTTTTTTTTTTTTTTTTTTTGAGGTGGAGTCTCACTCACTCTGTCACCCAGTCTGGAGTGGTGCAGTGGCACGATCTTGGCTCACTGCAAGCTCCGCCTCCCAGATTCCAGTCATTCTCCTGCCTCAGCCTCCTGAGTAGCTGGGACTACAGGTGCCCGCCACCATGCCCGGTTTTTTTTTTTTGTTGTTGTTGTTGTTTTTTTTGTATTTTTAGTAGAGACAGGGTTTCACTGTGTTAGCCAGATCTCCTGACCTTGTGATCTGCCCGCCTCAGCCTCCCAAAGTGCTGGGATTACAGGTGTGAGTCACCATGCCCGGTCAGAGGTCCCAGACTCTTAAACAACCAGCTCTTGAGTGAACTAATAGAGTGAGAACTCACTTATTACCACGAAGGGGGCACTAAGCCATTCATGAAGGATCTGTCCCCATGACCCAAACAGGTCCCACCAGGCCCCACCTCCCACACTGGGGATCACAGTTCAACATGGGATTTGGAGGGGACACACATTCAAACCATATCAATCATTTCTAAGAGGCCTCTGGAATACTTATAAAAGCTTATATAGGCTGGGCACGGTGGCTCACATCTATAATTCCAGCACTTTGGTAGGTCAAGGCGGGCAGATCACTTGGGCTCAGGAGTTCGAGACCAGCCTGGGCAACATGGTGAAACCCCATCTCTACAAAAAACACAAAAATTAGCCAGGTGTGGTGGCATGCATCTCTGGTCCCAGCTACTGGGAGGCTGAGGCAGGAGGATCATTTGAGCCCAGGAGGTAGAGGCTGCAGTGAGCAGAGATCATGCCACTGCATGCCAGCCTGGATGATGAGACAGACTCTGTCTCAAAAAAAAAAAAAAAAGGTTTATATAGATCACACACACACACACACACACACACACACACACACCCCTCAGTGAATTCCCAAGAAGATCTGAAAGCCACATCTTTAATCAACAACGATAACAACTGGAACTTGTTATAGCTGGTGCCCTTTGGTAGCAAATATTTTAAAAACCCATTGATACCAACTTTAGGTGAAGGAGGACCTTATTGAGGGGTCCAGTAAGATGGGGAAATACACAGTGGGGTTCCTTGGCAGGAACCAAGGCCTGGGACCTCGTATGCCGCCAGGGCTCTCTCTATCAGCCTCACCTCTGCACCTTCTGTTTCATGCCCCTCTGTCCAAGTGAGGATCCATTTCCTCTGGCATTTCTGTGCCATGGCAGAAACATAGATGGGGACACGCTATAGGCCCTGCTGCCATCCCTCATCCTGGCCCCAGCTCTACGGAGACTCGCGGGTCCAGGAGTTCCATCTCTAGAAATCTGTCCTACGGAAACTCCAGGCACGAGGACAGGAACAGGGGTGGAAAATGTTCAGTGCAGCATCATGTATATGAACTATCAGAGGACTGGAAACAGCCTAAATATTCATCAAGAGGGAAATGGATGAACAAATTAGGATCCACCCATGCTACCAAATACCATGTATCCTCTTAAAGAGAAAGTAGGGTCTTTCACTCCTTTGTTCAACAAAGACTTTCTGAGCACCTATTGTGTGAGAGACACGGTGCCCAGTGAAGGGCATAAAACAAAGAGCGAAGGTAATCCCAGCACTTGGGGAGACCAAAGTGGGTGGATCACTTGAGGTCAGGAGTTCAAGACCAGCCTGGTCAAAATGGCAAAACTCCATTTCTACTAAAAATACAAAAATTGGCTGGGCGTAGTGGCAGGTACCTGTAATCCCAGCTACTCAGGAGGCTGAGGCACCAGAATAGCTTGAACCCGGGAGGTGGAGGTTGCAATGAGCCAAGATTGTGTCACTGCACTCCAGCCTGGGTGACAGAGGGAGATTCCATCTCAAACACACACACACACACACACACACACACACAAAACAAAGCAAAAAAAAAAAACCACTGAACAAAAACAAACCCCATCTGTGCCTTGCAGAACTCAGTCCACTGGGGGAGTCTGACTCTAATTAATAAGGAAAGGATGATAAGAACTGCAACTGTAGCAGCACGGCCGTCACAAGGGCTGTGATGGAGATGACCTTGTCAGAGAAGTCAGGGAAGGCTTCTTGGAGGAAGTGGTGATGGAGCAGAGATCAGAAGGACAAGTGGGAACGGGAGGGGCATGTGCAAATGCCCTGGGGTGAAAGCCCGCGGGGCCAGGTGAGAAACCAGAGCAGGTGGTGGGGCTGGGGCAGAGGGGCTGTGTAGGTGCCATTGATGTGCCACCCGGACCCTCTACAGGAATGAAGCACTTCCCCCAGGAGGCCCGGGAGTGCCGCTGTCAGCCCTCTTAGTGGATTGCCGAACTAAAGACCTCTGCTCGCCTGTGGTGACACCCACACCCAATGACTAATCGCCATGGAGGTATTCTCACCCCTACAGGGGCGCCCCAGCTCCAAGGTTCCATGTGCAATCAGCTGAAGCCTTTGCTGAGATTGCATCTATGTGGACAGACCTGTGGCCCCCTAAAGATGTCCACATCCCAATTCCCAGAATCTGGGAATGTGCTACCTTATGTGGGCAAAGGGACTTTTCATTTTTTCATTTTTTCATTTTTTATTTTTTGAGACAGGGACTCACTTTGTCACCCAGGCTGGAATGCAGTGGCCTGGCTCACTGCAGTCTTGACCTCCCAGGCTCAAGCAATCCTCCCACTTCAGCCACCTAAGTAGCTGGGACTGCAGTTGTGCACAACCACATCTGGCTAATTTCTGTATTTTTAGTAGAGACGGGGTTTCATCATGTTGTCCAGGCTGGTCTTGAACTCCTGACCTCAAAGTGATCCACCTGCCTCCGTCTCCCAAAGTTCTGGGATTACAGGGCTGAGCCCGGCCTAAAGGGACTTTTCAGAGATGATTAAGGACGTTGGGATGAGGGCACTGCCATGGCATATCCAGGCAGACACCATGGGATCATGGGAGTCCTTGTTACAGGGTGGGAGGAGGGGTAGAGTTGGTGAATGAGGTGGAGCAATGGAAGAAGGGTTCTGAGTGATGGAGAGTTTTGGAAGGAAGGGTCCAGGAACCAAGGAATGAGGGAAACCTAGTTGAAAAACACAAGGAGGCCTGGCGTGGTGGCTCATGCCAGTCATCCTAGCACTTTGGGAGACTAAGGTGGGTGGATTGCTTGAGGCCAGGACTTCAAGACCAGCCTGGCAGCTGGGCACGGTGGCTCACGCCTGCAATCCCAACACTTTGGGAGGCCGAGGTGGGCGGATCACCTGAGATCGGGAGTTCAAGATTAACCTGACCAACATGGATAAACCCCGTCTCCATAAAAATACAAAAATTAGTCAGTCATGGTGGTTCATGCCTGTAATTCCAGCTATCAGGAGGCTGAGGCAGGAGAATCACTTGAACTCGGGAGGCGGAGGCTGCAGTGAGCCAAGATCGTACCACTGCACTCCAGCTTGGGCAACAAGAGCGAAACTCTGTCAACAACAACAACAACAACAACAACAACAACACCCAGCCTGGGCAACATGGTGAAACACTGTCTCTATAAAAAAAAAAAAAAAAATAGAAAAATTAGCCGAGCATGGTGGTGGGCACCCATAATTCCGGCTACTCAGGAGGCTGAGGCAGAAGAATTGCTTGAGCCCAGAAGGCAGAGGAGGCAGAGGTTGCAGTGAGCCGAGAGATCTTGCCATCTGCACTCCAGCCTGGGCAACAGAGTGAGACTCTGTCTTTAAGAAGGAGAGAAAAAGGCAAGGAAACAGAGCCTCCCCTGGAGCATCCAGAAGGAGCACAGCCCTCCTGACCTATTGTAGGCCCCTGGATTCTAGAACTGTGTGATAACACATCTGTGTTGTTCTAAGCCAGTACATTTGTGCCAGTGCTAATTTGTCACAGCAGCAAGAGGAAACTAATCCAGCCTCAGAGCCCAGCCCCTCCCTCTGCCTAATCCTGCTGCCCAGACACCTCCGTCCCACAGATGCTGATCCCAGGAGCCCTCCCTCATAACGTCCCACATGCTGATATCTATCAAGTTGCACTCCCAGGGAACCCGACCTGCACCAGCCTGAGAACGCAGAGGCTACGTTGAGATTTTGGAGCTTGGTCACCATCCTGTTTGCCTGGCAACAGCTGTAGGTGGAGCCCAGACAGCCCCATCATTAGATGAAAGTGCAATCAGCGAAACTTTCACCACTGGTGAGGTGAGGTGGTTTACCTCTGAAAGGCAGTGCAATGTGGGGGCAACGTATCCGGTGTTTGAAAACTCTCCGGCAAAAGCAAAGTCAGTGGAATGAGGTAGCTACTGCTAAGTTAGACTGACACTTTGAAGAAAGATAGCAAAGGGCTGAGAGCAATTAACAGCTGAGTGTGGGCCATGCATGTGGCTCACGCCTATAACCTCAGCACTTAGGGAGGCTGAGGCAGCAGGATCGTTTGAGCCCAGGAGTTCAAGACCAGTCTGGGCAACATAGCAAGACCCTGTCTCTACAAAAAAATTTTTAAAACTTAGCTGGGCGTACTGGCTCATGCCTGTAGTCCCAGCTACTCAGAAGGCTGAAGCAGGAGGATCACCTGAGCTCAGGAGTTCAAAGCAGCAGTCAGCCGTGATTGTGCCACTGCAGTCCAGCCTGGGTGACAGACTGAGACTCAGTCTCTTAAAAAAAAAAAAAAAAAAAAAAAAAGCTAAATATGCAGCCAGAAGACCTCCTTGGTAGCATCTAAGGAGGCTCTCATCTGCTGCAGTTGAAGGGCAGAGAAAGCTGAGGACCTCACAATGACCAAGTTTCAAAGATTAAACTCTCAACCTAAGCAGGCCTGCTATGCCAAGGTCAGGTGCTGGCTGGGAAAGAATGGCACCCTGACATTTGAGATGGCACATCAGAGTCAATATGTCCCCTAATCCTAAATGTCTCAATTGCCTTGAGCCCTCTGAGCCTGCAGAAGTGACTTTCTTTCTCTCCTTCCTTCCTTCCTTCCTTCCTTCCTTCCTTCCTTCCTTCCTTCCTTCCTTCCTTCCTTCCTTCCTTCCTTCCTCTCTCTCTCTCTCTCTCTCTCTCTTTTTTTGGTGAAGTTTTGCCCTTTTGCCCAGGCTGGAGCACAGTGGCACGATCTTGGCTTACTGCAAACTCCACCTTCTGGTTTCAAATGATTGCCTCAGCCTCCCGAGTAGCTGGGATTACAGATCCCTGCCACCATGCCCGGCTAATTTTTCTATTTTTAGTAGAGATGGGGTTTTACCATGTTGGCCAGGCTGGTCTCGAACTCCTGACATTGTGATCCACCCGCCTCGGCCTCCCAAACTGCTGGGATTACAGGTGTGAGCCACTGCACCCAGCTCCCTTCTTCTTTCTTGATGGTTAATGTTCCCTCATTCCTTGAAGAAATGCAGAGGTCTCTGTCCTGCAAGACAATGTACACCCCCTTCAGGATCTGTCCTCACTTCCCTTTCTGGCCACTAGGCCAGTAATTAGGAGGGTGGTGCCAGGCTCAATAAAGGAGGAAAAGCGATACCCAAAGGAGCTGCAGGACATACCTTGTCCACATGCACAGCAGGAGCGAGGAAAGCACACGGGGAATGCATTTGGAAGGTGCTTGATTCAGGAGGGGTGGCACATAGGGCTGGAATAGGCTGTAGAGTTTATCAATATGAGAACAATTTTCTGGTATACAGGATTCAATATCTGGTGAGGACCAGAGGAGGTGGGCCATCCTAGTGCAAGACTGCTAGGCTAGCCCTTAGAAGCACGGAAAATGTAAGGCCGGGTGCTGTGGCTCACGCCTGTAATCCCAGCACTTGGGGAGGCCGAGGCGGGCAGACCACCTGAGATTGGGAGTTCGAGACCAGCCTGACCAGCATGGAGAAACCCCATCTCTACTAAAAATACAAAATTAGCAGGGCTTGGTGGCACATGCCTGTAATCCCAGCTACCCAGGACGCTGAGGCAGGAAAATCGCTTGAACCCGGGAGGCGGAAGTTGTGGTGAGCCAAGATCATGCCACTGCACTCCAGCCTGGGTGACAGACCAAGACTCCATCACACACACATACACACACACACGCGCATGCACGAAGCATGGAAAATGTAATGGCCCATACTGAGTGAGGTGGGAATGTCAGGATTGTGGCGTTAGTGGTGGAAATGGGGGACACAGGGCTCAAAGAAGTGGCCATGCTATAAGGCCAGGAAGGAAACAGCAGAGGACCTGTTCTCCAGGGGCCTGTAGGATACGCCACTGACCAGGGCAACAGGGAACGTGCTGGTGAGGGGAGCAGTGACATCACTGAGGGGTTAACTGAAGGTTCGCTTCTGTGGGGCAGGGTGCTGGTGACAGAGGCTCTTGTGGGACTTGGATCATGGGCAGCAGTGAGGGCAAGCAAACCCCAAAACAACAGAGGTCCAGGGGTGTCATTTAACCACCAGCAGTGAGGGGGAAACAATTACTGTAATAAGTGGCAAGGTCAGAGGGTCAGCCAGGGAGACTCAAGCTGCAGGGAGCTTTGGAGATGGCTAATGGAACAAGGCATTCCCAGGTGGCAAAATGGATGAGGAGCCAGCACCTGGGGTACTCAGTCTGTGCAATCCAAAGAAATCAAGAATGGCAGTCACCTTGATTTAAAGAAAAAAAAAAGTCATGATCTCTTGTTCAGTTTCCAGACTTGAGTCAGGGAAACTTGAGCTGCAGAGAGCTATGTAAATGGCTAATGGAACAAGGCATTCCCAGGTAGCAAAATGGATGGGGAGCCAGCACTTGGGCTACTCGGTAAGTGCAATCAAAAGAAATAAAAAATGGCATTACTTTGATTAAAAAAAAAAAAGTCAGGATCCCTTTTCCAGTTTCCAGACTTGAGCCAGTTTTCAGAGCAGGAACCCAGTGACCAAAGGAGAGGTCAGGTCACCAGGATAACTCTACAATGCCAAAACAAGTACGTATAGTAATCAACCCTCCAGTCCTTCTCCAGTAGGTACACTGGGAACAGGGAACATCCGGGCAAATTTAGGACTGTTGGGGAGGGTCTGAGTTGATATCGACACTGCGAGATCTCATGTGTCATGGTGGTGTTCCACTAGAGTTAGGCATATGCTAGCCCAAGTCTGGCTTCTAGATCCATGGTTCCACCCACTGGTCATTCCCCCATTCCACAAATGTATAGTCGAAATAGACATGTTAGTGGTTGTCATTATTCTTAGATTCACTTTCTGACCCGTAGAGTAAGAGCTTTGTAGTAGGACAGGCAAAGAGGAAACCTCCGAAACTGCCCTCTGATCCCTACCAAGATAATAAATAAAAAGCAAAAACAATATTGCATCCCGGGTTGGGGGTGGAGATAGCAGATATTGGTGCTACCCTTTAGGACCTAAAGGATACAAGAGTAGGGTCCTTGTTATATCTCTGTTGAAATAATTGATCTGACTCCTGTAAAAACCAGACAGAACCTGGAGATGACAGTGGAAATTCAGTGAAGTGGTAGAAAGCACAGCTGCTGTGCCACACGGGGCATCCTTGCTAGCGCAAATTATCGGGACCTCAGTACATGATATTTGGCTATTGATCTGAGAAATGCATTCCTTTCCATCCCTATCAGAGAACAGTTTGCATTCAGTTGGAATGGATAACAGCACACATTTACAGTCTTGGCCCAGAAATACGTTAACTCTTCAGTCCTCTGTACCATTATAGTTCAAAAACACCTGGATTATCCAGACATCCTACAGAACATTGTATTTTTCTGCCATATCGATGACCTCATGCTAATCAGAATGGATAAGGAAGAAGTGGCTAGCACACTGTAGACCTTAGTGAGATCCATCCACCCCAGAGGGTGGGAGGTAAGCCCAGGAAAGTTTCAGGGTCCTGTCACATCAGTACAAATATTTGGAGCCCTTGTGGTCTACAGCATGCTAAGACATCCCAAGTAAAAGGCAAATAATGACATCTTGCACCTCCCTGCTCAAAGAAGGAAGTGCGATACTTCTAGGCCTTTTGGGGTTTTGGAGGCATTGCCCACACACAGAAACACTCCCCAGACCACATCTGAGGATACAGGAAAAGCTGCCAGACTGGAGTCAGCCCAGAGCAGGACTGCAGTGCAAGAGGTACTAACTCCTGGACCACACGGCCCAGGGGACCATATGGCGGTCGAGGTGTCAGCACTGGGGAAGGACACCACACAAAGATTTTGGCAAGCCTCAAAGGAAGAATTACAATGCAGACTCTTAGTGTTCTGGCACAAAGCCATTCCATGCAGAGAATTATAAACCTTTGGAAAAGCAGCTCCTACTATGCTCCAGGCCCTGGTATAGACAGAGTTTCTACCTATGTCTATTAGTCTGTTTTCACACTGCTATGAAGAAATACCTGAGACTGGGTAATTTATAAAGGAAAGAGGTTTAAGTGACTCACAGTTCCACATGGCTGGCGGGGCCTCAGGAAACATACAATCATGGTGGAAGGGGAGGCAAACATGTCTTTCTTCACATGGCTGTACGAGAGAGAAGTGCCAAGCAAAGAAGAAAACGCCCCTCATAAAACCATCAGATCTTATGAGAACTCAGTATCCTGAGAACAGCATGGGGGTTACCACCCTATGATTCAGTTACCCAGCACTGGGTCCCTCCCATAACACGTGGGGATTATGGGAACTACAATTCCCATATTGTACAGCCAAACCATATCATTCTGCCCCTGGTCCCTCCCAAATCTCATGTCCTCACATTTCAAAACACAGTCATGCCTTTCCAATAGTCCCCCAAAGTCTTAACTCATTCCAGCATTAACCCAAAAGACCAAATATAAAGTCTCATCTGAGACAAAGCAAGTCCCTTCTGCCTATGAACCTGTAAAATCAAAAGCAAGTTAGTTACTTCCTAGATATGATGAGGGTACAGGCATTGGGTAAATACATCCATTGCAAATGGGAGACATTGACCAAAACAAAGGGGCTAGAGGTCTCATGCAAGTCCAAAATCCAATAGGGCAGTCATTAAACTTAAATTTCCAAAATGATCTCCTCTTACTCTGTGTCTCACATCTCACATCCAGGTCACACTAATGTGAGAGGTGGGCTGCCATGGCCTTGTGCAGCTCCACCCTTATGACTTTGCAGGATACAGCCCCAGTCCTGGTACCAATTTACTGTGTTAGTTCATTTTTATGCTGCTATGAAGAAATACCTGAGACTGGATAATTTATAAAGGAAAGTGGTTTAATTGACTCACAGTTCCACATGGCTGGGGGTGCTTCAGGAAACTTACAATCATGGCAGAAAGGGAAGCAAACACGTCTCTCTTCACATGGCAGCAAGAGAGAGAAGTGCCAAGCAAAGGGGAAAAAGCCTCTTATGAAACCATCAGATCCTGTGAGAACTCACTCACTATTACAAGAACAGCATGGTGGTAATCGCCCCCCTGATTCAATTACCTCCCAGTGGAACGCTCCTGTGGGGCTATGGGAACTACAATTCAAGATAAGATTTGGGTGGAGACACAGGCAAACCATATCACCGTGGGATCTCAATGAAACTGCAGCCATAACTGCCCGTCATGAGCTGGGTCCTGTCAGAACCACCAAGTCAAAAGGCCAAGTGAACTCAGCAGCCTCCTATCAAAAGATCGAAGTTGGCCAGATGCAGCACTCACACCTGTAATCCCAGCACTCTGGGAGGCCGAGGCAGGAGGATCGCTTAAGGCCAAGAGTTTGAGACCAGCGTGAGCAACATAGCGAGACCATGTTTCTAAAAATAAAAAGTCAAAAATCAGCCAGGTTTGGTGGTGCACACCTGCAGTCCCAGCTACTTAGGGAGGCTAAGGCAGGAGAATCGCTTGAGCCCAGAAGTTGGAGGCTGCAGTGAGCTATGATTGCATCACTGTGCTCTAGCCCGGGCAACAGAGTGAGACCTTGTCTCTATATAATAATAAGATAGAAGTGGTACACCCAGGATCAAGTGTGAGCAGGGTGGGAGGACACAAGTGAGCTATGTCAGCAGGGAGCCTGGGCCCATGGGATCCCCACTGCTGCACTGAGACCTCTTCCTCAGTTTACCTCTGAGGCCATATGGTGAGGGGTATGATCAGCTAATGAAAGGAAAAGGCTAGAGCTTGTTTCACAGATGTGTTGGCTTGTGCAGAAGCAGGTAAAAAGTGGACGGAGGCCTGGCATGGTGGCTCACACCTGTCATCCCTGCACTTTGGGAGGCTGAGGCAGGTGGATTGCCTGAACTCAGGAGTTCGAAACCACCCTGGGCAACATGGTGAAACCCTGTATCTACTAAAATACAAAAAAAAAATTGGCCAGGCGTGGTGGCACATACCTGTAATCCCAGCTACTCCGGAGGCTGAGGTGTGGGAATCACTTGAGCCCGGAAGGCGGAGGTTGCGGTGAGCCGAGATCGTGCCACTGCACTCCAGCTTGGGTGACAGAGTGAGACTCTGTCTCAAAAAAAAAAAAAAAAAAAAAAAGGGTGGTGACCAGGGTGCAGTGGTCACACCTGTAATCCCAGCACTTTAGGAGGCCAAGGCAGGTAGATCGCTTGAGGCTAGGAGTTAGGCAGGCCTGGGCAACACAGCAAGACCCCCATATCTTTTTTTTTTTTTTTTGTAAATAGAAATTCAAAATAAAAACTGATGGTGTCTGCACTGCAGCAGTGGATGGTGTGTGCACCACAGCTCCACCCAGGAGTGACCTGGAAAGATGATGGTAAAGTGAAATCCTTCCAATGGGTAGAGCTTTAGACAGTGGTCATCCACTTTGGGGGAAAGGGAAATGGCCTCAGTTCAGAATATACATGGACTCATGGGCAGTGGCCAATGGCTTGACCAGATAGTCAGGAGCCTAAAAGGAGAAAGATTAGAAGTTAGGAGATAAGGGGAAGTCATGTGGACGGGACTTGGCACAAAGTGTGGCGATGTCTGTCTCTCACATTAGCACTCATTGGAAGAAGCACCAAGCAACCAAGTAGGCAGAACTACTTGGGCATGCAACATCAGCCAGCTTCTGTCATTGGCCTCTTCACGGCTGGTACAAAAAGCACACGCAAGGAGGACGTGGTGACAGGGATGGAGGCTATGCATGGGTCCAGCAACAGGGGTGCCCACTCACTGTGGTTGATCTAGCTGCTGCTATTCCTGCTGCCAAATCTCCAATTCTCCAGCAACAGAGACCCACGCTAAGTCCCAAATGCAGCATCATTCCATGAGGACACCGGCCCGTCACTTGGTGGCAAGCCTGCCACACTGGATCCCTTTCATCCTGGAAGGAGCAGTGATTCATTTCATCAGGAATAAACACAAAGTCTGAGGATGGGTTTCCCTTTCCTGCCCGCAGGGCCTGAGCCAGACCACAAACCCAAGGGCTTACAGAGTGTTTGATGCACGGCACGGCATCCCACGTGCCATTGCATCAGATAAAGGGACTCACTTTACAGAAAGGAGGTGCGAGGGCGGGCTGGTCATATCATCCTTCCAAATCTGTCAATCTGATAGCCAATGGATGGGCCTGTTAAAAGCACAGCTTTTTGCAAAGATGAGGTACTGTTCTCCAGAGCAAAGTATGTATCTTAAATGAACAACAGGTGGACATGGGTCTACCCGGGTGTGGTAGGCAGAATGATCACCCTCTTCCCCTAAAGAGATGTACAACCTGGCTCCCAGGACCCGTGGTTATGTAACCTTACGTGGCAAAGAGGACCATCTCCACAGGACGTGATGAAGTGAAGGATCTTGACGTGGGGAAATTATCCTGGATTACCTGGGGGTGAGGGGCAGCTAATGTAATCACAAGAGTTCTCCTAGCTGCAAGAGGAAGGCAGGAGAGTCACTGGGAGAGTGATGCAGCGTGAAACAGACTCAACCAGCCTTTGCTGGCTTTGAAGATGGAGGAAGCCATGAGTCACGGGAGCAACAGGCCCCCGGAAGCTGAGAAAGACAAGGAAATCGTTCCTCCCTGGAGCCTCCAGAGCGAATGCAGCCCTACCTACACCTTAATTTCTACCCTGGAGACTCACGTTCGACTCTGACTTTCTGAGCTATAAGGTAATAGATTTATGTTGTTCCAACTCGCCAGATCTGTAGTGGTTTCTTACAGCAGCAATAGAAAACCAATGCACTATGTCCTAGGTAAAATGGGTCTGGGAAAAAAAGAGTAGATGCAAGAGGTCCTGCTTACCCTCATGCTCATCTGCCCATTTGAAGAATGCGTGCTTCTTGTTCCCACAACCCTGGGCTCTGAGGATTTGGAAATCCTGCTTCCCACATGAGCAATGCATCTGTGAATGAACACAGCAAGAGTCCTGTGGACTTGTAAGCTGTGGATGCTGCCTGCACACTTTAGGCTCCTTGTGCTAAGACACCAGCAAGCAAGACGAGTTGCCCTCTTGGCAACTTAACTAAGTGACATCAGCCAGCTTTTGTCATTGGCCTCTTCATGGCTGGTACAAAAAGCACACGCAAGGAGGACGTGGTGAACAGGGATGGAGGCTATGCATGGGTCCAACAGCATGGGCTCCCACTCAGTATGGCTGATCTAGCTGCTGTTGCTGCTGCCAGATCTCTGATTCTCCAGCAGCAGAGACCGATGCTAAGTCCCAAATGCAGCACAATTCCATGAGGACACCCATCCATCACTTGGTGGCAAGCCCACCACACTGGATTCCTTTCATCCTGGAAGAAGTAGTGACTCATTTTGTCAGGAATAAACACATATTCTGAGTATAGGTTTGCTTTTCCTGCCACAGGACCTGAGCCAGACCATAAGCCCTGATCATCAGCAAGAAGGAGCATTTTTATTATACAGTGGAGCCAGGAGAAATCTATTTGGTGCCTGGTTAATCCATTTGGATGCTTTTCGGTACTCCCTTGCCCAATTTTGACAGTGAATGGGCAAGTGCAGCAACTCTGGTCTGAGAAGTGATGTTGGCCAGAGAGTCTCAGACCCCTCAGGGATGAAAATCTGGTTTCCCCATCAGGTAAGCCCCAGAGACCAGGTTGCTATTCGCTGAGGGTGCAGGAGTCCTGAAGAGATAACAAGGAGGAGAGAAGATGAGTATCTATTGCAGCTCCAAGACCAACTGTGATAGTGGAGACTGTAGTTAATCTTTTTTTTTTTTTTCTTTTTTTTTGGAGACAGAATCTTGCTCTGTTGCTCAGGCTAGAGTGCAGTGGTACAATCTCGGTTCAGTGATATCTCTGCCTCCTGGGTTCAAGCGATTCTCCTGTCTCAGCTGGTATTACAGGCATGTGCCACCATGCCTGGCTAATTTTTGCATTTTTAGTAGAGACGTTGTCCAGGCTGGTCTTGAACTCCTGACCTCAAGTGATCCACCCACCTCGGCCTCCCAAAGTGCTGGGATTACAGGTGTGAGCCACTGCACCCAGCCAGCTGTATAATCAAATCTGCTTCTTCTAAGTTTCCCCACGGAGAGGCACACCAGAATCCTGGAGGAGCCGCTCATCAACACATGAAAAGTTCATCAAAACATGGGTCCTAGGCATGCAAGAATTGGGCTGCATTGGACACTGCAATGCATCAGCCAGATCCCTTTTTAGTGATGAAGGGCATAGCCCCCTGGCTTCTGGGAGTACTGCCTGCAAAGTCTTCAGCCATCAGTTCCCTTCAGGGAATGCCTCAGGTGAAGAGGAATGCCTCACACAAGATCATACCCCACATCCAATGACACATCCAACAATCAATGTGGGGACATAGAGGCCCAGCTCACTCACCGCAAATCGGGGGACAACTCCTTGTTGGGGCTTCTGTAAAGACTGCATAAGAGCTCAACTTCTCCTTGTTCCCACTCCTTCCTTGCCCTTCCTTTTACAATTGGTTGATGCAAAACGCATTCCTACTCAACCTCCTACACGCTAACATCCACCTCAAAATCTACTTCCCAGAGAGCTCTGTCTGCAACAGAGAATGAAGAAGCAGAGGCAGCAAGGCTAGAGAAGTAGGTATAGCAGTCCATGCATCCCATGTAGGACAGTGTTAACTTTATCATGAGAACAAGGGAAGCATTTGCAAGGTGGTGTTGTTGTTGCTGTTGTTGTTTTGAGGCAGAGTCTCGCTCTGTCACCCAGGCTGGAGTGCGGTGGTGCAACCTCTGTCTCCCAGGCTCAAGCAACTGCTTCAGCCTCCCCAGTAGCTATGATTACAGGTGTGTGCCACCATGCCCAACCAATGTTTTGTATTTTTAGTAGAGACAGGATTTTGCCATGTTGGCCAGGCTGGTCTCGAACTCCTGGGCTCTGGTGAGCCACCCGCTTCGGCCTCCCAAAGTGCTAGGATTACAAGCATGAGCCACTGTACCCGACCCTTTGCAAGGCTTTAAGCAAGCAGTTGCATGATCTTTGGAAAAGATTTCTCTGACTGCCAGGGAGAAACAGACTGTCAGGGTGGCATTGAAAGCCAAGGCAGAGAAGGGACCCTGGAATTGACACCGGTTCTTGATGTTTCTGTCTCCTATTTTGCTGGCAAAGCAAGTTACATGGCCTTGTGTCGCTTCAGAGGAGGCAGGGAAGGACAATGCCACCACACAGCCCTCAAAGGAAGACAGCTGGGAGTTCTTGGGCAGCACTTATCACTAACACGCTAAGGAAAGAGCACTAGAGGCAAAGGGGTGGCTGTCTGAGCCAAATGTTGCTGAGGGGTCAGGTAGCTTGAGGACTGAGAGATATCCTTTGAATTAAGCTATACAAAGGTCCTAGGTCATGCACCATGCCTCTCGCCTGTAGTCCCAGCAATTTGGGAGGCCAAGGCAGGAGGATCACTTGAGATCAGGAGTTGAAGACTGGCCTGGGAAACAGAGAATCCCCATCTTTGCAAAATACAAATTTAAAATTGAGCAGGGTACTGTGGTATGCAACTGTACTCCTGGCTAATCAGGAGGCTGAGGTGGGAGGATTGCTTGAGCCTGGGAGGTCAAGGCTGCAGCGAGCTATGATTGCATCCTGGCACTACAGCCTGGGCAACAGAGCAAGACCTTGTCCCTAAAAAAATAATAATTTTTTTTAAAGGATAAAGGGGCCAGGCAGAGTGACTCACACCTGTAATCCCAGCACTTTGGGAGGCCAAGGTGGGCGGATCACGAAGTCAGGAGTTCGAGACCAGCCTGGTCAATGTGGTAAAACTCCATCTCTACTAAAAATACAAAAATACAAAAATTAGACAGGTGTGGTGGCATGTGCCTGTAATCCCAGCTACTCAGGAGGCTGAGGCAGGAGAATTGCTTGAACCTGAGAGGTGGAGTTTGCAGCAAGCTGAGATCATGCCAATGCACTCCAGCCTGGGTGACAGAGCTAGACCTCCATCTCAAAAAAAAAAAAAAAAAAAAAAAAGGATAAAGGTCTCTGATGACCTGACAGAGCAGTATTTGGAGACCTTAAGGGAACAAAGGTCAGATAGCAGACTGGAATTGGCTGGGGAGGAACTGGGAGGTGGACAGAAGATGAGAAGTGTCCCCTGGGAGGGGTGGAGGGAGACAGGGAAGAGGCTGGAAGCAGAGGCCACGAAAGGATAGAGTTTTGTTTGTGGTTTTTAGTGGGAGGTAACTTGAATATATTTGATGGTCACTGGAAAGGAGCCACTGAAAGAGAGGGGCTGGCTGGGTACTGTGGCTCATGTCTGTAATCCCAGTGCTTTGGGAGGCAGAGGCAGGAGGATCGCTTGAGGCCAGGAGTTGGAGACCAGCCTGAACAACATAGTGAGACCCTGCCTCTACAAAATATTTTAAAAATTAAAAAACAAAGAGAAGCCAGGTGCAGTGGCTCATGCCTGTAATCCCAACACTTTGGGAGGCCAAGGCGGGTGGATCACCTGAGGTCAGGAGTTTGAGACCAGCCTGGCCAACATAGCAAAACTTCATCTCTACTAAAAATACAAAAATCAGTTGGGTGTGGTGGTGTGTGCCTGTAATCCCAGCTACTTGGGAGGCTGAGGTAGGAGAATCACTTGAACTCAGGAGGCAGAGGCTGTGGTGAGCCGAGATCACACCAATGCACTCCAGCCTGGGTAACAGAGTGAGACTCCATCTCAAAAACAAAAAACAACAAACAAACCAAAAAAAAAGGGAGAGATGAATTATGCAAGAGAAAGAAAAGATGATCAACAGGGTTAGAGGTCATACAGTCTGTATATACTGGTATCCCTGGGACCCTGAAATTTGCTGCCTATACTGTCCTGAGCATGCAGCTAGGGCCTTTGTGGATCTCTTCCTTAGGGCCACTGGCCTGAGCGGGGACAGCATCCACCAGTGTGTGCACCCCAGGCTCGAGAGGTGGGCAAGAGTGGCTGGTTGGGGGCATGTAGACAGAGCCTGAATGTGCAAGCTAGGGCCATGCACATGTGTACACACAAGGCCTCCACAGTGGGGTGAAGCCAGGGCCAATGAATTACCCTTTCTGAGTTTCAATTTTCCATTTGTAAAAAACTGAGGAAGCCCCCTCTCTCCCACAGGGCTGCTGAGGGATAGAGGGATGATATAGATAGATATAAAAAGACATAACTATAGGTATCATATGAACATATAAGAGATAAATGAATAAAGTGTATATGACAGAGAGGATGGTATATACTTGGGGTTAATAAATGGCACTACTATTTGTGACTCCTTCCTTCCCACTACGTATTCTTTTTTTTTTTTTTTTTTTAGACAGGGTCTCACTCTGTTGCCCAGACTGGGGTGCAGTGGTGTGATCACAGTTCACTGAAGCCTTGACCTCCTGGGTTCAAACAATCCTGCCTTTCAGTCCCCAAAGTAGCTGGGACTACAGGCGTGAACCATCACATCTGACCAATTTTATTTTATTTTTAAAATGGAGTCTTGCTCTGTTACCCATGCTGGAGTGCAGTGATATAATCTTGGCTTATTGCAACCTCTACCTCCCAGGTTCAAGCAATTCTCTTGCCTCAGTCTCCCAAGTAGCTGGGATTATAGGTGCCTGCTCCCATGCCTGGCTAATTTTTTTTTTTTTTTTTTGAGATGGAGTCTTGCTCTGTTGTCCAGACTGGAGTGCAGTGGCTAGCTCTTGGCTCACTGGAAGCTCCACCTCCCAGGTTCACGCCATTCTCCTGCCTCAGCCTCCTGAGTAGCTGGGACTACAGGCGCCCACCACAATGCCTGGCTAATTTTTTTTCTATTTTTTTTAGTAGAGATGGGGTTTCACCGTGTTAGCCAGGATGGTCTCGAGCTTCTGACTTCGGCCTCCCAAAGTGCTGGGATTATAGTTGTGAGCCACCACACCCGGCTACGCCTGGCTAATTTTTGTATTTTTAGTAGAGATGGTGTTTCACTATTATGGCCAGGCTGGTCTCGAACTCCTGACCTCAAGTGATCCACCTGCCTCAGCCTCCCAAAGTGTTGGGATTACAGGTGTGAGCCACCGCGCCCAGCCCTACCATACATCCTTACTAGCTTTATGATGGCACTCAGGGGAGCTGGGTCCCTTTTCTCTCCCTGCCTCTCTAGAGAGGGTTCAGCCTGGTCAGGGGGATAGCCTGCTAGAATTGGGACTGGTTGGCTGGGACTTTGTGGTCACTTAGGTCCAGAAAAACATATTGTGGGGACAGGCACCAGTTTTAAGGACATCGTTAAATAGCTCACAAGGCAGACCTTGGCTGCGTGTCTTCTAACACATAATGGCCTCAGTTCAATAAGTCCTAAGAAATAATTAGCCCTCCTTAAGTCATTCCTAGAGCTCTTCAATAGCAGCCAAACTATACACATGAACCAACCCCTCCAAACAGCGTGGCTATGCAGCAGGTCAAAAGAGAAAGGCATGTTGGACTTACCATTGGGCTTTGGGGGGAGCTGCTTCACCTCCCTGGGCCTCGGTTTCCCCATGTATGGAAAGGGCCAGTGATACGGTCTGGATCTGTGACCCCACCAAATCTCATGTTGAATTGTAATCCCCAGTGTTTGGCCGGGCGCGGTGGCTCAAGCCTGTAATCCCAGCACTTTGGGAGGCCGAGGCGGGCAGATCACAAGGTCAGGAGATCGAGACCATCCTGGCTAACATGGTGAAACCCCCATCTCTACTAAAAATACAAAAAATTAGCCGGGCATAGTGGCGGGCACCTGTAGTCCCAGCTACTCAGGAGGCTGAGGCAGGAGAATGGCACGAACCCCAGAGGCAGAGCTTGCAGTGAGCCGAGATCGCGCCACTGCACTCCAGCCTGGGCGACAGAGCAAGACTCCATCTCAGAAAAAAAAAAAAAAATCCCCAGTGTTGGAGGTGAGGGCCGGTAGGAGGTAATTGGATCACAGGGGTGGTTTCTCATGAATGGTTTAGCACCATTTCTTGATGCTGTTCTCGTGATAGTGAGTTCTCCGGAGATCTGGTTGTTTAAAAGTTCATAGCACCTTTCCCCCTCACTTTCTTGCTCCTACTCCAGCCATGTGATATGCCTGCTTCCCCTTCACCGTCTGCCATGATTGTAAGTTTCCTGAGGTCTCCCCAGCCATGCTTCCTGTACAGACTGCAGAACTGTGGGCCAATGAAACCTCTTTTCTGTATAAATTACCTAGTCTCAGGTATTTCTTTATAGCAATGCAAGAATAGACTAATACAGCCAGCTCTTCCCAAGCCAGCACATTCCAGCACCCCACTCCAAGGAGCCCAAGAATTCCAGACCGAACGTGGTCTTCCAGGTCATTATGAAGGTATATTTGTCAAGGTGGGAGAACATAATGTATGTTATTAAACAGTTGCTAGCTTGATTTATACCTTTTAGGTATTTAGACATATCATATGTGGATCTCTATTTATCCTCTTCTTCTCTGCCCTGAAAGGTTAGGGTTGGGCCAAGATACGTAATACATACACATATATAATTTTATATCATATCTATAGCACATATAACATATTATATATATATATTATATAATTATAAATAATAGAGTAACGTGTATATCATCCCAGTCTAATTTGTGTATGGATGTGTATACATACACACACACACACACACACACACAGATATAGTTTATAGTAGTCAGCTATTGCCGTGTGACAAAGACACACACAATTTCAGCATCATACAGTGATAAGCACGAATTTCTCCTGTGTCTGTGGGAGGCTTATGCAATCCCACCCTGTGTATCTCACTCTGTGGCTCCAGTCTGCAGCTGCCTGGAGCTTATTCTTATGGTCACAGCAGAAACTTCAAGTCCAGCCACAGAGGCACACTTTAAGCCTCTGCATAGTCACTACCTGCTAACTCCCCCTTAGGGAAGCCCAGTATCAGGGTGTGGAGAAGTTATTTCTGCCAACCACGAAGCTGTGGCAAGGGTGTAGTTGTCTCTAGGTACCACAGGGCAGGGAAAAATTGCAATCAATAATTTAACCTATCACACATACCAAACAGAGGTTCCCTAGGAAGAAGAAAATGAGATTGCCAGGGTGTGGGGGATTAATTTGTAATTAGTTCTAATTACTGAAAGAATCGATGTTTTAATTTTTTACAACGTATCTGTATTCCCATATTCTTTCTGTAATAAAGCAAAAATCAGAAGCCCTCAATTCTCCCCAATTCCAGTTAAAATCCTAATAAATACAATTGTTACGAGTTGATTTCTTTGGAAGACTGCCTAGCCATTTTGAAAAATAAATTCTTTTTTAGATGCAGACCTCAAACCATAGATACAAGTTAATTCCAAAAGGATGAGAGACCTAGATGTAAAAACAGAACTGTAAAAATTCAGAGGGCGATAATATTATGAAATATATCAAGATGCTTTTTCTTTTTTGCACTTCCTTGGGTGACCTTCTAGCTTTTCAGCCAGAGGCTTGCATTGCCTGGAGGTGGTAGGGGATGGAGGGAGGGAAGATGAGAACGAGGGAGGGAGATGAGAACGAGGGAGGGAGGGAGGAGGGAAGGGGGAGGAGGAGAAGAGAGAGAGGACAGGAAGGGAGGAGGGAGAGAAGGGTGACAGGGAGCTAGTTGAGGGAGGGGAGACAGTGCAGGAGACAGAGGCCCCATGTGGATCAAAGGAGTGACAAGGGAGGGCACCTCCCATGCTCAGTGATGTGAGAACAGCAAGAGGCAACAAACAAGATACAAAAGGATACATACTTCCATCCCATTCATGTACAAGTTTAAAACCTACACAAATATAATCATTGTTTATGAACACATTCCAATGTTGCAAAAAGTATAAAAGGGTGCACAGGAGGGATACAACTGGCTGGGGAAGAAGGGAGGGGTTTAACACATCTGTATCATTTCGTATTGTTTTTTAAAGAGGAATCTGAAGCAAATATTCAAAACAGTTTGTTACATCTGGGTGTCTGTTACATTATTTTTTTACATTTTGAAATACATGCATGATAGAGGAAAGGCAGGCTGTGAATCAGTATGAATAGATTGATCCCATATTTTAAAAGCACACATGTGAGTGCATGTGTGCATGTCTGTGTGCTCAGGTGTTATATAGGTGTCTTTTTGCCTGTGGTTCTGTGCATGTCTGTGTCTGTAGACTGTGTGTGTGGGTGTGGTATGGGTATGTGTGTGTCCCTTTGTGTCGCTTGTGTGTGTGTGCATGTGTCTGCATATCTGTGCAACTATGTCTGTGTCTCTGCATATTTGTTAGTATATGTGCCCATGTCTGTGTCTGTGCAATTGTGTCTATAGTTGTGTTTCTGTATATGTGTCTTTGACTGTGTGTATTTGCATGTTTTTTGTTTGTTTGTTTTTGAGACATAGTCTCACTCTGTCACCCAGGCTGGAGTGCGGTGGAGAGATCTTGGCTCACTACGTCCATCTCCTGGGTTCAAGCAATTCTCCTGACTCAGCCTCCCCAGTAGCCGGGATTACAGGTGCCCGCCACCATGCCCAGCTAATTTTTGTATTTTTAGTAGAGACGGGGTTTCGCTATGTTGGCCAGGCTGGTCTCGAACTCCTGACCTCAAGTGATCTGCCCTCCTCAGCCTTCCAAAGTGCTGGGATTACAGGCATCAGCCACCACACCCGGCCATTGTATGTGTGTATCTGTGTTAGTCTGTGTAGTTGTGTGTCCGTGTGTGCCTGCACACCTGTGTGTATATAAATAGAAAAAAAACTAGATGGACAAACATCAAATCATTGACACAGTTCTTTCTGGGAAGGGGAGAAAGAGGATTTTTGTTTCCCTTTTGTACATTTCATGGTGATTCATTATTTTTTGACGATGACGATGTATTCTTTATTTAAATTTTTAAATACTTTTTTAAAAGTACACGGAGGCCGGGCGCAGTGGCTCACACCTGAAATCCCAGCACTTTGAGACGCTGAGGCAGGCGAGTCACTTTGGCTCAGGAGTTTGAGGCCAGCCTGGCCAACATGGTGAAACCCCGTCTCTACTAAAAATACAAAAATTAGCTGGGCGTCATGGCGCGCGCCTGTAATCCCAGCTACTCAGGAGGCTGAGGCCCGAGAAACACTTGAACCCTGGAAGTGGAGGCTGCAATGAGCTGAGACTGCACCACTGCCCTCCAGCCCGGGGGGAGAGTGAGACTCTGTCTCAAAAAATAAAAATAAAATAAAAGACAGTACACAGTTTCACAGCTTGAAAAATAAGAATTTACCAGCCGATTCTGCACCCTGCTCTGGGGCTCCTCCTTTGAGCTATACTTTGCTTTGCCTCCCGGGCCTGGATTATCCATCCCACCCACCCTCAAGGGCCCTGGGGACAGAGGAGCCTGAGGACACTTCCTGGCCCAACCCCAGGGGCACAGCCCAAAGCAATCATGTCATTTCTCTGGAGTCTTGTATTTTATCTTTAAACGTTAGGGAGATTTCACGTTCTCCCCTGTAATGTACATGTTTGTCTTGCTGACTTGTTTGTCAATTTTTTAGTCAAGGGGGCACTCAAACGGACTCCACTGGGTGTGTGTCTGTAAACCCAGCACTTTGGAAGGAGAAGGCAGGAGGATCGCTTGAGGTCAGGTGTTTGAAACCAGTTTGGGCAACATAGCAAGACCCCAACTCTACTAAAGATTTTTTTTTTAGATGGAGATTTGCTCTTGTTGCCCAGGCTGGAGTGCAATGGCACAATCTCGGGTCTCTGCAGCCTCTGTCTCCTGGGTTCAAGCAATTCTCCTGCCTCAGCCTCCCGAGTAGCTGGGATTACAGGCACCCGCCATCACGCCCAGCTAATTTTTTGTATTTTTAGTAGAGACGGGGTTTTGCCACGTTGGCCAGGGTGGTTTCGAACTTTTGGTATCAGGTGATCTGCCTGTCTCGGCCTCCCAATATGCTGGGATTACAGGCATAAGCCTGGCCTACTAAAAATTTTTAAATTGGCCCCTGATGTGCTGGTGCACGCTTATAGTCCCAGCTACTCAGGCGGCTGAAGTGGGAGGATTGCTTGAGCCCAGGAGTTTGAGGCTACAGGGAGCTATCATCATGCTGCTGCACTCCAACCTGGGCAGTGGAGTCAGCCCCGTCCTCTTAAAAAACAAAAAGGTGAAAGGGGACTCTGCTGTACTCACCTTCCTGTGCTCCTGTGCACCTCTTGTGGGTGGACTCTGGGCAACAGTACCTGAGTAGAGGTGGGGCTGAAACCATGGCTTGATGGGATCTATGTTGGAAGAGGAAACTGTCAGCTCTAAACAACAGCTCCTACCTACAGAGCACTCGCACTGGCTGGGCTGAGTGCTTTGCTTTGCTGTGTTCTCCCATTTAATTCTTCCAGCAACCCCACCCATTAGGTCCTATCTCTGTTCCCACACTATACAGGACGACACTGAGACTGGAGAGGCAAAGCCCAAGGTCACCCAGCTGTACTCAGATTCTCAATTTCATGCCCTGCACAGACTGCCTACTACAGGGCAGGCCCAAGGAGAAGGAATTGCCTGTCACATGGAAGGGGCTCCATGTACTGGGCTTGGGTCCAAGGAGGGACAGCCTTGGGTTTCTGACTGAACAAAGGCCACTCTCCTCATGATCTAAACTTTTTTCACGGGAAAAACTCCCTTGGACCCTTGCAAATGTATCTGCAGAGCCTCAGGTGGTCACTTGGAGCCAGAGTGGCAGCCACACACAGTCACCTGGGGAAGGACTCTATAGAAAGCCATTCTCCCAAGGATCCAGTCTGGGCTTATAGTGATTGAGAAAAGTGGAGGACTCCCCCCACTTCCCTGGAGAGGGCCTCCCTGGCATCCCTTGACTGCAGCAGCCTAATATGTTCCAACAATCTTTTTTTTTTTTTTTTTTTTTTGAGACAGAGTCTGGCTCAGTCGCCCAGGCGGGAGTGCAGTGGCGCGATCTCGGCTCACTTTTAAGCTCCGCTTCCTGGGTTCACGCCATTCTCCTACCTCAGCCTCCCGAGTAGCTGGGACTACAGGCGCCCGCCCACACCCGGCTAATTTTTTGTAGTTTTAGTAGAGACGGGGTTTCACCGTGTTAGCCAGGATGGTCTGGATCTCCCGACCTCATGATCCGCCCGCCTCGGCCTCCCAAAGCGCTGGGATTACAGGCGTGAGCCACCGCGCCCGGCCTCAATAATCGTTTCAGCCATGTTGTACCGAAGGGCTACGGGTCCCTTGGAATGCTCTTGAACTCTCCCCAGTGTCAGGCCAGCTCAGGGTTCTGTGCTTAAACATTCAGGAGTCCAGCCCTTAACACAGAATCCATCCTTTCCTCCCCACCCCCTGATCCCCACCCCCAGGGAAAGTCTGACTTTGCCCAGTACCCACTTCCTTCCCAGGGTTCAGGGCAGCAGTCCCATTGGCTTGCAACTTGGCATGTGACCCAGTTTTAGCCAATAGGACGTGACAAGGAGGGCTGTGGGAGCCACTAGGAGAATTCCCTTGTTCTCTGTAGGTGTCCAGGCAGGTGTGAAGCTTTGAGCTCTGTTCATCTTGAGACCAGAGAAGTGCTGGCATGAGAACAGGCCAACGTGCTGAGGATGGCAGAGGAAAGTTGGGGAGACCTGGTCCTTAAATAGTATTACAATCCACTGATTCACCTCTGGGCGCATTCTGTGAATCAGGTGTTCTATCATGAAGCTATTCTGTTGTAGCCTTTGTTACCTGCATCCAAATCCATAGAGCATTTGAGAATTTGATGGAAAAGGCTCAAATGCAGTTTTGAGCAATTTAGGGGGCGGCTGGCTCCCCCACAGGCTGCAACAGTGCCAGTCAACTCTTAATGATAGAGCAAGTTCTGATTGGACTCACATCTGATGTCATCTCTTGAACCACGGTAATGAAACAGGATGTACTCCATGAGATGTTTCAATATGTTCTCAGTCCAAATTCTATATCTTTCAATTAAAAAATGCATCACCGGCCGGGCGCGGTGGCTCAAGCCTGTAATCCCAGCACTTTGGGAGGCCGAGACGGGCGGATCACGAGGTCAGGAGATCGAGACCATCCTGGCTAATACGGTGAAACCCTGTCTCTACTTAAAAATACAAAAAACTAGCCGGGCGACGAGGCGGGCGCCTGTAGTCCCAGCTACTCGGGAGGCTGAGCCAGGAGAATGGCGTAAACCCGGGAGGCGGAGCTTGCAGTGAGCTGAGATCCGGCCACTGCACTCCAGCCTGGGTGGCAGAGCAAGACTCCGTCTCAAAAAAAAAAAAAAAAAAAAAAAAAAAAATGCATCACCATTGCATTATATACCACAGATCATTAAATACCTATCACTGTCCATATCCAAGTCTCGCAGTGGAAGAGATGGCTGACATTTAGCTAGGAACTTTTAAAACACTTGAGAATAAATTATGACCCAAACTTACTGTTCTTAATGACACGTATAAAGTTCAGCTCTTAAATAAAAGGATTCAGGAATACAGAAACAAAGTCCCCAGCCATATTAAGGAAACAAAAGTCGTCCAAAATGGTCAGTTCTTGTTTCCACTAAATTGTACGTTTTTATTATAATTGGTATAAAGTGAAACTCTTTAAAAAAAAAAGTAGGAATTTAAAATAAAGTAGAATATCCTAGTTTCAGGGTCATCAGTACCATAGTGAGATTTATCTCTTAAACAATGACACTTAGTATCTCTGTAGTTCCACGAATACTTTTGAAGTGTCATATTAAAACCAATCTCATGGCCTTGAGGCAAAGAGAAGCAATTAGTCTTGGAGTTGTGAATAAATAAAAATCCATTTATACACCCGTCCTTGACATGTACCTTGCAAATCTTAGAAACTTCATCTAGTGGGAAAAGAAATGCTAAATCATGAATACCAATACTAATCACATTGCCATGTAGCTTCCTAAAACAGTTTTGCTTATACCCATCTTTCAAGTATTAATTTATATGTATATATTCACCCATATTGAACACAAAACAAAGGCGTTCTCGCAAGCCACCTAGGATGAGGGACAAAAGAGGTGTGAGGGGCCTGGGGGCCACAGGGGCCTTGACAAGCGGATTTTCAGTGAGTCCCTCATCATCCAACAGGAGCCTGCTCCATTTTCCCTCATTCCATCCTCCTCAAAGGCCTGGTGCTGGGGAGGACGTTTCTGTCCATGAAGCTGGGGGTACCCACACACACAACCTCCTCCGACTGTGATTCTAGCCAGCAGTTAAGGGTGGTCTCAGGAGTTCAAAGTATTTGAATACTTGCTTCACTTTCTATTTGGGTCTGGTCCCTCAATGCTGAGTGGGATGTGCGTTGATGGAGGGCTTTGCTGTTCCTATGTCGTGCTTGGGACAGTCGGCCACAGAGCTGGGCCGACCTCTCGGGCCGGGCCTGGCCTGGCCAGGGTGCCGAGCGCGCAGAGAGAGCGCTGCTGAGCCGAAGCTGGGAGCTGGAAGCCCGGGGGTACCGGGGCGTGGGGAGCAGAGTGGGCAGCCCTTGGGCCTCGCGGGAGCCCCTCCCAACCCCTGCACAGATCCCTGACCTACTTCCAGGGCCTCTTTCTGTTACAGGAACAGCTCAAAATCCATAAATTAAGGAAATTAACTGATGGGGCCTGCGGCATCTTTGTAAGCTATTTAAATCTATAAATTTACAACATCTTCTGCATATATCAAGTAATTGAACTAACTGCGGGGATGTAACTTTAATGAGAAAATTTCCCCCTTTCTCCTGTAGTTCGAGTTCGAAGATAAATAAATAAATAAAACCTTCCCTTAGGAAAAAAGTTTCGGCTGACTCCCGTGTGAAGAAGTTACGGAAGCGCGGTCCGGACGCTCTCTCCACGCGGAAGAGGTCCTCTAGTCCAGGGAGAAAGGCCCCCCAACTCACTTCACCTTCCTCCCACTGGCACCCCGAGTTCCCCTCACCCCAGCTCCAGGCCGACCCCGAGCGCACCCCCACCCCGGGAGTGCGGCCGCTAGGGGGCGCCCAGGCCCGGCCGGAGCTCGGCGTCGGGGCCCAGGCGCCGTTCCGGCCCGAGCGCAGCCGCCCAACGGCCTCAGCCGGTCTCCGGCCCGGGCGTCCCAGGAGCCAGGCGGGGGCGCAGCGCCGGCCGGGCGCGCGCTCCGTTTCCTAGGAGCGGGGAAATGGTCGCGGAGGAGGAGGAGGAGGCACGGGCGGGGCGCAAGGGAAACCGGAGAAAGAGGAAGGGGAGGAGGAGTGGGAGTGGGAGAAGAGGAGGAAGGGGCGGCCGAAGTGGAGACCGGGGAGGGGCGCCCGGGGCGCGGACCTCGGCCGCGGGGAGTCTTGGCCGCCGCCGTCTCCATCGCGCCGCGCGCGTAAAGGAAATGGCGCGTCTTGCCGCGAGCGGTCGGCCCGGTGCCCCCGCGCGTCCCTCCCCCGCGGTGGCCGACCGCGTGTCCGCAGACGTCACCGGAGAGGGGCAGCGGGGCAGGGACCCTGGGAGGGCGGCCGGGGAGCGGGGGAGGGGCTGCCTGGCCCCCGGCTCCGCTCCAGCCCCGGCCGACTAGCAGCCCAGTTTCTTCCCAAGTCCCGCCCCCAGCCCCGGGCGCCGCGGCGGCGGCTGCTCTCCCCTTTGTAACCGAGGAGTCAAGAAATGTGAGAAACGTGCCCTGTGTTACTTATTTGGGAGCCGAAAATTTATGCCCAGCTGAAAGCGCCCGGGGAAATATTACATCAGATGAAATGACAATGATTAAAATCAGCCTCTCCCCCGCCCCCTCCCCGAGCCCGGAGGAGGCCCGGGCGCCGCGTGGCCGGTCGGCGGGGGGCGGGGGGCTGGGCCGCGGAGGGCGCTGGGGCCTGGGCGCACCGCTCCCTGGAGGGTCCTGGCCGCGGCCCCGGCGGGAAGGCGCGGGCTCCGGGAGAGGCGGGTGGGGATTGCCGGGCGAAAGGAGGGGAAACGACGCGTTTTTGTCGCCGAGCGCGGCAGGCGCGGGCGCGCGGAGCTAATTGCGACTCTAATCCTCTGCCCCGCGGCGCAGCCGAGCCCCGAGCCAGGAGTCGCCGCGCGCGCCCGCTCGCGCTGGGTAATTTGGGGCCGGATCGCTGCCCTTTGCGTCCGGGCTGGGCCGCGGCGAGGCGCGGGCTACGGGCTGGAGTGGGGGGCTGGTTTTCTCTCCAGCAATCGAAGGAGGCCGCCGGAGAGAGAGGAGGGAGGAGAGGAGGTGGGAGCGGCGGGAGGGCAGCCGGAGAGCGGCGCGAAGAGGAGGAGGCGGCGGCGGCGGCGGCCGCGAGGAGGGGAGGAGGCAAGGGGAGGGTGGGGAGGGGAGGCCCCGGCGCGCCGCGCCGCGAGGGGCCGCGCGAAGCGGGGGCCGGGGCGGGAGGGGTGGGTGGGGGGAGGGTTGGGGGCGAGAGAGAAAGTAACTCCAGGACGAAACCGGAGCGACCCGCGCAGCGAGCATAGGCGGCGAAGCTGCGCCCGGCGCCCGAGACCGGCGGCTGCGGGGGGCGGGGGCTGCGCCCGAGCCCGATCTGCCGCTCCGGCTCCGAGGTAAGCCCAGCGCGGGCGGCCACCGCTCAGCGCCGCGCACCCGTGTCCCCGAAGTGGCTGCGATACTGAGAAAGTCGCCCGGCCAGGGTCCGGACCTGGGCGGGGGCGGCCGCTTTGTCCCTCTGCTGGGCGGCGGGGGCTGGCGGCGCGGGGGCGCCCAGCACAAAGGCCTGGTGCGAGAGTGGGGCTGCCCACGTGGGCTGGTCCTGGCCGCGGGTGGACCCTCCCCGCGCGGGCGGGCTCGGAGCTTCCTGCCGCGCGATGTGTGTGTGTGTGTGTGTGTGTGTGTGTGTGTGTGTGTGTGTGTGCGCGCGCGCGCGCGCGCGCGCGTGTGCAGGTCCCCGCACTCTGGCCCCTGTTCTGGGCCGAGCGCCCTGCAGAGCTGGCGAGTTTCCGGGGTCAGAAACGGGCTCACGCAATTGGGGCTTCGAGGTGCACAAGGCCCGGCTTGGCGCCCAAAATCAGAGAAAGTCTCCAGCGGGACAGATGTGCGTCCACTGACGCCCACCCCAAGAGTCCGAAACCTGGCAGGAGGGGCTGTCGCGCTAGTGGTGGTCCCGGGAGCGCAGGGTTTGGGGCTGGGAGAGGGCCGCGATAAGACGGGATCGCCGCCTGCAGATCCGGTTCCCCGCTGCCCACCCGCACCCCCTGACCTGGACGCGCGCACCGGGCACACTCGCAAACACACCCGGGGGCGGACCCCCGCCACTGCAGCGCCTTTCTGTCTTCTGGCGGCCCCCACCCCCGACTGCAGAAAGATAAGCTTCAAGTTTTCGCTTCGTATCTCAAATGTGCATGAAGGAATTTAACTGCACGAGTGAATAACAGCATTAGTTTCAATTAATTTTTTTTAATCCCGGCAACAATAAACTTTGAGAACAAAAGCGCTTTTACGTCCTTAATTAGGCGAGCTTCCCATCTGTGGTCTCCAAGTGTCTGCCTCTTGATTTAACTTTGTCCCCGCCCCGCCTCCACCGCAACCCCTCCCAGCCCAGCCCGGCGCTTCGGGTGCCGCGGCCACCCCGCCCCGCGGCGCCTCCAGCTCTGGCCCAGCCGTCTCCCGTCGCCCCTAAGTTCACACCGGCCGGCTGGCTCCGCTGGCGGGGCGGGGTGGGGGGGGGAGCTGGCGAGCACCAGGTGGCCCGCCTGCCTCTCGGGGGCCACCCCTGGGACAACTGTGCAGGTCCCCGGGACTTTCGCCCCGGGCCAGCGCCCTGAGTGCGGAGCCGAAGGGAGCTCGAGAGGCGCCTTCTGTTTACCTTTTATGGTTAAAATAACAGCTTAGCAAAAAAGCGACTTCACGAAGAAGCGATTTAGTGAAATCGTCTCAAGCTGCCGCAGCTCAGCCAGTTTAATCACCCCCAGAGAGCCGAACAACTGCGAGCGCAATGGGACACAAAATCATTTTGTGTGTAAATGAGCGTGGCATTCTGCACACTTCTCTCTGCTCGGGCGGGCGGGGCTCGGCGGCGGGCGGGCGGGGACCCGGGTCTCCCGCCGCAGCTGGAGAAGCGGGTCACTACCGGGCCAGTTTGGAAACCCGTGGGCCCTCCCGACCACTATCGCTGAGGCCCCTGCAACAGGCGGGCCAGGGCGCACTGGGGCTGGGTGGTGGGTTTGATGCTGGTGTTGGTGGAATCAACTTATATCTCTCACTGCACCCACTTTTGTGCTTCTGACTTAAGCAGTGGTCTCGGAAAGAGGGTCGTGGTCCTGCACAGATGCGCTTGTTGGGGGAAGCCTTGGAGATTCACGGCAAGGCGTAAAGCCTGGGGCTTCCAACGGTAAGTTTCTAGTTTGCCATGAACATCAGGTTGTGCTTGGGAGGTAAAAGGGGCTAAGAACGGTGGATCGGCTTCTGTGATGGGGCTTGGTGTTCATGTCACTTTGGAATAGTGTCCTGGTATTGGGTAAAATATATTGCAGTCCGCTTTGATAGAATTTCAGCCAGAATTCCTTCCTGTTCAGTTTATCCTCAGCGCGTCTTCCCTTCTGACTCCTCCCCCAGCAGAGCCTCCTAGGGCAGGATAATCCGTTCCTGAGGTCTGTTTTGGTTCTCAGAACTCCTTGAGCTAAGTGACCTGGTTTTGTTTTTTTAAGCTTCTGGAACTCAGGAATGCCAAGAGCAGTGGACCCTGAGCCCACAGGCCCCAGTGAGGGTATATATTTACATATCACTGTCTGCCCATTGCAACCTCCCACCCCAGTTTTATGTCAGGAAACTTCCCCGGGCACTCAGGGCAGAACAAGTCACAGGAGAGCAACCTTGCTTACGTTTGCAGGATTTGATTCTCATTGGATTAAAATTGGATGTTGAATTTCAAGGCACAAATTTTGATCCCAGAGTTTTAATGGGAAAAAGCAATCCCATGGGTCCCAAGAATTTCATGTGGTTTCTGTCTTAAAGATTAAACCTTCAAGAGTCCAGCGTAGGTTTGTGGAAGCCAGTGTCTGTGGATGTGTGAAGGGGGGTGACTATTCACGTGCAAATCTCCTCCTTCCTCCCTTTTGAGACAGCTGTAAATCAGTGAATGGGGCTGCAGAATCCTGCCCCTCCTGCCTAGGGCCTGCAAAGCGCCCCTGGGTGTGGCTTCCAGGCACTGAGGGACAATCTTATTTCAGGTGGCTACAGCACAGAGGAGAGTCACTGAGTGCTTCTGGGGAGGAGCAGTAGAAAGGGTCCATTGGTTGATCTGCTTGCTCTCTGCTTCCTCCTGGCCATCTCCTGATGCCTCAGGGGTATGTGATGGTGAGGGGTCTGGAATGCATTAGGCATAGACAACGCCACTCTGGGAGTCTGGGGAGAAACTGTGAGGTGCAGACTAGGCAAACAAAGACAGGTTTTCTCTGCTATTGGGAGCCACAGAGAAGAGGTGGCTTCCCAGGTGACTTGCCCTTATCTGTGTGCCTGGACTTCTGCATAAAGGCTTCCCTGTGTCTGGCCAGATGCAAGCTGTATCTTATCACCATGGGGATGGTACTAAGAGAGGTCCTAGGTTCCCTGGCCCATGGAGGGTGAGGGGTGCTTTCTGAGCCTTGGTCCACGAGGCTTTTGCAAGAGGAGACACGCTTGGTAACATGGCTTGAAACGAAAATACCAGGAAAATCTGATTTGTTCTGAAACATTTTGGGGCAATAATGGTGAGCATATGTTTCAGTGCTGTCATTAGGCGAATTAGCAGACATGGAGCTGCCCAGAAAACACATGTGTGAGTGTGACTGTGTGTGTGTGCATGTGTATGTGTGTCATCTGCTACAGCCTGGAGGCCTGCTTTGGGGTGTGGAGACAGAGAGATAGTGGTGGTGGACTCAATCAGGGAGGGCTGCATGGACCTCGCAGGGTCTCAGAGAGCATGCAGAAAGAACGATTCTAAGTGTCTTTGACTCCATGGTAGATGACTATGAGGAATAAGCCTTCTCTGGTTTCATGGATGCCTCCCGCAGATACTCTGGGCAGGGATGGAAGCCTAGATGCCTCACCGCAAGGAGCGGCCGAGCGGGTCCTCGCTTCACACACACGGCAGCAGCGGCACCGCGGTGAGCCTGCAGGGTGGGCTGGGTCCCCACCAGGGGTCCCCTTTTTCCCTTCTTCCCCAGCACCTGTTCACTGGCTGCCCTTCCTTGGGGCCATGACACTCAAGGTGGCTGTTGACTGGCTGTAGGATTATGTATTTTTGAAACAAAAATGCTCTTAATTTGATGTGAAATTTACTACATGTATAAAACTCAACGCCTTAGGTGCTGAGGAAGTCACTAATTTAGAGGTGTCTCGTTACTGAGACAAACTTGCAAAAAACCCCTGAATCCCAATTCACAAATTGGTGATTCGTTTGTCAGGGGATATTTCACATCTAACACATAAGCCCATGACCTTTAATTAGAATTTTGCAGTTTGTTTTATGCCCCTGGAGGCTGACACCTTGAAAAATTTTTTTTCTTGGTTTCTTATTGCTAATAAGCATCTTTCTTTTTCCCTCTGGTACTTTGAAGAAAATGATGCAAATACACTTAATTACAGTGGTGGCCATAATTTGTCAGCTGAATATGTGATCAGGCACCGGCAGAAGTGATCTGATTAGATCTGTGATCACACTCGCAATAAAGGGAGCGCTGGCCATGTTGTGGAGAAACTCTTGTGTTCCGCTTTATTCCATCTCTAGGAGGGAGGAAACATGTCCCGGCTGTCTCTCACCCGGTCGCCTGTGTCTCCCCTGGCGGCCCAGGGCATCCCCCTGCCAGCGCAGCTCACCAAGTCCAATGCACCTGTGCACATCGATGTGGGCGGCCACATGTACACCAGCAGCCTGGCCACGCTCACCAAGTACCCTGACTCCAGGTAAGAGTAAGCCCCTTGAAACATCAGGCACGTGTGGGTCAGGGCAGCAGCTGTAATCTGCTGCCTGGGGGATGGGGTCTCTCCCCACTGTCACTCCACCCACCAGGCTCTCCAGGCTGCACAAGCTGACACAGCCTGAGGGAGCTAGGGTTGGGGAGTGCGTATCTGCCTGTTGAAAGCTGCTGTGCACAGAGCTGACTTGGCGGCATTGGTAGTGCAAGGTGGATCTCCTGACCCACCTTCAGGGGCCTAGGGCTTATTCAGAGCCAGCCCTGCCTGAGCCCGCCAGCAGCGGGCTGGGTAGTCTCACATACCTTCAAGGTTCCTCTGGAGCAAGACTTAGGCCTGGCCTCTGCAGAGGGTCATTTGTGAGTGACACTGAGTAGGTAAGTCTTGGGGTTATGGGGGTGGGTATTTAATCCTATTTCCTATTCCACCCCTGGGAAATTCACAAGGGGAGGAAGAAGGAGCTGCAATAAGCAGCAGTGTGTCATCTTTGTCATTTTCGGTGGCCACTGCTGGGCCCTAGAGGCTAGCAGCAGGCTTTCCTTGGAGCTGGTGTTGCAGTGACTAACTAGGAATGAACCACATACCTCAGCAGTGGATAAAGGATCTCAGGCCAGGACTCTGGTTGGGGGCTCACAGGTACCCTCCATGCTGCTGAACTTACAGGCTGCCCAGGCCCTTGGGCCTGCGAGAGGTGCGGGGTGCTGGGTGCTGCCAGCTCTCCTGCTCTTCCCTGCAGGGCGTTTCTTTCCTGGGTGAGGGACCTGCTTTCCCCGTTGGCACGGCAGCAGGACTGACCCGAGGTGGGGTGGGTCTCTGAGCAGCTTGCTCAGCCGAGGATGTTTGCTCCTGGCACAGAGAGGCGGTCACTGCTCCCCTGGGGCTGCTAAAGACTGAGCGTGGGAGGGCCAAGGCTGCGGGCATCACCCCTGTGTTACGCATTTAAAATAACAGGAGGAGTTAATTAATCCCCCAGACACTAAGGGATCGTCTCTGGGGAGCATATGTGGCAGGCTGCATTGTCACTGGTGTGGTGGCTCAGAGCAGGGAGGATGGTAGTACGTGGAGGTGGCTTTCCGAGCCTGTTGGGGCTGCAGGGGAGTCCGTGCAGGGGCTGGTGTGGTCCCTTGAGGAGGTAAAACTGGAAATGGATGCCGTGTCTAGTTCCAAATTCAGAGAGTCTAGGGTGCAGATGGTGACTGGTGTTCCAGTACCCCGGGTGGACAGAGACTCAGCCTAGGGTCCTGTGGCCTTGGGGCTTGTGGGGTGGGGACAAGAGCCACGGGGCCAGGTGAGCAGTATCGGTCTGTGTGCTCACTCACAGAGCCCTGTCTAGGATGGGAGATAGATTCTGCTTATTTAATTTCCATTTTGCTTTCTGCGGCATTTCCGAGTTGTTTGAGATAGATCATCCCTTAATCGGTTGATGACGTTTGTGAGTGAAATTCATAAAACCTTTGCCCACAACCCTCTCTGAAGAGTGTTTCTTGAAATCAGAGTTGCCTGTCTGGAGTAATCACAGCCCAGGCCCTGGGGGAGGCGGGTGGGAGGGGCTTCTCATTCTGGGCTCTTGGCTGCTGCCTGGGAGCAGGAGGGCAGGGGGCCATCTCCCCACACCCAGCCCCACTGTGCTGCTCACCCATTGCTCTGTTCTGGTGTAGGGTGTGCTCTCATGGGGAGCTAGGGCCCCTGTGGCCCTGTGATCTGGCACTTGGGACCCTCCTGGTGTGCCCAAGGGGTGGCAGTCTGTGTTCGTTCTTCCCCATGGCTGGGGCTCAAGGTGAATCTGTTGCTCTGCCTGGATGGCCTCTGGCTGCCATGGGGGCGCTCTGCAGGCCTGAAGCTTTGGACTAGAGACCAGGGATGGTGTGACCTGTCGGACAATCAGGAGACAGGGGGCCGGGGGGCCTGAGAAGTGGGTCAAGCAGCTGTGCTGGCAAGAGCCCCTCAGATCTCTCTTGTCCTTCTTGTAGTGGATTATTATAATATAAGCACTGTTTTCCACCAATTCTGGAAAAAAATCAGTCTCACCTAGTGTCACTGATCTACGAGACACCTGGAGATGGAAGACTAAGAGTGTTAAGGTCCTCAGGGTGTTTCTGGATAGTGGTGATGACCTGCCCTAGGCAGCACTGTAAAAGCTGGGACCTCCACCCTCAGTTCCCACCGGGAACTCTGCCTGGGCTTCTGGGTCTCGGCGGTCAGGGTGGCCTGGATGCTGGAGAGCCTCATGCCGGGTGCCTCCTCTGGTCTGCCTAGGAGCAGTCACTGGTCCTCACCTGAGACAGCTGAGCGCAGCTGGGGCTGGGAGTGGACTCCCTGGGCCGGCCCCCTTGCTGGTGTCCTGCCTGCTTGACACCTATTAGATGCTGCCAGCACAGCCACACTCTGACATCCATCCTGACTGTGGGAAGCATCAGATGAAGATGGCCAGGAGCTTCAGAAGTCTTAAAAACCTGGTGCCTGAAACAGCCAGGAAATTGGAGCCAGAACTTTAAAAAAAAAAAGGAAATAAACAAGAAGACGAAGGCCATCCTGATGTTCCCCCTTGTGCACACAGGGCGGGTGGTTGGAGGCATCTTTTCTGCCCCTGAGAGTCCCAGCTGTTGCAGCATGAACTGGTCACCTAATTCCATGGAGGACTTCGGAAGCCGGCACCTCAAACCCTGCAGCCTCTCTCAGAGGGTGACCTGGGCCGTTTTCCACGGGGAACGTGGAGCCCCTGACAGAGCTGGGAACTCACACCTGCAGGGCTGAGAATGGCTGGGGGCTCCTCCATGGTGATTATCCTCACCTTTCCTCAACCTGCTCACGTCCTTGGCAGCCTTGGACGCCGAGGGCATGAAAGGCCTCTGTCCTAAGAGGCTGTACAGCTGCCAGTTGATCCAGGAGTCGACACTGAACCATGGAAAGATCTAGAATCAGCCTGTCCTGAAATAAGGCAGATGGAGAACCTTCTAAACTTGGACCAATGAGACAACCAAGAACCCGTCCAGTCCTGGAATGTGGGTGCATCAGGAGTCTTCTAGACCAACAGGACCAGCTAGAGCCTCAGCCAGACCTGACGTCAGAAGGGTCGGGAACTCAGCCAGGCCTAGAAGGCTGCCTGCTTACATGGACTTTGGAGCTCCACTGGGAATGGTGGGGAGAGTTCCCAGAGAGGCCGAGGGTTTGGATCTGCTGACTCACCTGTGGATGTAGCTCTTACTTCCCACCGGTGCCACACATGGACCTCAGCCACTTGCCAACCACTGCCCATGGTATCTGGCAGCCTGGGCCAGACCCATCTGTCTCCAGGAATGCCGGGTGGCCCTCACTCTGACATCTGGATGCCCACGCTCTGCTAGGCCAGGTCCTAGGGCCTTTGGAACTGGAGCCAGCTGTGGAACCCACAAGCCATTCCAGCAGGGGCTGTGACCTGCAGTGCCATTGTCACCAGGCCTGGGGGTTGACAGGGCTCTTCGGCTTTTACAGCTCTGAGATGAATTGTATCTGGGTGGCTGCAGCTCTGGTTCCACAGACTCGGGCTCACAGCAGACTCTGACCTCCCCATGCCCATCCATCAGACAGCCTAGCCCTTTTCTTTCTTTCTTTCTTTTAAACAACAGTGTTTGGCTTTCTTGGTCAGGCTGGAGTATGTGGTGCGATCCCGGCTCGTTGCAACCTCAAAATCCTGGACTCAAGTGATCCTCCCACCTCATCCTCCCAAGTGGGCTACAAGTGCATGCCACCATACCCAGCTAACTTTTAAATTGTTTGTAGAGATGGGGTCTTGCTGTGTTGTCCAGGCTGGTCTCGAACCCCTGGCCTCAAGCAATCCTCCACCTCAGCTTCCCAAAGTGCCAGGATTACAGGTGTGAGCCACAGTGCCCAGCTAAACCGTGCCCTTTATACTACCCGGCTAGGACAGAAACCCGCACCATGTTCCCAGAGACTCCATACCTGGACAGACCATCATGGCCAATGCATTGAGTGTGCTAGGCCATCAGAGCATAGGATAGTGTGGACGGGAGGCCCTGAGGGCAGACTTGGGGGCTCTAACCCCCTCAGCTCCTGCCCAGCTAGTGTGTCCTGGGTGCAAGTGGCAGTGGGGCAGGGCCCTGGAGGCAGCTGACTTGGAGTGGACAGAGGAGTGGGCTGCTGTTGGGACAGGGGGCATCCCTGCAGGGGTCCCTGCTGGTGCAGGCAGAGAGTGAAGGGTTTAGGCTCCAGCTTGTGTGCAGGCCAGGCTGGGAAGCCTAGGTCCCAAGCTGGAGCTACTGTTCTCCCAGCTGTGCAGAGAAGCTGCCACCTTGGCAGGGTCCAGCTGGGCTGCCTGCTGAAGGATGTGGTGGTGCTGCCTTTGGGGAAACGATGCCAACCTCCCTCCTGTTCCCAAGCCAAGCCCTTGGCTATCCCCAGCCCTCTTTGGGTTTCCTAGTTATCCATAGCTCGACCTGGGGTCTGCCAGGGCAGTTTCCAAACCAGAGCTGGCCGCTCTGGGCACTGGCGAGGTGGTATCAGCCCTGGCTCTGAGACCTGGCCCCTTCTCCCTGGAGTGGACAGGGACAGGCATCAGGGGCTCCCCAAGACCCTTCTCCCAGTCTTGCATTTGTTAGAACTACTGCCCTTCAGAGGACAGGGTACCGGCACCTGCCTTCTCTCCAGTCCCCATCCCCCACCGCTAGGTGTGGTATGCATACACTCTGGCGTGTGTGCACATATGTATGCACTGTGGCGCGTGTGTGTGCATGGTTTCTGTGTGTGTACATACTGGCGTGTGTGTATGTCTGCATTGTGGCGTGTGTGCAAGGGCCCTGTTGCATGTGTGTACTGTGGCACACTTGCCATCCCTCCTGTCTGCCTCTTTTTTCTCCCCATGGGCTCCCTGAGTGAGCGGCAGTGGGGGATTTGTGCCGTCATGTCTCTGGGTACCTGGTATGGACAGGTGCGTGTCCTTTCCTGGATGTGTCTGGGTCTGCGTGATATGTGTGTGTTGGGAAGGAAGGGACTATGTGACCCCGTGCCTGTTGCACAGGCCTGTTGTGTCTCACACTTGGTTACATGGGGTGGGTGGGGAGGTTGTATATCCTGGCTGGTTTACTGGGTATGTGGCTGTTGGCAGGGGTGTTGGATGGTTCATGTGCATTTTCTGGGTGGATCTGTCCGGCAAGGGTGTGTGCACCAGGCCTGTGACCAGCTGGTTTGTGTGTAGGGGATAAGGTGCCTGTGTCTTGCCATAGCTTTCCAGGCCTGTAAAATAACATGTGTTGGCGGGCTGGTGTGTACAGCTGGGTGTGTCCCTCTCTGGCTGTGACTTGCCAGTGTAGGCAGGATGTGTGGTGTGTCCTGTCAACTGTAGCCTGGCTGCCCCGGGTGTGTGCAGATGTTGCCAGGCCTGGAACAGTTTCAGAGTCACCCATGTCAGGTCCCTCGCCCCTCCAGCCGTGTGGGCCCTAAGGAGTGGGGGCAGGGCGTGGGAAGACGGGTGGACTTGGCCCCATCCTTCAGACGTCCCACCTCACCTGTCTCTCCTAGAATAAGCCGCCTCTTCAATGGCACTGAACCCATCGTCCTGGACAGTTTGAAGCAACATTATTTCATTGACCGGGATGGGGAGATTTTCCGCTACGTCCTGAGCTTCCTGCGGACGTCCAAGCTGCTGCTCCCGGATGACTTTAAGGTAAGTCCATGGCTGGCGGCCCCCCTGCGCTGCCTGTGCGATGGCATTACATAGGGGACGCTGTGACTTAATAAATGGACCCCTGGTTGTCATGGTAACCATAAAAAGTTAAACGATGAAGCCGAGGGCTAAATCAGTTTTTCTACACTAATTTTGTTTTCTCACATTTTTAGCTTATTTATCAGGGTATATAACAACAATTAAGCTGCGGAACGTACCTCAGCTGAACATTTGTCGTGTTTAAACATGGGCGCGTGCCAGCGATATAGTAGTTAGAGATTCATAAATCTGTTCCATCGGCTGGGCGTGGTGGCTCATGCCTGTAATCCCAGCACTTTGGGAGATCGAGGTGGGTGGATCACTTGAGGTCAGGAGTTCGAGGCCAGCTTGGCCAACTTGGTGAAACCCCATCTGTACTAAAAATATAAAAATTAGGCCGGGCACGGTGGCTCACACCTGTAATCTCAGCACTTTGGGAGGCCGACGCGGGTGGATCATGAGGTCAGGAGTTTGAGACCAGCCTGGCCAAGATGGTGAAACCCTGTCTCTACTAAAAATAGAAAAATTAGCCAGGCGTGGTGGCAGGCCTGTAATCCCAGCTACTCGGGAGGTTGAGGCAGGGGAATCACTTGAACCCAGGAGGCAGAGGTTGCAGTAGACCAAGTACTCTAGCCTGGACGACAGAGCAAGACTCCATCGCAAAAAAAAAAAAAAAAAGGATAGCTGTAATTAGACTTTGAAAAATAAAGTATTAAAAAAATACGAAAATTAGCCAGGTGTGGTGGCAGGTGCCTGTAACACCAGCTACTTGGGCAGCTGAGGCAGAAGAATCTTTTGAACCCAGGAGGTAGAGGCAGAGGTTCCAGTGAGCCGAGATCACATCACTGCACTCCAACCTGGATGACAGAGCAAGACTCTCTCTCAAAAAAAAAAAAAAGGTCTGTTCCGTGTTGGGCAATTTGCAGGGAGAAAAGCCCTGATGACCGAAACAGATACCCTTTAAACAAGGTGACCTCCAGGTCTCAGGGTGAGCCCGTCAGGGCAGGTGACCTGGTTCCCTGGGTCCTGCCTCAGTGCTGAGCCCCTCCCACGTGTCAGGGACCCTGGGAGGAAGGAAACTCAGGCTTAGGGTACACTGGCATGTACTAATACTAGCAAATATCTGTCCTTCCTTCCTTCATTCCTTCCTCTATTCAAAGGACCAGTAGCCCTGGGGCCTTGTCTTTCATCCAACTCAGTTACTGGGTGCCAGCCACTAAATTCAGGCTGAAAACAGTGAAACACACACGTTAGGCCCTGCCCCACAACACTTACAGTCTAGGGGGCAGACGGATACTGAACTTGAATTCCATGTGACCTGGGCTGGGTGGGTTTGAAAGAAACGAAGTTCATCTGGGTGGTAAAGGCAGAATGGGGCCAAACAGGTGTGACGGCCTTGGTGCAGGGGATGGGGGCGGCAGATGGCTTGATGCATTCCAGAACTGGAAAGAAGGTGTCAAGCCTGGAGCCTTATGGCCTGGGAGGGGAAGGGCAGGAAAGGAGGCTGCTGTTTGATGTCAGGACCTTGGCAGGTGGCCCAGTGCCTGACATTTAACTCTGAATGCAGTGGAAGGGGTGTGTGCAGGGGAAGGGCAGTTAGGTCTGCAAATTGGGAAGATCTCTCTGACTGTTGTGTGGGGAAGGAGGCAGGGAGGGGTGGGGGTGGGTGCAGTGAGGCATTTATGGACGAGGCCCCTTCCCCAGGCCAAGGGAGGCTGGGTGGAGGCTTTGGATGGACCAGGATGGAGATAGAGAAGATGGCGCAAGGTGGCACATCAGACTTCTGTTTAGCACAGGCACAGTGGCTCACTACGGTCATCCCAGCACTTTGGGAGGCCAAGTGGGGAGGATCCTTTGAGGCCTGGACACATAGCGAGACCCTGTCTATACAAAAAATTTTTTTTAATTCAAAAAGGCCGGGCGCAGTGGCTTACACCTGTAATCCTAGCACTTTGGGAGGCCGAGGTAGGTGGATCACCTGAGGTCAGGAGTTTGAAACCAGCCTGACCAATATGGTGAAACGCCATCTCTACTAAAAATACAAAAGTGAGCTGAGCATAGTGGTGGGCACCTGTAGTCCCAGCTACTTGGGAGACTGAGACAGGAGAATTGCTTGAACCCAGGAGGCAAAAGTTACAGTGAGCCGAGATCGCACCACTGTACTCCAGCCTGGGCGACAGAGCAAAATTAAGTAAGTGAGTGAGTGAGTAAGTAAGTAAGCACCACTGCACTCCAGCCTGGGCAACAGAGCGAAATTCCGTAAGTAAGTAAATAAGTAAATAAATAAATAAGCAAGCAAGCAAGCAAAAGCATGTGGTTGTGGCAGTGTAAAGGGCCTCTTGCAGGTGCCCTGGGGCTTGTGGCTTGAATTCTGAGTTGGTAAGTCGAGGCCCAGGGTGGACCAGGCTGTGGGAGTAGGGTTTCTGCCCCTGCATGAGAGAGCTGGTGGGGCATCAGATGGAGAAATTCTGGACCATGACAAAAGATGGGGGTTGTCTGGCATGCAGTTATCATTTAAAATCTCAGGAGGATGGCCAGGAGAGGTAGCTCACACCTGTAATCCCAGTGCTTTGGGAGGCCAAGGCAGGAGGATCATTTGATCCCAGGAATTCTAGACCAGCCTGGACCCTGTGTCTACAAATAATAATAATTATTATTATTATCCTGGCATGATGGCTCATGTCTGTAGTCTCAGCTGCTTGGGAGGCTGAGACAGGAGGATCCCTTGAGCCTGGAAGTTCAAGGCTGCAGTGAGCTATGATCACATCACTGCACTCCAGTCTGGGCTACAGAATGAGACCCTGTCTTAAAAAATAAAATAAAAATCTCAGAAGCAAGTGAGAGTGGAGAGAGCAGAGGCCCAGGATAGAGCCCTGAGGAACCCTTGCATGGGGCAGGAGAGGCAGGATGGGCCACTGACCGATGAGAGGCCCAGAGGTCAGGGTTAGAATCTAGGCCTCCCTGGAGGCAGTTCCAAAAGCCAGGACCAGCAGGTGGAAGGGACTTAGGGCCTGTAGGTCAGGGGGCTGGGCTTCCTTGCCTCTTCCTCAGGCATGAGTCATGGGACCTATGGGACCTTGGCCACTCCTGGTGGGATGGGTATGGGTGAGCATGTATGGTGTGCATATGTGACCTGGGGCATAGGCCACTATCAGTGCCTGAGGGACAGTCTGTGTGAGCCTGCTCAGCCCAGAAGGGGGCTGCCTGGCAGGGGGCAGGCCTCCCCTCCCTGGACACTTTATCACACTCTGCTTGTTTGGGCAGGGGCTGGGCCAGGCACTTGGCACATCTTGCATCCTTTGATCCTCACTTTAATTCCCTGAACTGGTTGTTTATATCCATTTTATACATAAGGGAACTGAGGCCGGGCACAGTGGCTCACACCTGTAATCCCAGCACTTTGGGAGGCTGAGGCAGTTGGATCACATGAGGGCAGGAGTTCAAGACCAGCCTGGCCAACATGGCAAAACCCCGTCTCTACTAAATATAAAAGTTAGCTGGGTGTGGTGGCAGGTGCCTGTAGGTCCCAGCTACTCGGGAGGCTGAAGCATGAGAATCGTGGAGTTTGCTTTGAGCCAAGATCGAGCCACTGCACTCTAGCCTGGGTGACAGAGAGAGTCCATCTTTAAAAAAAAAAAAAAAAAGGAACTGAGACGCTCAGTGATTGAGGTATAGAGGGATTTAGAGGTCTCAGGGCTGGTTGATGATAAAGGTGAAAATGTGACCCAGGCAGGCCTGGCTGGAGAAGAACTGTTTTTGCTTCCAGGTGGGCTGTGAGCTTCTCCAGAATAGGCACAGGCCGGCTGCCTTGTGCCCAGCATGATCTCTTCTCTCGGTGGGATTCTAAGGCATCAGCAGGTCCCTAGGCATAGGCACAGTCTCCTCCTTTAGTGGAGCTTCCGGTCTTTCCATGGGGAGGCTTCACTGCCCAGTGCCTGGGGCCAGATGGAAGGGTTCAGGGGGGCTGGCACAGGTGCACATCAGCGGCTGCCCTTGGGACAAGGCTAGGTTCCTTATACTTGCAAACACTCAGTTGCCCCATCTGTACAATGGGTGCAACCGGCCCAGTCCACACGATGCCCTGGGAGTCGCAGTTCCTGCAGAATTGGTTGGAACCGGCAGGCCGCCTCCCACCTCCCCCTTCCCCTGCTCCCCCCACCCACCCCTACCCCGACACCTACATCAACACCCTGTGCGCCTGTCCCCAGGACTTCAGCCTGCTGTACGAGGAGGCGCGCTACTATCAGCTCCAGCCCATGGTGCGCGAGCTGGAGCGCTGGCAGCAGGAGCAGGAGCAGCGGCGCCGCAGCCGGGCCTGTGACTGCCTGGTGGTGCGCGTCACGCCCGACTTGGGCGAGCGGATCGCACTCAGCGGCGAGAAGGCCCTTATCGAGGAGGTCTTCCCTGAGACAGGAGACGTCATGTGCAACTCCGTCAACGCCGGCTGGAACCAGGACCCCACGCACGTCATCCGCTTCCCGCTCAACGGCTACTGCCGGCTCAACTCGGTACAGGTGAGGGCTGCGCGCTGCCCCCTCCCCGCCGCACCCCCGGTGTCCGCGGAGCCCTCCGGGGCAGAGTGAGCTGGAGGGAGGCGCGATCCCTGAAATGGTGAAGCCCTCCGTGCCATCCTACAAAAAAGGCAACAATGTGTGGATGCATAATTTATATCCCTCTCATAATTAAATGATGGTGCCTGGGGGATGGACTTAAAAAAATCGATCTGAACTTTTTTTTTTTTTTTTCTAAAAGGATGTTCTATAAAAATGGCCCAGAGTATTTTCAACAAAGCGTGCTTCATTTGACACCCACATTCTGACTTTGGATTCGAATTAAACCCAGGCAACAGGCGAGGCAGGACAGAGGCTGAGTGGAAAGGTGGCCTGGAGCCCCCTCCCTCTCCCTGCTGACCTGGGAGCCACAGGCACCCACCAGCTGCCAAGAGAATCCCTGGACCAGCTCTTCCTGGATGGGTCCAAGAATTGGACAGCTCAGATGGAGTGAGGGCCTATTTTCCAACAGCTCTTCGCAGACCCAAGAGCTTGGCACATTTCCGGTTTAGGGTAGAATGGGCTTTGCAGGGAAGAGGTCCCCCCATGCATGTATTCCACAGCCTGTTGGTCAGAACTTGCTAGTTGCAGGAGGCAGGTGTTACACACAGTCATCAGAACTCGCCCTCACAGAGACACAAACGCACATAGTTGTGGACGCCTGCAGAGACTCAAATATTGAGAGGACTTCTCCTTTTTCTCTCCCTCCAGAGCTCCCACTAGCTGATATGCCCCCAGGCCTCAAACCACCTGGAATGCACAGCTCAGGGAAGCCGCTGGATGCCTAGAGGCGGAAGGACAGGGAACTCTCCATTATTGGGGCAGGACTCAGTTAGGCAGGATGCTTGGGGCCATGTGTCTGGAGAAAGGGCACAGGTTACACCCTACAGAAGAAAGAAGGGACCCAAAGGCTCTTTTTGCCTCCTGGAATCAAGGCCCTAAGGGCAACAGAATGGTGACCTGGAAGGGGTCATGCAACTGGGTTTGGTAACCTGAGGGGTCACTGGGCCTGGCAACTTCTGTCCCTCTGATGGTGGAACCCAGCACGTGGTTCTGTAGGGACCTCTGTTGGTGAGCGAGACTGATACCATCACAGGAGAAGGTGCTCTGGCTGGCTGCCCCAGCAGGCACCCACCTGCCTGCCAGGCCAAGCCAGGTGTCCTCTTGCAGCTTGGCCTTGATGACCTCTGTTTCTTCCTGGGCAGGTCCTGGAGCGGCTGTTCCAGAGGGGTTTCAGCGTGGCCGCATCCTGTGGGGGCGGCGTGGACTCCTCCCAGTTCAGCGAGTATGTGCTTTGCCGGGAGGAGCGGCGGCCGCAGCCCACCCCCACTGCTGTTCGGATCAAGCAGGAACCCCTGGACTAGGCCCTACTTCAGTGCCTACCTGGGCCCCCCCAGGAACCTGGAAACAGTGCTGGGGAGTTCTGCCTGTGTATGCTTGGCCATGGGCATGAGACTGAGGGTGAGGCTACAGGGTCCAAAGCTGGCCCAGCAAGCACCAGGGCCCCAGGTGTCATGGCAACAGAATGTAGGATGCTGGAGGCATGCCTGCAGAAGGACTGTTGATGTGACCCAAAGATGCAGCAGTGGGAACTTGGCTGCCAGCTCTCCCAGCCCCTCAGCTTCCCAGCCTGGCGCAGCATCCTTTGAGGCCCTGGGGCCTGCTGGGGTGGGTTTGGAAGAGCTGTCTGCAGCTACTTCAGAGGAGCTGTTTATCCCTCTCCACGCAGGGCAGACTCTGGCGGGTCTCCTAGCGTCCGAGATGGCTTATTTTTCTACAGTATTTAAAATGGATGCAACCCTAACTGCAAAAGTCAGAGAGGCTGACAAGGACCAACGCTTCTTTATCTGGTGCTCAGTTCTCAGTCGGATGTGCAGCATGGCTGCACAGCATGGCCACAGGGTGGACCAGCTGCCTGGCATTCAGGCCTAGATGCCTGCAGGGCTGGGGCTCTCGGGACAGATGCAGGGATGTGTGCTACAGGGCTGCTGGGAGGAGAGTGGTGGGGGCCTGAGGGCTGAGTGACTCTGTAACCACCTGAGACCTTCACCTTTGCTGCCGTCGGGGGCTCAGGCTGCACTCCCCGGGTCACCTGACCTCCTACTGCCCGGGGGCTTCTGGTTCTGTCTGTGTGGACTGGCACCTGGGCTGCTGGAGAAATCTCCTCCCATTCGGACCAGGCTCAGGGCTGCACCTTACCTCAGGAATGGGCCCCACCACAAAGGGGCCCATCTGTCAGCAGCGTCTTCTAGGTCCCCAGCTCAGGGAGCCATCCCCAGCTCCAGTTTTCTCATGCGAATATGCACAGAGTTTTAATTAAACTTGTTACACTAGCCTGCCGATGAGACCTGGACACAGACAGACCTGGCGCTCTTGACCCCCGATTCCAGTGAGGACTGGCCCTGAGGAGTCCTTGCAGACCTGCTGCCCTCACCATGACAGGCCCAAAGATGGACACTGCCCCCCTGGCCTTGTGACAGCTCCCGGAGTGTTCTCCAGTGGAGAAACCACAAAGGACTGGTGGGTGGAGCTCCCCAGCCATCACCATCCTGTGTACAATGGCTGTAGACTTGTATATGGCTCCTTTAATATTGTAAAGATGCTGATGTACAATTGTCGTGCGTTTGTGTGAACACATTGCGTTCCCAGTCCATGCCATAAATGATGCTCTCAAGCAAAAGACTGGAGGCTCTGTCCTGTGCAGAAGCAGCAGCCAGACTCCCGCATTCGATGTTGTGCAGGGAGGTTTGGGGGCAGAATGGATTCCTCCCTTGGATCCTTCAGTTCACATGGAGGAATAACCTGCAGCGGTGGTGGGGGAAGGTCAGTCACTGGGTCTTGAGCTTGGTGTTATTTATTGCATTTGGTTGTCTGTCCCCTCCGGGCAGCACAGATTCTGAATCCTGATTCACAGCCCCTAGCCAGATGGGAACTGGGAAAGAGACAGAAGGCGTCTGGGTGCTTTTGAACTCTGTCTTAAATGTTTGGGATTTTCTCTCTCACTGTTCCTTGGTTGGGGATGATGTCCTCTTTAGACCCCCATGTAATGGTATGAGAAGGTGGCAGGCGGTGGCTCAGGCCAGCCGGAGGGGGGCCGAGTCGCGCTGCCAGCGTGAGACCTGCAGTTCACCTGAGCACAGAACGAGATCTCAGTATGCCTCTATGTAAACAGATTCACATAGGCCTCCAATTTTAATGAGACTTTTTGCATTTTTTTCTCAAAGCCCTTATGTTCTAACCCATGAGAACCATTTTACCTGCCCCCTAAGGGCCACCAGCTTGGACTTGCCTCAGGGGACAGCCACACAGACCAGCCGCTCCCTGTCCAAGGCCGCAGAGCAGACGCCATTCCATTGTACAATTGAATTTGCTGGACAAACTTGATAGGTTTCTTTGCTTAGCAACGAGCCTATAGTTGGCACATCTGTGTTTTGGCATCTGAGGCTCCCATCTGAGTGGAGGAGAAAGTGTTGTGTTTATTAGCAAGGAAGTCTTGTGAAAACAGCTCGCTGCTGTGTGTGTTTATGGATTTTTCTGATACAACAGCCAGCATGGTTACTGAGTGGTAGAGATTCTCGAACATTCTCAAACTCTCTTTTTGGGTAAAGCATTGTGCTAAAAATAAAATTTATTAATAAAGAAGGGGAAAAAGGAGTAACTACCTGACTAAATGTTACTCTAATTTATTTATTTCTTTACTAACTAAGTAAAACCAGGAAGTATGATTTTACATCAACCAGAGAATTTCTGAATTTATAGAGAAATACTGTGTTCCCATAATGATGCTATAATTCTAATATATCTAGTCCCCATAAACAGTAAGTACAAATTATCATTCCTTTAAAGCATTTTTACACTTCCTGGAATGAGTATATTATAAGCAATCTTTTGTCAAATGCCAGCAGTATAAATGTTACTTCTGCTCTTTGTAAACCTCAAAACTCATTATTCTTGATTATAAGCAACTGGACAGAATCGTGCCAAAGCTTCCCAGTTTCCCACCAAACCCCTGCCAGTGAGTGCAGAGAACTCGCAAAGCCACAGCAGGTGGCCCCAGCCACTGTCCCACTCACAGGGGGCCCAATGTCAGGTCACAACACTAATAATATCTTTCAAAAAATGTGTCTTTTTTTTTTTTTAAGCTACTGCTGGACTGTTCCTTAGAATAAATAAAGGATATTTTATAAATTACAGCTCTAGCCCTTGGTTTGTAATTCACGGAAGCAGCCACAATCAGGTACTCCGGCATGCGTCCTCGGGAACCACCACTCCCCACACTTGGGACCTGGTGTGGCTACTGAATAGGACCTTAACATCCCAAGTCCCAAATCCCAAAGCTTCCTGATTTGAGGACCGACCAGAGAGCAGCAGTGTGGTCTCTACGCGCTCGGTGCACATGCTGTTGGCAGATCTGGTGGGAAAGGTGGTACAGGCATGGCCTCCCTTCACCTCTCCAGACCCCCAAGCCTGGACTCAAGTGTTCAGGTTGTGATGAGCGTGTTGCACTATGTTGGTTTTGCATATGTATATATCTGTGAACCAAACCACTAACACATTTAAAAAAAGGAAAGTGAGCGGGTCACAGTGACTCACGCCTGTAATCCCAACACTTTGGGAGGCTGAGGCGGGAGAATTGCTCGAGCACAGGAGTTCAAAACAAGCCTGGGCAATCTGGTGAGACCCCATCTCTACAAAAGAATTTAAAAATGAACCAGCCATGGTGGCCTGTGCCTATAGTCCCAGCTACTCAGGAGGCTGAGGCGGGAGGATCACTTAAGTCCAGGAGGTTGAGGCTGCGGTGAGCCATGTTCGCATCACTGCACTCCAGCCTAGGCAACACAGCAAGCCCCTGTCTCAAAATAAAATTAAAAAGAGAAAGCACAGCCGAGTGTGGTGGCTCACGCCTGTAATCCCAGCTCTTCGGGAGGCCGAGGTGAGTGGATCCCCTGAGGTCATGAGTTCAAGACCAGCTTGGCCAACATGGTGAAACCCCGTCTCTACTAAAAATACAAAAAAAAAAAAAAGCCAGACGTGGTGGCATGTGCCTGTAGTCCCAGCTACTTGGGAGGCTGAGACACGAGAATCGCTTGAACCCGGGAGGCATAGATTGCAGTGAGCCAAGATCTCACCACTGTATTCTAGCCTGGTGACGGAGCGAGGCTCCATCTAAAAAAAAAAAAAAAAAAGGGAAAGCACAGATGTGAGAAATGGGGAAACTGTATCCATTAAGCCACTGACCAAGAGAATATTTAACTTGACTAAGCCCATCAGAGCCTGCTGTCTTCCCCTCCCTGGAGGCCAACCCACGTTCTCGGGGGAATGCTGTCTGCCAAGATGGCCCCATCCCATCAAGCCCTGCCTTCCCTCCTGATTCTTCGGAGACAGGAAAATGGCTGCATTGGCCCTGGAAGATACTCAGTTTCTCCTAAGTAGATGACCAGGTGGAAAATATAAAAATGGGAACTGCCAAGGGATATTCAGTTGGAGGCAGGAAAACTGCCTCAGTTCAAAACAATAGGGAGGTCTAGACAGAGAGAGGGACAAGTGATGGCCAGAGAAGGCAGCTGCTGGCCTGGATGGAGTGTTGCCTCTGGGCTGAGGTAGCTGTTGTAGGAAGTAGGATGTCACAGTTTGATGGCCATCTCAAGGGGGGTTGGCAAATGTGTTTAGCCACGAGGCTCAAGTCAGTCAGGTAATATTGGTCTTGTCACATGTGTGACGAGAATGTGGGTGGCTCTCTTTGCTCACCCCAACCCCGCCCAAAGGAGGAGACTCATTGTAGAGAGAGGGCTTGCCCTCACCTGGAGATAAGGGGCTGGCAGCCATCTTATCTCTGATGGGAGATTTGATGTGGAGTTACCTGCAATGAAGAGTCTGGGTCACTGTATAAAGTGAAAAACCACATCGTTAACTGCCACAAATTTTAAAATTATCTACAAATGGATATGCTTAGAACAAATGGTAAGAATAGGGTCAGGGCAGTGGCACACACCTGGAATCCCAGCACTCCGGGAGGCCGAGGTGGGTGGATCATTTTAGGTCAGGAGTTTGAGACCAGCCTGGCCAACATGGTGAAACCCCGTCTCTACTAAAAATAGAAAAATTAGCCAGGCATGGTGGCGTGCACCTGTAGTTCCAGCTACTTGGGAGTCTGAGGCAGGAGAATTGCTTGAACCTGGGAGGCGGAGGTTGCAGTGAGCCGAGATCTCACCACTGCACTCCAGCCTGGGTGACAGAGTGAGACTCCTTCTCAAAAAACAAGGGAAAAAATGGTAAGAATAGAAGGATGATGTTAATGCATATGTGTCAAAAGCAGCTCCTGCCTTTATTAGTGAGAGATTCCTCATTAGATCAAATGAACTTTCTTGTCAGTATCCAGAGAAACCTACAAAGGCATCACAAAGATAAAGCTCTAATGTCCAACATAAAGCCCGAGACAAAGGATGGTCTAGGGTACCTGCTTGGAGGAAGTCTATCCAGAAACAACTGTATTTAGGTTAAACTGCTAAATTCACCAACTAGGGCAGAAAGGCACTGAAACATTCCCTCCAGAACCCCTTTCCATTAAGAGTTCACTCCTGTCACCACATTCTAGGCAGCCCCAATGTTCTCTGGCGGACCGGTGAGGTAAGGTGATGCTTTGTGGACCAAGAGAAAGAAAAAAGTGTTGGTGACAGGAAAGGACAGCTTCCTGCCAGCACCAAGACTAGCGCTGATGTTCTCTTAGAAGCACCAGAGTTTTCTAAGGTGACCCAAATGGAACACAACCCCAGGGAAGGTTGAAGGTCAGAAAAGAAGAGCGTGTCCCTGCTCTTTCCGGATCTCACAACCAGTTAGTTCTCGCAGACATGGCCTCTGTTAGCCCAGGGACATTTCTCTGTGAGCTTTCAGTGGCAGGGAAACCCCAGCCCCAGAGAAGCCTACCCTGCCGCATCCCAGGCTAATCCCTGGATCTGGTTCAGGAGCTCTCTTTCCGCAAGCCCCAAAGCTAGACAAGCAGAGCCCTGCCGGGCCCACGGTGAGCTCTACGGACCTAGGAGCTGTAGGCAGAGTTGGGGGCTCGTTCCTGAGGACGGGCCCACCCCTGAGGTTGTGCATCCAGGCACGACTGCCTGTTGGTAGTTGTTTACCCACAGGGAAAGAAAATCTTCTGTGTTTTTATCTCCACCCCCAGTGGAAGGATATGTTGAGTAGAGATTTTGCTTTTTGAGGAAAAGTCATGATTTGAAAAGGGGCGCTGATGTATCTATTAAGACTTTGGATGTTGATTATCAAAGGGTCCCTGTTTCCTTGCAAAGATTCTTATCTTCCCAACCACCCAAGAGCACCATTTATTGGTGGCCAGCATGTGCCAAGCACTGCAGGTGCTTGGGAGGGCAAGATAGCTCATAAGGCTACGAGCAGACATTTGTTTATTTGCACAGGAATTGTTTACTTTTTTCTTCTCCCTTTTTTTTTTTTTTTTTTCCATGAGACAGGGTCTCACTGTGTTGCCCAGGCTGGAGTGCAGTGGTGCAATCTTGGCTTACTGCAACCTCTACCTCCTGGCTTCAAGCGATTCTTGTGCCTCAGTCTCCTGAGTAGCTGGGATTACAGGTGTGCACCACCACGCCCAGCTAATTTCTGTATTTTTAGTAGAGGCAGGGTTTTACCATGTTGGCCAGGCTGGTCTTGAACTCCTGGCCTCAAGTGGTCCTCCCACCTTGGCCTCCCAAAGTGCTGGGATTACAGGTGTGAGCCATTGCGCCCAGCCAGGAATTGTTTACTTTCAATTGTGTACTTGAGGCTCTGTAAATTTATCAGGAAGAGAGACCACATTGCAGTTTTCCGCTTCGTCATGACACGGAACATGGATTACCCCAAATGCATTGATCTGCATGTAGACAGAACCACCTCTCAGGCCTCAAGACTAGCGTCTCCATAGCAAAGGAAGCTTCTCTGAAATGCTAATGAGAGACCCAGAGAAAGAGGCAGGCACACTCTCGGGTACACACAAAGGAGAGGGGTTGGGGTCAGCTGCATTTGGGATTTTGTCTTTTTTTCCATTACACAGAACAGCCAGTCCCGACACAGCCCAGGCCCCACAGGACAACTCTGTTCCTGGACCCGGAGCCATGGCCCTGGAATAAGAGCTAGGTCATCAGGGTCTCCTCCTAGGATCCTTCTTAACACAGAACTCACAAACCAGGCCAAAGGCTTAAAAAGCAGAGCCTGGGAGGGGCAGGGACGCCCAAGCCACGCTAGGGCCCGGGAGGACGCCCGCCCTGCCCGCGGGAGAACCCAGGCCGCGCATCCCTGGCTGGACGGGGGCCGAGGTGCGCCACCAGCGGTAGCTGGGCCAGGCCTGCTGCTCGAAGCCCGTGTCTAGAATGTCACCAAAGCTTCCTTTTCTGTGTTCTGGACCCGGTTCAGGGCCCCCGGGGAAGCTGCGGTTTGGGGCGAGCCGATTGCACCGGCAGGGCCTGGCTGCTGCTCCCGGGCCTGACGCGGGCCACGCCCTCCTGGACGCGGACACACCCCCATTTCCCGGGGCCCACAGAGCCACGCCTGGCCCTGCAGCCAAACAGCGGGGAGGCAGATTGGTACGAGTAGGTACAAGGTCCTGGAATTCTCGCCCGGTTGCCACACTCTGCACGGAGCATAATTGGGGGGGTTGTGCAACTGCCCGGGAAGCCTGGGCGCGCAGCAAGGGCTCTCTCCAAGTCCCCATCACAGGCCTCCGGGGAGCCTCGGGACAGAGCCTGACGCCACCTTCGGGTGGCACCGATAGCCTCGCTCTGGCAGAGGAGTAGTGTGGCTCTGCCGAGAACTGGGGAGCCCAGGTCCCTGCAGGGCCAAGGGGAGGGAGGGCTGGCGGAAGGGGCCACGCCCACAGCCCCAGGTGGCAGCAGCGGCGGTGGCGGCCCCGACTGGCAGAGCCTAAGGAGAACAGGGCCTATCCCCAAGGGGCCCCGGGCTGGACGCAGACCAGATCCCGCGGGATTGGGCTGGGAGGCGCCCGCCGGAGGCAGGAGGCTGATAGTCCCTTTCCTATCCTGTGGGTCTATTGTGGGCCCGCGGAGCCCCCATGGGTGGGTCCATCCCCGGTCCCAGTGAGTCACTTCCCCAGGCCCCCGAGGCCTTCGTGGAAGGTGCCTCCCTTTCCGGCAAAGCATCCTTTGTTCTCCTGCTGGCTTTGCTTCCCAACCCTCTCTGAGTTGCAACCCTCTGGGTTTTAGGGACGCCAAGCTCCGAGGCTCACAGAGGTGGGCATGGGTGCCACCTGGAGAGTGGGCTCACCCCGTAGAAGGCTGCAGTTGCTTTCTTGCTTCCTCAGTTCCCTGCCCTCTCAAGGCCCAGGCTCTCCCACCTCCCCAGATATCTGGGGAAGCCGCCACTGCCCTGCATAGGTTGTGGTGTGCAGCCTCTGGACTGCAGATCCTGGACGCACATCAGGAGGGAGGGAGGTTTGGATGCTCTCACCCTGGCCAGCACTGCCCTGAGGCTTCTCTTGCATCAGGGAGAGGCTTCCAGCACCACCACTAGCACTCCTCTTTCCCCCTCCCTTTAGCCTCCCCCAGTTCCCATGTCCAGGTGGAGGAACCCATGTAGAAGCCCAGCCCAGGAAGGGAATTCATCAAAGCACCTTCCCACACAGCCTCTAGTTTGCCTCCTCTCCACTCCCACCTTCCAGCCCCAGCCTGGCTGGCCACGTGGGGGGCTCCTGTGCCAAGCAGTGCCCAGCTGCCGGGTGAGTGAGCAGCCCTGCACAGAAGGCAGCTGACTACCATACACATTACATGTATGGAGAGCACCAGCCTGGCAAGGCTCTTGCTTTGAAGAAATAGAAGACTAATTATTTTATTTATTTATTTATTTAGAGACAGAGTCTGGCTCTGCCACCCAGGCTGGAGTGCATTGGTGTGATCTTGGCTCACTGCAATCTGTGCCTCCCAGGTTCAAGTGATTCTCCTGCCTCAGCCTCCAGAGTAGCTGGGATTACAGGCGCCCACCACCACGCCTAGCTAATTTTTGTGTTTTTAGTATATGTGCTGCTGAAGCGAGCATGAATTTTTGTGTTTTTAGTACCGACGGGGTTTCACCATGTTGGCCAGGCTGGTCTTAAACTCCTGACCTCAAGTGATCCACCCTCCTTGGCTTCCCAAAGTGCTGAGGTTACAGGTGTGAACTACTGCACCTGGCCAGAAGGCTAATTTCAAAACAAAAAGAAAACCACCCCTGTATGCACAGATTCTCAAACTGTATTTACAATAGTCACAGAAAGGAAGGGGATCCCTTAGTGTCCTAAAACCAGGAGAGATGAAATCGATTATGGAACATCAGTTGAAGAAATACATTTATCCTTCCACAAATATCTACTGAGTGTCTACAATCAGCCTGGTTACTGGAGGCCAGGCTCTGAGTCGTGAGTGTCCCATGCATCACCAGCTCTCCAAACCCTGACAACTAACACCACCCATTTCCCACCTCCCCCAGGAAGAAACAATATTTAATGGTTTCATTTACACAGAAAAAGAAGGTGCAAGCTCTCTCCCTAAGGAAGAGCCAAAAAGCAGCCTCAACTGGCTCCAGAGCTTGTGCTCCTGGATTAAAAACAGACATTAGTATATTGGTTTCCTCTTGTGGCTATGGCAAGTTACCACAAATGTGGCTTAGAACAATACTTTTTTTTTTTTTTTTTCTTTTTGTAGAGACAGGGTCTTCTTGTGTTGCCCAGGCGGGTCTTGAACTCCTGGACTCAAGCGATCCTCCCACCTCGGCCTCCCAAAGTGCTGAGATAACAGGTGTGAGCCACCATGCCTAATCCAACACTGATTTTAAGATGATACGTTTTCATCGTACAGTTCTAAATGTCAGAAGTCTGACATGGGTCACACTAGGTTAAAATCAAGCTGTCAACAGAGCTGCGTTCCTTTCTGGAGCTCTAGGGGAGAATCTGTTTCCTTGTCCTTTCCAGCTTCTAGAGGCCACCTGCATTCCATAGGTTGTGGTCCCTTCCTTCATCCCCAAAACCAGCAGTGTAGCATCTTTAGATCCCCTCACCCTTGTTTTTCTGGACTCTAGTGATTCCATTGCTCACCCTCCACCCTGCAGTTAATCTCCCTATTTTTAAGGTCTACTCATTCACCTTAATTCCATAGGCAATCTTAATTCCCCTTTGCCACATAACCCAAGATACTCAGGTTTAGGATGTGGACATATTTGGTAGCATTATTCTGCCTACCACATCTAGGTAGCAACTTTATCTACTCAAACAATTGTTATTAAACACATGCTCTCTTTCGGGCGCTAGGATATAGTAGTGAATGAATACAGAACAGCCCCAGTCTTGTGGAGCTTACCCTCTAGTGAAGAGAGATGCACAAGAAACAAAAATAAGGCCGGGTGCGGTGGGTCACACCTGTAATCCCAGCACTTTGGGAGGTCCAGGTGGGAGGATTGCTTGAGCTCAGGAGTCTGAGACCAGTGTGGGCAACATAGGGAAACCTCATCTCTCCAAAAAAAAAAAAAAATTAGCCAAGTGTGGTGACATGCACCTGTGGTCTCAGCTAATCCAGAGGCTGAGGTGGGAGGATTGCTTGAGCCTGTTGAAGTCAACCCACCATTGCACTCCAGCCTGGGTGACAGAGCAAGACCCTGTCTCAAAAAAGAAAAACAAAAAATAAACAACAAAAACCCAATAACAAAAATAAGTAAAATGTGTCATAGGTTAAATAGTGCCTAAAATAAAGCAAGGAAGGGGAATAGGAGTGTGTGTGTTGCTATTTTGGACAGTGTGCTGGACATCTCCCATTTACCCCGCCCCCTACCCTGGGCCTGGAAGCTGACATTGTAAACAGTGTGAAGGGGCTCCCTTATCCTCTTGGCTTCCTGTTGGGCAGGGCTGATGGGAAGCATCTTCAGGAGACTGGAGGGCAGAAGGCAAGTCAGCCTGTCTCATCACTCCACTAAAGACCTCAGCCCTGGGCCAGGCCCAGTGTCTTATTGCCTGTAATCCCAGCACCTTGGGAGGCCAAGGTGGGAGGATTGCTTGAGTCTAGAAGCTGGAGACCATCATGGACAATACAGTAAGAACCTGTCTCTACAAAAAAATAAATAAATAATTTTTTATGGTTATGGTGACATACACCTGTAGTCCCAGCTACTCAGAAGGCTGAGGCAGGAGGATCCCTTGAGCCCAGGAATTTGATGCTGCAGTGAGCTATGATCATACCACTGCATGCCCACTGCCTGGGCAACAGAGCAAGACTCTGGTTCTAAAAATAAATAAATAAATAAAAAAGAACCTAAATAAAATAAATAAATAACAAAGACTTCAACCCCCGCCAAAGGCTTTTCTCACATCTCACACAGCCCACCTGGCTCGGAGAATACCTCTCCATTCTCCCCTTCCAGCCTAGGGATGGTAATAACGGTTGGCTATACTTCCCGGGAAGGACTCATTACGCCTGATTTCTCTATACCCTGACCTCACCTTTGTAAATACAGGTTGAGTATCCCTCATCTGGAAATGCTTGGGACCAGAAATGTTTTGGATTTTGCTTTTTTAAAATGTTGGAATATTTGCTTATATGTAATGAGATTTCTTGGGAATAGGACCCAAGTCTAAACACAAAATTTATCTCTTTTATATACATCTTATACACACAGCTGGAAGGTAATTGTATAGAATAGTCTAAATAATTTTGTGCATGAAACAAAGTTTGTGCACATGGAGCAGCAGAAAGCAAAGGTGTTACTATCTCAGCCACCTGGGTGGACAATCTGTGGTGGGTTGGCATCAACACCATTCCTTTTTTTTTTTTTTTTAGACTAAGTCTTACTCTGTCACCCAGGCTGGAGTGCAGTGGCGCCATCTTGGCTCACTACAGCCTCCACCTCCCGGGTTCAAGCGATTCTCCTGCCTCAGCCTCCCAAGTAGCTGGGATTACAGGCTGTGCCACCATACCCAGCTAATTTTTGTATTTTTAGTACAGACAGGGTTTCACCATGTTGGCCAAGTTGGTCTCGAACTTCTGGCCTCAAGTGATCCACCCGCCTCGGCCTCCCAAAGTGCTGGGATTACAGGTGTGAGACACCATGCCCGGCCATTCCTGACTGAATTTATATGCTGCCAATAAGTAATCCGTTTCTTGCACCTATTTACACATAAGTACTTAACAGTAAAAAATTTGGTATATCATTCATAAAATGAAAAAAAATAATGTATTTAGCATACCTAAGTAGCATGGTAGCCTCACAGGAATACCGCATCAGTGGTTAAACAGCAGAGACAAACAATGGCAAAGCTTTCAGTCTCTTACCTCCGATGCTGCGTTTTGATTCAAAGGTTACTATATTTGCATTCAGCAGGAATGGGGTAAAGAAAAAACAAGATGAAATATAGATTAATTTTACAAAAGTAAATTTTAAAAGGTTACTACACATTGTATTTTTTTAATCTTTATTATTATTATAATTTTGAGACTGAGTTTTGCTCTTGTTGCCCAGGCTGGAGTGCAATGGCGCAATTTCGGCTTACTGCAACCTCCGCCTCCTGGGTTCAAGTGATTCTCCTGCCTCAGCCTCCAGAGTAGCTGGGATTACAGGCACACACCACCACGCTTGGCTAATTATTACATTTTTAGTAGAGACAGGGATTCACCATGTTGGCCAGGCTGGTCTCGAACTCCCGACCTAAGGTGATCCACCCACCTCAGCCTCCCAAAGTGCTGGGATTACAGATGTGAGCCACTGTGCCCAGCCATATACATGTGCATGGTGCATATTTATATATGCATATATAGCAACTACACATGGTGGTCATTCCAACACCACATTCTTCCGTAAAATGTTTCATACTTGGATCTCTCTCCAGATTCTCCAACAGCTTGGCTTTCTGTGCTACAGATAGACATAAACGCTCCTTTTTTTCTTATCGCTGTTACCCTGAGGGGTGTCTGCAGGGCTTTTTGAACTTTTTAACCATATCTTTATACTACAGAGCAGAGAATGAGCAAAAGAACACAGTGAGTAATGCAAGTAGGTCTTGGCCCCATGTGAGATGTTGTGGGGAAACTGCCGTTGGCGCGTCCAGCCTGAACACGTGCTGTTTTATTACACTTTGTGGGCGCGCTTGTGTGGGGATCTGGGTGAGTGTGGAAAAGACATATTGCCACTAATGGGAGCTAGGAAGTCTTTTATTCCTTGGAGACACTGAATAAACTGTGTGTTGTGTGCTCATGTTTTGGCTCCAAACCATTACATGAAGTCAACTGTGGAATTTCCTACTTGTGACATCAGGGTGGCACCCAAAAAGTTTCAGATTTTGAAGCATTTGGGATTTCAGATTTTCAGTTTAGGGATGCTCAGCCGATAGTACTTTATTAATTGGCGAGTGCTGTCTGTTTTTACCAAGAAGGCGTTGCTGAGCCATATGTAAAATTTAAATAAAGCCCCAAAGAAGGGCCGGGCGCGGTGGCTCAAGCCTGTAATCCCAGCACTTTGGGAGGCTGAGACGGGTGGATCACGAGGTCAGGAGATCGAGACCATCCTGGCTAACAAGGTGAAACCCCGTCTCTACTAAAAAAAATACAAAAAAACTAGCCGGGCGAGGTGGCGGGCGCCTGTAGTCCCAGTTACTCCGGAGGCTGAGGCAGGAGAATGGCGTAAACCCAGGAGGCGGAGCTTGCAGTGAGCTGAGATCCGGCCACTGCACTCCAGCCTGGGCGACAGAGTGAGACTCCGTCTCAAAAAAAAAAAAAAAAAAAAAAAAAAAAGCCCCAAAGAAGGTAAGGCAGGAGACTGGGCGGGATGACTCACGCCTGTAATCCAGCACTTTGGGAGGCTGAGGCAAGTAAATCACCTGAGGTCAGAAGTTTGAGACCAGCCTGACCAATATGGTGAAAACCCATCTCTACTAAAAATACAAAAATTAGCTGGGCGTGGTGGCCTATGCCTGTAGTCCCAGCTACTTGGGAGGCTGAGACGGGAGAATTGCTTGAACCTGTGAGGCGGAGGTTGCAGTGAGCCGAGATGGCACCACTGCACTCCAGCCTGGGCGACAGAGCGAGAGTCCATCGCAAAACAAAACAAAACAAAACAAAAATTCAAAAATTAGCCAGGCATGGTGGCCTGCACCTGTAGTCCCAGCTGCTCAGGAGGCTGAGGCAGGAGAATCATTTGAGCCCCGGAGGCGGAGGTTGCAGTGAGCCGAGATGGCGTCACTGCACTCCAGCCTGGGTGACTAGGCTGGAGTGAGACTCTATCCCCGCCCCGGCAAAAAAGAAGAAGGTAAGGCGGGAGACATGTAGATTCCTGGCAGAAGAGCATTTGGGGCAGAGGGGCTGCAAGTTCAAAGGCCTTGAGGTAGGAGTGTGCAGGATGTGTCTGAGAAACAGCAAGAAGGAGGTTATGTGGCTGGAGTGTGTGAGGGGCTGGGGAGTTGCAGAAGGTGAGGTCGCAGGGGTGCCTGGGGTAGGAGGGAAGTCAGATCATGTAGGGTCTTTGAAAAAGGTGCTGCCAGTGCTCCACCCATTTCCCCTCAGCACTTGCCTTCAGGTGCACACAGACCGTGTGGCTTGCTCCTGTAACTCTCTGCCTGAGGGTCTTTGTTGGCCAGGAGTGCAACAGCTCCTCACGCGTGGGGCAGGTCAGGAAGTTAATGCCCCCTTAGCTCTCTACTATTGTGGAGATGGCGAATAAACACCCAGGTGTCTTGCCTTTTGCGTCTGACAATGGGGAGGTCTGGTCTAGGCTCTCTCAGGGGTCTCCAGTGGGGCTGGAGTGCAATGGCACAACCTTGGCTCACTGCAAACCCTGCTTCCCAGGTGTAAACGATTCTCCTGCCTCAGCCTCCCAGGTAGCTGTGATTACAGGCATGTGCCACCATGTCTGGCTAATTTTTGTATTTTTAATAAAGACTGGGTTTCACCACGTTGGCCAGGCTGGTCTCAAACTCCTAACCTCAGGTGATCCATCCGCCTCCGCCTCCCAAAGTGCTGGGATTAGAGGCGTCAGCCACCACTCCTGGCCTCATTTGTTATTTTTTAAGAGCCAGGGTCTTGCTCTGTTGCCCAGGCTGGGGTGCAGTGGTAGATCATAGCACACTGTAAAGCTGAACTACTGGCCTCAAGCAATCCTCCCACCTCAGTTTCCCTAGTAGCTAGAACTACAGGCACATGCCACAGTGCCTGGCTAATTTTTTATATTTATCTATTTATTTATTTATTTATTGAGACCTAGTCTTGCTCTGTTGCCCAGGCTGGAGTACAGTGGCGCGATCTTGGCTCACTGCAACCTCCACCTCCCGGGTTCAAACGATTCTTGTGTCTCAGCTTCTCAAGTAGCTGGGATTACAGATGTGCACCACCACATCCAGCTAATTTTTGTATTTTTAGTAGAGACGGGGTTTTGCCATTTCTATTCATTGACCAGGCTGGTCTCAAACTCCTGACCTCAAGTAATTCGTCTGCCTCAGCCTCCCAAAGTGCTGGGATTACAGGTGTGAGCCACTATGCCCAGCCAATTTTTAGTTTTGTACAGGTAGAGGGGCCTTTCTGTGTCGCCCAGGCTGGTCTCAAACTCCTGGCCTCAAGTGATCCTTCCACTTCAGCCTCCCAAAGTGCTGGGATTACAGGCATGAGCTGCCGTGCCCTGACAAGTAGCTCCCTTATTAGCCTTCCCTCTCTTGGCTTCCTTCCTTGCCCTGTCTTACTTCCCTATCTCTCTTCCTATATACCAGGAATCACCTCCCAGTGAATACTGTGTTCAAGGTCTTGTCTCGGCATCGACTTCCAGAGCATCCCAATCTAAGACACTGCAGTGAGCCATGATTGGGACTTGGGCTTCTATTTTTATTTTTATTTTGAGACAGAGTCTCGCTCTTTCTCCCAGACTGGAGTGCAGTGGTGCGATCTCAGCTCACCACAACCTCTGCCTCCCGGGTTAAATTGATTCTCCTGCCTTAGCCTCCCAAGTAGCTGGGACTACAGGCATGTGCCACCATGTCTGGCTACTTTTTTGTATTTTTAGTAGAGACGGGGTTTCACCATGTTAGCCAGGATGGTCTCAAACTCCTGGCCTCCCAAAGTGCTGGGATTATAGGTGTGAGCCACTGCGCCTGACTGGGACTTGGGCTTTTCCTGAGTGTGAGAGCAGTGGCCACTGCCCAATGGTGAGCAGAGGAGGGACATAGACTGAAGAGGGCTGGGGAGAAGCAGGGAAACCAGTTGGATGCGACCGTGATCCTTCAGAGCGAGCTGAAGGTGGCCTGGAGCAGGGTGAGAGATTTGGGGGTAGGGAGAGGCAGTTCCATCCTGGGTACACTTGGAAGGAGGAGCAACACGACTTGATGCCTGCTTAGATGTGAAATGTGGGAGGCAGTAAGGTGTCTAGGGGTGGCTACAAGGGCTTGGGCCCAAGCAAAGGAAAGATGAAGTTGCCTTTTGCTGGGATGAGAAGATTGACGGTGTTGGGCTGATGGAGCGGGCTGTTGAGACGCCTGTTAAGCACAGGACTGGCAAAGCTGGGCTGGGAGACAGGCAGGTACTCCAGAACTTAGGAGGGAGTCCAGGCTGCAGGTGTACGTTGGAGGGTCCTCACGAGTTAGACAGCGTTCAAAGCCAAGACTGGATAAGGTCTCCAAGGCAGTAAGTGTCAAAAGAAGAGAAGAGACTGGCCAGGCACGGTGGCTCACGTCTGTAATCCCAGCACTTTGGGAGGATGAATCTCGATCTCCTGACCTTGCGATCCGCCCGCCTCGGCCTCCCAAAGTGCTGGGACTACAGGCGTGAGCCACCGCGCCCAGCCAATAAATTATTTTTAATTAATTTTGTTGTATTTTGAAACAATCACAAATTTACCAAAAAAATTGCAAGGACAGTACAAAACTGTTTGGTTTTTACCATGAACAAAAGTATTTATTTAGAATGAGAAAAGTCAAAACATACTACAAATTTAAAATACCACAAAATGGCCAGGTATGGTGGCTCATGCCTGTAATCCCAGCACTTTGGGAGGCCAAGGCAGGAGGATTGCTTGAGCCCAGGAGTTCGAGACCAGCCTGGGCAACATAGCAAAATTTAGCTGGGCATGGTGGTGCATGCCTGTAGTCCCAGCTATTCTGGAGGCCGAGGAGGGAAGATCCCTTGAGCCCAGAAGTTTCAGGCTGCAGTGAGCTGTTGATCATGCCACTGCACTCTAGCCTGGGTGACATAGTAGGACTCCGTCTCTAAAAAAAAATAAAAATAAAAATAAAATACTATGAACATCACAAAATTCAGAACAATACCATATTAGTATTTCATTCCTATATTATTAATCAACTGGCTGATGTACGACATTCTTCCTACATAATTTAGCTGCCTACCCTGATCACTTCTTCAAATAGCTACAATAATATATGTTTTTATTGAGAGAACAGAAAAGCAATTTTGCATTTCCTCTAGAGTGGTTGATCCAAAATTGTGATTTTTAAATTATTGATATGGGAAGAAGCAAAACTTTTTTTTTTTTTTGAGACGGAGTCTCACTCTTTCACCCACGCTGGTCTTGAACTCCTGGGCTCAAGCAAGCCACCTGCCTTGGCCTCCTAAAGTGCTAAGACTACAGGCCATGAGCCACTGCACCCAGCCCAATACTATTTTTTGATGAACCATTTCATATTGTTGCGGACATGATGCCCCTTCACCCCCAAAATACCATGTGTTTTCTATAAACAAGGATATTCCCCTCCATAACCACAAACAGTCATCAATACCAGGAAATCACACAGCTGCATTACTAATACCTGCTCTTCCAACCCACACAGGTTTTACCAGTTGTCCTGGTAGCATCCTTCGTAGCAAAGCATCCAGCCCAGGAGCAACACATTTAGTGGTCACATCTCTTCAGTTCCTCCATCTTTCCCTGACTTTCATGACCTTGACACTTTTGATTATTACAAGTCACTTATTTTGTAGAATGTCCCTCAATTTGAGCTGGGCTGGTATTTTCTAATGATAAGGTCATATTATGTGACCCAGCAATTCCATTCTTAGATACATACAAAATAACTGAAAACAGGTGCTGAAACAAATGTTTTTCTTTTTGAGGCCAAGTCTCACTCTGTCTCCCAGGCTGGAGTGCAGTGGCACAATTTGGCTTACTGCAACCTCCACCTCCTGGGTTCAAGCAATTCTCCTGCCTCAGCCTCTCGAGTAGCTGGGATTACAAGTGTACATCACTGTGCCTGGCTAATTTTTGTATTGTTAGTAGAGACGGATTTTCACCATGTTGGCCAGGCTGGTCTTGAACTCCTGACTTCAAGTGATCCGCCTACCTCAGCCTCCCAAAGTGCTGGGATTACAGCTGTGAGCCACCACACCTGGCCTCAAATACTTCCACACAAATGTTCATGGCACCATTATTCACCGTAGCCAAAAGGTGGAACAACCCAAATCCCCAGCAAAAGATGAATGGATAAACAACATAAGATATATCCACACAATGAAATATTTAATTCAGCTATGAAAAGAGATGAAGTGCTAATACACACTACAAAATGGACAAACTTCAAAAACATTGTGTGGCCAGGTGCAGTGACTTACACCTATAATCCCAGCACTTTGGGAGGCCGAGGCGGGTGGATCACCTAAGGTTGGGAGTTCAAGACCAGTCTGGCCAACATGGCAAAACCCCATCTCTACTAAAAATACAAAAATTAGCCGGGCGTGGTGGTGGGTGCCTGTAATCCCAGCTACTTGGGAGGCTGAGGCAGAGGAATCACCTGAACCTGGGAGGCAGAGGTTGCAGTGAGTTGAGATCAGGCCACTATACTCCAGCCTAGGTGACAGAGCGGGACTCTGTCTCAAAAAAAACAAAAATAAAAATAAGCCTGGATCAGAATACAAAGTTCTTCTGGATTTTAAAACTAAAACTTGGCCGGGCGCGGTGGCTCAAGCCTGTAATCCCAGCACTTTGGGAGGCCGAGACGGGCGGATCACGAGGTCAGGAGATCGAGACCATCCTGGCTAATATGGTGAAACCCTGTCTCTACTTAAAAATACAAAAAAAACTAGCCGGGCGACGAGGCGGGTGCCTGTAGTCCCAGCTACTCGGGAGGCTGAGGCAGGAGAATGGCGTACAAAACCCGGGAGGCGGAGCTTGCAGTGAGCTGAGATCCGGCCACTGCACTCCAGCCTGGGTGGCAGAGCAAGACTCCGTCTCAAAAAAAAAAAAAAAAAAAAAAAAAAAAAAAAAACTAAAACTTGAGTTCTGGTTCTGGAACAAGATGGTACTTTTCCTTGCTCCTCCCTTTGGTATAAAGGCTCACTCCCATGTGCTTCCTTACATCTGGTAAAACCAGGAGATCCTCGAGTGGCCTAACTGCAACATTCCCTCCTCACTGTGCTCTCATTGATAGGGTCCTTTAGCTAAGCAGCCCTCCTCATCAGGGACACTAAGAGCAGTTCTTGTTTGTCCCTGAGTATTGGCTTTTGGTCCCTGTTAGCCCATGGAATTGTCCAAAAGGACCATCACAACCTCCCTTGGAAACCAGGGAGCACCCCACGCTCTTGATATTGCAAAGCCTGCCTCCCACAGACCCATGTGACCCTGTGTGGCATGTGGTGCTCTCCACCCCCAGGCCATGAGTATATGTAACTAACTGTGGATGTCATCTGTCCAGTCTCACCAGTTGTATATTTGACTATCCCCACTATCCCAGGGCAGGAATTCCTCCCCCGCCCCAAGGGAATGAAGAGGAGGCAATTAAAACACTCCCCTCTAAATAGAACTAAATATCCTGGGAATTATTTAACAGCCATAAAAATGACTTAAAGCTGTAAAGAGAAAGGTGAGCTAGCTACGGAAAAATAATGTAGTGAGTTCCCTGAAACTTTTTTTTTCTTTTTATTTTTTTGAGACAGGGTCTCACCCTGTCACTCAGGCAGGAGTGCAGTGGTGTGATCTCGGCTCCCCGCAACCTCCACCTCCTGGGCTCAAGTGATTCTCCTGCCTCAGCCTCCCGAGTAGCTAGGATTACAGGCACACACCACCATACCTGGCTAATTTCTTTTTATTTTTAGTAGAGATGGGGTTTCACCCTGTTGGCCAGGCTGGTCTCGAACTCCTGACCTTAAGTGATCCACCTGCCTAGGCCTCTCAAAGTACTGAGATTACAGGCATGAGCCACCATGCTTGGCCGTGTCTTCTTTTTTTATCTTCCATATACCCTAGACCAGGTGCTGAAGATTCCCACAACCTAGAAATTCCATTGCGCACTTAAAAAAAAAAAAAAAAAAAAAAAAAAAAAAAAAAAAAAAAAAAAAAAGATAAGAAAATCTTGCTCTCTCTGGACAAATGGACAAAGAACAACTTAAGGAAAACCCAAAAGATGCCTAGTGGGGAGTCCCCATGCCCCCTCCACAACAGAAGCACTGGCAGGCAGCCTCACCTGACCCACCTGTAATCACAACCTGCAGGGGCAGCGTCAGCTCAGCCCTGTGTCTATCTGCCCTCCATGCACTGGCAGAAGAAGACCCAGGCCCTCTAAACCATTTAGCAGAAGAATGTAGCTCACAAACACCAAGCAGCTCAGGGAAGTGCCTTCTGCCTTAACTGATGACATCAACAGAGATGGGGCACGGCTAGAAGTAGCCCTAGCAGTGCTGGAAGGATCAAGCAGTTCCAAACCACATTGAAAGTGTTCTGATGGGCCGGGCGCAGTCGCTCACATCTGTAATCCCAGCACTTTGGGAGGCTGAGATAGGTGGATCACCTGAGGTTGGGGGTTCGAGACCAGCCTGACCAACATGGAGAAATCCCGTCTCTACTAAAAATACAAAATTAGCCGGGCATAGTGCAGCATGACTGTAATCCCAGCTACCTGGGAGGCTGAGGCAGGAGAATTGCTTGAACCTGGGAGGCAAAGGTTATAGTGAGCTGAGACTGCGCCATTGCACTCTAGGCTGGGCAACAAGAGTGAAACTCCATCTCAAAACAACAACAACAACAACAACGACAACAAACCAGGGAGAAAGTGTTCTGATGACCAAACTGTCCCTGGAACTAATGCCTACAAATGTATGTCAGAACCTATATACTAAAACTAAATAGAGTGACTGCCTGCTAAAACAGATTAAAAAACCATTTTTTTAAAAGAGGCAGTCTTTTGTTCTGTCGCCAGACTGCAGTGCAGTGGTGCAATCACAGCTCACTGCAGCCTCAATCCTCTGGGCTCCAGTAATCCTCCTGCCTCAGCATCTCAAATAGCTGAGACCACAGGTGCACACCACCATGCTTGGCTAATTTTTATCATATTATTATTTGTAGAGACAGGGTCTTGCTATGTTGCCCAGGCTGGTCTCAAACTCCTGGGCTTAAGCGATCCTCCCACCTCAGCCTCTCAAAGTGCTGGGATTATAAGTGTGAGACAACATACACAGCCCTAAAACAGATTTAAATAGGATCAAGAGTGTGTTAACATAATATCCAGTGTCCAGAATACACTTGCAAAACACTCATCATACCAAGAACCACCATTTGAATGAGAAAAGACACACTGTCTCCAAAACCTAATAAATCAGATGTTGGAATTACCTGACAAGAATTTTAAAGCAGCCTCATAAAAATACCTCAACAAACACTTATACATTCTCTTGAAATAAATGAAAAAAAAAAAAAGTTTAAAACTCTCAGCAAAGAAAGAGCAGTAATTTAAATAAAAAACCCAATGGATATTATAAAACTGAAAAATACAATAACTGAAATTTGAAAAAATGTATTAGATGGACTCAATAGTATAAAGGAGATGACACAAGATAGGAACGATAAACTTGCAACAGATCAATAGGATGTACTCGGTCTAAACAACTGAAAGAAAACAGACTGAAAAAAAGAAGAAAGAGCTTCGGTGTTCTGTGGAGCAGTAACCAAAGATGTAATGCTTTTATATACAATCAGAATCCTAGAATGAGAAAAGAGAGTGTGGACTAAAAAAGTATTTAAAGAAATATGAAAAGAAATCCACTCCAAGATATATCACAATCAAATTCTGAAAACTAAAAACAAAGACAAAAATCTTAAAAATAGCCAGGCAAACAATGTGTTCCCTATAAATGCATACCAATTCAAATGATAATGAATTTCCCACTGGAAACCATGAAGGCCAGAAGGAAGTGGCCCAACGGGTTTTTTTTTTTTTTTTTTTTTTTGAGACAGGGTTTCACTTTGTCACCCAGGCTGGAGTGCAGTTGTGTGATCTTGCTTACTGCAACCTCTGCCTTTTGGGGTCAAGTGATCCTCCTACCTCAACCTCCCAAGTAGCTGGGACTACAGGTGCATGCCACCAGGCTTTGCTAATTTTTTAAGGTTTTTATAGAGACAGAGTCTCACAATATTGCCCAGACTGGTCTCGAACTCCTGGGCTCAGGCGATCCTCCTGCCTTGGTCTCCCAAAGTACTGGGATTACAGGCATGAGCCACTGTGCCTGGACAGCCCAACATTTTTTAACTGTTGAAAGAAAAGAACCTCCCACTGCAAATCCTCTATCCAATGAAACCATCCTTCAGGAATAAAGGGAAAATAAAGTCATTCGCACACAAAGGAAAACTAAGAGAATTGTTGTTAGTGGATCTATCCTTAAAGGAATCTCCCCAGACAGAAAGAAAATGGTAACAGAAGGAGGTTGGAGCATTTAAGTCTTATGTTAGAAAAAAGGAAAAGTCTCGGCCGGGCGCGGTGGCTCAAGCCTGTAATCCCAGCACTTTGGGAGGCCGAGACGGGCGGATCACGAGGTCAGTAGATCGAGACCATCCTGGCTAACACTGTGAAACCCCGTCTCTACTAAAAAATACAAAAAACTAGCCGGGCGAGGTGGCGGGCGCCTGTAGTCCCAGATACTCCGGAGGCTGAGGCAGGAGAATGGCGTAAACCCGGGAGGCAGAGCTTGCAGTGAGCTGAGATCCGGCCACTGCACTCCAGCCCGGGAGACAGAGCGAGACTCCGTCTCAAAAAAAAAAAAAAAAAAGAAAGAAAAAAGGAAAAGTCTCAAATCAATCATTTAAGCTTCCTTCTCAATAACCTAGAAAAAGAAGAGCAAATTAATCCCGAAGCAAGCAGAAGGAAGGAAACAATAAATACAAGAGCAGAAATCAACAAAATTAAAAAAAGAAAGCAACAGAGAAAATTAAACCAAAATCTGGCTCTTCATAAAGATCAACAAAATATATAAAACTCTAGCAAGACTGACAAAGAGAAAAATGGAGAAGACACACATCATCAATATCAAGAATGAAACAGATGATATTGCAATCGATCCTGCAGCCATTAAATGGATACTAATGGGATACTTTACACTCATAAATAACTTTACACTCATAAATTCAACAACTTAGAAGAAATAAGGCTATTCCTCAAAAACCATAAAACTGGGCCAAGATGAAGTAGATAACCTGAATTTTTCCATAACTGTTAAAGAAATTGAATTGTAATTATAAAACTCCTGAAAAAGGAATCTCTACGGCCAGAATGTTTCATTAGAGACTTGTGCCAAACATTCAAAAATTAATGTTTTAAAAGATTCATAAACATCAATTTTGCACAATGTCTTTCAGAAAGCAGAAGAGGAGTGAACACTTTCAAACTCATTTTATTGAGGCCAGTATTACCCTGATACCAAATTTTGACAAAAAAGAAAATGACAAAGCTGGGCATGGTGGCTCACACCTGTAATCCCTGCACTGTGGGAGGCCGAGGTGGGCAGATCACCTGAGGTCGGGAGTTTGAGACCAGCCTGGCCAACATGGTGAAAACCTGTCTCTACAAAAAATACAGAAATCAGCCAGGCGTGGTGCCTTGCGCCTGTAACCTCAGCTACTCGGAAGGCTGAGGCAGGAGAATTGCTTGAGTCCAGGAGGCAGAGGTTATAGTAAGCCGAGATCACACCGCTGCACTCCAGCCTGGGCAACAGAGTGAGACTCTGTCTCAAAAGAAAAGAAAAAAGAAAACTACAGACTAACATGTCTTATGAACTTAGAGACATTCTCGACAAAATTTTAGCAGCTGAATCCAACGATGTATGAAAAGAATAATACACAATAACCAAGTGGAATTTCTTACAGGTATGCAAGGTTGGTTCACTATTCAAAAATCAAATAATGTCATCCACCAGATTAACAGGCTAAAGAAGAAAAATCATATGATTATGTCAATTGATGCATTTGACAAAGCATTTGAAAAATTCAGCATCCATTCATGATAACAACTCTTGGTACGCTAGGAATTGAAGGGGATGTCTTCAACCTCATAAAGGGCATCTACAGAAAAGTCTAAAGCTTACGTCATACTTCATAGCAAAAGACTGCGTGGTTTCCCCTATGGTCAGAAACAAGATAAGAATGTTCACTCTTATCATTCTGATTGAACATAATATGGGAAGTTCTAGCCACTGCAATAAGGCAAGGAAAAGAAAGAAGAAGGATACAAATTGGAATGGAAAAAAATAAAACTATCTCTATTTGCAGATGACATGTTGTCTACAAGAAAAATCCCAAGGAATCTATAAAAAACTCCTAGAACTAATTAAAAAGTTCAGTGAGTTCAGTAAGGTTGCAGAACACAAGATTAACATATAAAATCAATTGCATTTCTATATACTGACAGCAAACAAGTGGAAATCAAAATAAAAAACACAATACCACGTAAAACTGCTCCAAAGAAAATAAAATCCTTAGCTATAAACCTAACAAAACATGTACAGAATCTGTATGACGAAAATTACAACATGGCAATGAAAGAAATCAAAGAAAGCCTAAATAGTTGGAGAGACATACTAAGTTCATGGATTGAAAGACCTAACATAGTAAAAATGCCAAGTCTCTCTAAAGGATCTATAGGTTTAATGCAATTCTTACCAAATTCTCAGCAATAATTTTGTAGACATAAACAAGCTTATGCTAAAATTTAGGCTGGGCATGGTGGCTCAAGCCTGTAATTCCAGCACTTTGGGAGGCCGAGGCAGGCGGATCACTTGAAGTCAGGAGTTTGAGACCAGTCTGGCCAACATGGTGAAACCACGTCTTTACTAAAAATACATAAATTAGCCAGGCATGGGGGCAGGTGCCTGTAGCCCCTGGGAGGCTGAGGCAGGAGAATTGCTTGAACCCAGGAAGTGGAGGTTGCAGTAAGCCGAGATCCCACCACTGCACTGCAGCCTGGACGTCGCAGAGAGACTTTGTCTCAAAAATAAATAAATAAATAAAATAAAATAATAACATTTATAGGAAAAGACATAAGACCTAGCTTGACCAAAACAATTTTGAAAAGTAAAAAAAAAAGAATATAATGGGAGGAACCATTCTACTGGTGTTAAGATTTTAAGATTTTACTACATAGCTAAGTGAGTAAGACAATGTGGTACTGCCTAGGGATAGACAGATGGATCAATGGAACCGAATAGGGAATACAGAGGTAGATTCACATAAAGATGCCTGACTAACAGTTGACAAAGAAGCAAAAGGAATTTAATGGAGGAGAAATAGACTTTTCACTAAATCTGCTGGAGCAATTGGACATTCATAGGCAGAAAAGTGAACTTCAACTTGTCTCACACCTCATACAAAAATTAACTAAAAATGGATCATGGACTAAAATGTAAAATGTAAACTTATCAAACATCTAGGAGAAAATATAAGAGGAGGCAGAGCACAGTGGTTCACACCTGTAATCCCAGCACTTTGGGAGGCTGAGGTGGGCGGATCACTTGAGGTTAGGAAATCAAGACCAGCCTGGCCAACATGGAAAACCCGTCTCTACTAAAAATACAAAAAATTAGCTAGGCATGGTGGCAGGTGCCTGTAATCCCAGCTACCTGGGAGGCTGAGGCAGGAGAATTTCCTGGACCCGGGAGGCAGAGGTTGCAGTGAGCCGAGATCATGTCACTGCACTCCAGCCTGGGTGACAGAGGGAGACTCTTTCAAAAAATATATATATACACACACACACACACATATATACATGTGTGTATATATATGTGTATATATACATATATACACACACACACACACACACATACACACATATATACATACATGTATATATGTGTGTATGTGTGTGTGTGTGTGTGTATGTATATGGAGATGTTCAGAATCTAAGACTGAGTATTATCTATAAAAACATGATCCATAAAAGGAAAATCTGATAAACCAGACCTTATTAACATTAAAATGAAAAACTTTTGCTTTGCATAAGGCTCAGGATGAAGAGGCAAAATAGATACTATTTGCAAATCACATATATGACCAAGGACTAGTATCTAGACAGTAAAAAAAAACCCTGAGAATTCAATAGTAAAAAATTAAACAAAACAACACTCTCCAACAATCCAAATTAGAAAATAGGCATAAAATCTGCACAGACATTTTGCTGAAGTGGGTATACAGATGGCAAATAAAGATGCTCAACATCATTAGCTGGTAGAGAAATGCAAATTAAAACTTATCGAGATACTACAGCACACCTATCAGAATGGCTAAAATTAAAAAGTAGTGATAACACCAAATGCTGATGAGTGTGTAGAAAAACTGGATCACTTACACACTGCTGACGGGAGCACGTAAAATTGTTCCGCCACTCTGGAAAAGAGTTTGGTAGTTCCTTTGAAAACTAAAAGTGAACTTATCATACGACCCAGCAATTATAGTCTTGGGCATTTTTTTTCCAGATAAATGAAAACCTTATTTTTATGTAGAAGCGTGTACATAAATGTTCATAGACGCTTTATTCATAATAGCTCCAACTTGAAAACTACCCAAATATCCTTCAGTGGGTGATGGTTGAACAAACTGTGATAGATTCATACCATGGAGTGCTACTGGCAATAAAAAGGAATGATCTACTGATACACACAACAACATGAATGAACCTGCAGAAAATTATGTTGAAAAAAGCCAGTCTCAAAAGAATAATACTGTATGAATCTGCTTGTATAACATTTGTAAAATAATATAATTATAGAGATTGAGAATAGATTTGTCGTTGCCAGGGGTTAGGGTTAAGGGAGGATGGAGAAGAAGGAATGGGTATTTGTATAAAAGAGCAACACTACGAATCCTGTGATGGCACAGTTAAGTTTTTTTGTTCATTTGTTTGTTTGTTTTGAGACAGAGTCTTGCTCTGTCGCCCAGGCTGGAGCGTAGTGACGTGATCCCAGCTCACTGCAACATCCGCCTCCCAGGTTCAAGTGATTCTCCTGCCTCAGCCTCCCAAGTGGCTGGGATTACAGGCACCTGCCACCACGCCTGGCTAGTTTTTATATTTTAGTAGAGATGGGGTTTCATCATGTTGGCCAGTCTGGTCTCGAACTCCTGACTTCAAGTGATTCACCTACCTCGGCCACCCAAAGTGCTGGGATTACAAGTGTGAGCCACTGTGCCCAGCCCAATTAAATATCTCGATTGGGGTGACGGTCACACAAAGCTACACATGTGACAAAACTGCATAGAGCTACCTGCACGCACACATGCATGCACACACACAAAGGCATGGATAATCAATAAAATGGAAATAAGCTGTGCCTGGCACCAATGTCCATTTCCTAGTGTTGACATTGTACTAGAGTTATATAAGATGTTACCATAGCAGGGAATTGGGTGAAGTGTACACAGGACATCCCTACACATTTATTTGCAATTTCCTGTTAATCTATAACTATTTCAAAATAAACAGTTTTAAAAAATAAAGCTTGAGGCCCGGCATGGTGGCTCACACCTGTAATCCCAGCACTTTGGGAGGCTGAGATGGGCGGATCACCTGAGGCTGGGAGTTCGAGACCAGCCTGACCAACATGGAGAAACCTCATGTCTACTAAAAATACCAAATTAGCCGGGCATGGTGGCACATGCCTGTAATCCCAGCTACTCGGGAGGCTGAGGCAGGAGAATCCCTTGAAGCCGGGAGGCAGAGGTTGCAGTGAGCCGAGATCGCACCATTGCACTCCAGCCTGGGTAACAAAAGCAAAACTCATCTCAAATAAATAAATAAGTAAATAAAGTTTGAGAGTTTGAGCCCATGGAGGACTTCACTTTGGACTCTGAGAGACCTGTCTCTGTGCTCTGCTGCCCCTCTGAAACAGGATGTCAGTTTTATTCTATGTCCTCACACAGTGCCTGACTCCTGTCGGGTGCTCAATGAATATTTGCCCAACAAGAATGGTAAGGAATAAGGACATTGGGACTCCTTAAGGAGAAGTGAGAGCCCAGGATGCCCAGCTCCCCAGCCTTTGTTGGCCTTAATGTGTGTCTATACCAGGGGTCACCTAAATAAGCTCTAGGTACGGAAGAGAGCTTGCATTATTCCAGCAATGGATATATGAAATGACACCAAGCTAGAGTTTGTTTATTCCTTCAGTATCTTCAGTAAAGGCAGGAGGTGAAAGGACCGTACAGCTAAGGTGCTGGGGATGTGGAGGGCCCATTCCCCATCTTTCTGCAGGGCACATTGAATAGAGGTTGTTTTGGTTGTTGAAGTGCATTAGAAACCAGCTGAGGGCAAAAACACAAGTGTGTGAGGAGGTGTGGGTAAGAGAAGGGCATTCAGAGTTAGGGGGGCAGGAGAGGAGGCAGGGAGGTAGGGATGGTGGCGTCTGCCCCAGCATGGCCACGAGAGAAGCCACAGCCCTGGCAGGTGGGGCTGTTCACATCTCTGAGCCACAGGCACAGCCCCAGGTGGGGCAGCCCTCGTGCCTCCAGTCCCCATCCCCTAAGCCTTAGGGTTTACACCCAGTCTGTGGGTGGCAGGGAAGTATTTTCTGCCTTGTCTCTATTCTCTTTCTTCCTCATGATGGCATCACCTCTTGATCTCTCTTCTCTCACTTAGGTAACACGAGCTCCATTATGTCACAATAGATGTGTGTAGTATTGAGGAGGTAGGAGTAGAGGGTCTTGAAGTAGGAGGCGGGATTCAACTCCAGAGGTGGGGCTCAGATGCTGGACCAGATTGAGGACTAGCTAAAACAGGAATGAGGTGGAAGTAGCTTTCCATAAGACACGCCCACCAGTGTGCCATGTCGGTTTATCTTGCCATGGCAACCCCCGGAAGATACCCCCTGCCTTTTCATGGCAATGAACCAGTGACCCAAAAGTTACTATCTCTTTTCTAGAAATTTCAGCATAAAACACCCTTTAATCTGCTTGCAGATAAGAGTGGGTATAAATCTGACTTCAAAACTGCCCTGAACTGCTACTCTCTGCCTGTGGGTTGCCCTGCTCTGCAGGAGCAGTGACAGAGCTGCAACAGGGCTTGAGCTGCAACACTGCTGCTTCAGGAACGCTGTTTTCTTCTACCTCTGGCTTGCCTTTGTTTTGTTTTTTATGTAGACAGAGTCTAGCTCTGTCCCACAGGCTGGAATACAGTGGCACGATTTTGGCTCACTGCAACCTTCGCCTCCCAGGTTCAAGCAATCATCCTGCCTCAGCCTCCCGAGTAGCTGGAACTACAGACGCCCGCCACCACACCTGGCTAATTTTTGTATTTTTAGTAGAGACGAGGTTTCACCATGTTGGCCAGGCTGGTCTCGAACTCCTGACCTCAGGCCATCCACCTGCCTTGGCCTTCCAAAGTGCTGGGATTACAGGTGTAAATCACGGCACCCAGCCTCTGGCTTGCCTTTCAATTATTTCCTGGGCAAAGCCAAGAACCCTAACGGGCTAAGCTCCACTTTGTGGCTTGCCTGTCCTGCGTCAATCTGAGTGAACATTTTGCATGGGCCCAGCACACAGTGCCTCCCAAACGATAAATCAGACCTGTTCTGAGGACTGTGTGTTCTCATCTCAGTTCTTGGCACCCAGTGTGGGCCTGTCTCTGGCTGAGGACAGTGATTAGGAGCATGTCACCCCCCTCCCCATCCACAATGACTGTTTCAGAGATGGAAGTGTTACCCAGGCAGCTCCAGAGGGAACTTTACTGTGTGCATGGGATCTCCTGCTTTTGCTGGAGCTGACAGCTACTTTCTCACCTCTGGGAAAGACCAAGAAGGAAACAGATGCCCAGGAGAGACAAACAGAGCTGAGAGCTGAGGCAGGAGACTGGGCCATCCAGCCACAGCTGAAACAGCCTGAGCTTTTTCAGTTTATGTGAGCAAATACGTTTCCTTTAATGGCTTATGTCAGTTTGAACTAGGTTTTCTCTCCCTTGCAATACGGAGTTCTCACCATATTGGATGTGGAGGGGCCATTCCCCATCTTTCTACAGGGCACATTGAATAGAGGTTGTTTTGGTTGTTGAAGTGCATTAGAAACCAGGTGAGCGCAAAAACACGTATGTCAGGAGGTGTGGGTAAGAGAGAGCATTCAGAGTTAGGGGGGCAGGAGAGGAGGCAGGGAGGTAGGGACAGTGGGGATGATAAAAGGATGAGCTATCCTCACATTGTCACAGGCCTAATGTGGATTTTCTGCATCACATCTGCTTTTTAACATGATAGGGAAAACTCTCCATCGCTATGAGAAACTAGGAAATGGCACAAGACTAGCCCACGATTCCTGCAAAGGGAAATCTCATCTGAGAAGCCGATGGATAGCAGAGTCTAGCAGAACGATGCTAAGACCTCAGAACTTCAGGGGCTGGGGATGAAGGTGAGCTATAGAGCAGTTATTAAAACTTCTAAGAAGTACATTGGACTCTGGAATCCCCAAATTTAGGATTTGGGATGACCCCCACAGTGGTCCAACAGAGATATGCAAGAAAGAGTAAAATTGGTAAAGAATCTAATTCATATTCACAATTTTCAGAGGTAATTGCATCTAAAACATAAGAGAAAAAAAAAAAAACCGAAAATGGAACAATCTAGGGACAGAAATGTTCTCGGAGATGAAAAAGCTGATCACTCAATTTTCGTATGCAAGAGAGCCTGAATGTCAAATAAAAAAATAAAATGCAAAAGAGGCAGGAGGCAGTGAACAACAGACTAGATAATGAAAAAAGAAAACTGAGGCAGTGAATTAGAACACAGGATCAAAAAATTCTCCCAGGGAAAATCCAAGACATAAAAAAGACTAAATAATACATATGAAGTTTGACTGAAGATAGCTCTCAGCTAGACAAAGCAGAATCACTGGAAGAGAAATAATCGTCAAAAAACCAATATAGAGCCTTCAATCCCAGCACCATGGTGGGCTGAGCTAACAGAAACCCCTGCCCAACACACACAAACAGAAACATTTGGTGAAATGTAATAATATACACTGAGTGTCCCTTATCTGAAATGCTTAGGACCAGAAATGTTTTGAATTTCAGATTTTTTTTTTCAGATTTTGGAATGTTTGCATTGTACTTATTGATTCAGCATCCCTAATCCAAAAATCTGAAGTCTAGAATGCTTCATCGAGTATTTCCTTTGAGTGTCATGCCAGCACTCAAAAAATTGGGAGCATTTTGAATTTCAGATGTTTAGATTAAGGATATTCAGTCTGTAGTTAATAATAATTAATAAAGCATTTTTAAATGCATGGCAGCTGGGCATGGTGACTCACACCTGTAATCCCAGCACTTTGGGAGGCCAAGGCAGGTGGATTGCTGGAGCCTGGGAGTTTGAGACCAGCCTGGGCAACATGGCAAAACCCCATCTCTACAAAAAATACAGGAAGTTAGCTAGGCATGGTAGCACATGCCTGTGGTCCCAGCTACTTGGGAGGCAGATGTGGGAGGATTTCTTGAGCCCAGGAGGTCGAGGCTGCAGTGAGCTATGATTGCACCATTGCACTCCAGCCTGAGAGACAGAGTGAGACCCTGTCTCAAAAAAAAAAAAAAAAAAAAAAAAAAAAAAAAAAAAAAAAGCATGGCGGATCATGAAAGAGCAAAAGAAATTTAAATCCCTGAGTACCAGAAATGGAGCAACAACTCAAGGCCAGAGAAGTGAGTTCATGGTAGAAGCTGAAGCAGCTGTGAGCCTATCAGACTAGATGCAAAGCCAGGGGCCAGGGACTGGGGGGTAACATCTGCTGAAAAAAAAGGACGAGGACACAGATAACCCCAGGTGGGGAGCTGGAACCACAGTATGTGTGTAAAGCTGGGGCTCTGGAAAGGCTGTTCCCTAATGTGAGAAGAAACTAGAGAAACACCACTGGAGGGAGGCAACAAGAAAGTCTGTCTTTGCCTGAACCTCTAGATGGTAAAAAGAAAAAAAAAAAAAAACAAAGCAAACAAAAGAACAAACCCGCCACAACCTCTCATGAGAAAATAAAAACCAAGAATATATATGTGTAGGTACTGGATCCAAATTCATACTACTCACATTTTATAAGCCCCAAGGTGAGGAAATTTAAAACCCAGCCCAGAGTAGTGAAACTTCTGGACTTTCTTGGCATTAAAATGCATAGTTCAGGCCGGGTGTGGTGGCTCATGCCTGTAATGCCAGCACTTGAGGAGGCTGAAGCAGGAGGATCACTTAAGGTCGGGAGTTCAAGACCAGCCTGGCCAACATGGTGAAACCCTGTCTCTACTGAAAATGCAAAATAATTAGCTGGGCATGTTGGTGTGCACCTATAATCCCAGCTACTTGGGAGGCTGAGGCACAAGAATTGCTAAAAAAAAAAAAAAAAAAAAAAAAAAAAAAAAAAAAAAATCCTGGCCAGGCGCTGTGACTCATGCCTGTAATCCCAGCACTTTGGGAGGCCGAGGTGGGTGGATCACGAGGTCAGGAAATAGAGATCATCCCGGCTAACACGGTGAAACCCCGTCTCTACTAAAAATACAAAAAATTAGCCGGGCGTGGTGGTGGGTGCCTATACTCCCAGCTACTCGGGAGGCTGAGGCAGGAGAATTGCTTGGATCTGGAAGGCGGAGGTTGCAGTGAGCCGAGATCGCGCCACTGCACTCCAGCCTGGGCGACAGAGCGAGAATCTGTCTCAAAAAAAAAAAAAAAAAAATCCTAGTTCTGTTCCGTGGCAACACTCTTATGACTCCAAGTACACAGAGCTCGCTTCCATTGACAAAGACAATCTCCAATGAAGATGAGCTCACAGCTTTAAAATGTACATGTGTGAAGAAATAATTCATCTTGAAGTAGAGTCAGCAGACACAACATACAAAGGAGTATCACCCCGAGAATTCAAGGCAAAAGGACAAATTAAAAGAGACTGTAAAATAGTGCTGTAAAAGAACAATTTGAAAGGGCTCCAAGGATGTAAGATGATAAGAGATAAAAGGAGTGGGAATTACAATAAAGTAATTAGAGTCTACAAGGAAAAAAAAACCCAGCAAGTTTGAAAAAGAGAATAATTTTGTATTTTATTTTATTATTTTATTTTATTTTATTTTTAGACAGAGTCTCACTCTGTCATCCAGGCTGGAGTGCAGTGGCACGATTTTGGCTCACTGCAACCTCCACCTCCCAGGTTCAAACGATTCTCCTGCTTCAGCCTCCCAAGTAGCTGGGATTACAGGAACGTGCCACTATGCCCATGATTTTTGTATGTTTAGTAGAGATGGGTTTGCCATGTTGGCCAGGCTGGTCTCAAACTTCTGACCTCAGGTGATCTGTCCGCCTCAACCTCCCAAAGTGCTGGGATTACAGGCATGAGCCACTGCTCCAGGCCAAAGAGCATACTTTTAAACATACAAAATTAGCAAACTTGAAGACATAGCAACAGAAAACATAGAATAGAGGCAAAGTGAAGAAAAAAGATAAAAGACTTTAACAAACAGTCTCAGTGACACATGAGACAATATGAAATAGTTTAAAATACGTAAAAAAGGAGATACACAAGGAAGTGGGGGAGATTTTTCCCAAGAACTAATGGTCCAAAATTTCCCAGAGTTGATGAAATATTTACACTCATAGATCAAAGAATGTTGGCATCCCAAAGCAGGATAATCACAAATAAATCGTAATTAAATGCTTGAAAACAGGTAATAAAAATAAACTTAAAAGCAGTTATATTAAAATATTTTAAAGGCACATTACATACAGGGCTTACAAAGATAAGAGTTAATGCTGACTTGTCAGAAACAATGTAATCAAAAAGAAAATGAAATAACATCTTCAGGTGCTAAAAGAAAAAAAAAGATCACTTTTGCTGGATATAGAATTACTGGTTGACTTTTTTTTTCCTTTTAGCATTTGAGAAAATATATCACTAGAGACCTTCACCTCAAGGAATAGCAAAGAAAGTTCTTCAGGCTGAAGGACTCTGACACCTTGGATCAAATCAAATAAGGAAACTTGGATCAAAGCAAATAAAGGGCTAGCTGCAGTGGCTCATGCCTGTAATTCTAGCGCTTTGGGAGGCTGAGGTGGGGGGATCACCTGAGGTCAAGAGTTTGAGACCAGCCTGGCCAACACGGTGAAATCCCATCTCTACTGAAAACATAAAAATTAGCCGGGCATGGTGGCGGGCCCCTGTAGTCCCAGCTACTCGGGAGGCTGAGGCAGGAAAATTGCTTGAGCCTGGGAGGTGGAGTTTGCCGTGAGCCGAGATCACACCACTGCACTCCAGCCTGGGCAACAAATTGAGACTCTGCCCTGCTGCCCCACCCCTACTCCCCCAAAATAAAAATCAAATAAGGGAAGAGAGGTGGAAATGGTAGATAGGTAAATAAATTTAAACCTTTTCTTTTCTCTTCTTTTTAACTTTAAAAATATATTTGATTATTTAAAGAAAAGCAGTAAAAATGCATTTTGAGGTTTATAACATATGCAGAAGTAAACTAGTGTACAGAGTGTACAGAGAGTGTACAGAGAGCAGGACGTAAATAGAGGTATACTATTGTACAGTTACTATACTATACATGAAGTAATATAATGTTACTTGGAGGCATTACATGAAGTCAACCTTAGAACATGACTAAAAGTAAAATGAAAAAGTATTACTAATCAGCCAACATAGAAGTAGAATAAAGAAAAAAAATATGTATCTAAAAGAAGGCAGGAAAGAGGAGCAAAAGAACCATGAAAATGGAACAAAAAGAAACAAACAAGACAGTGCACCAACACTCAACCATACTAATAATTAATTTAAACGTAAATGGTCTAACTGCCAAAAGGTGGCAATTGTCAAACTGGATAAAAAAGTAAGATGAAATTATACGCTGTTTAAGAAACACTTTAAGGTAGAGCACAATGGCTCACGCCTGTAATCCCAACACTTTGCGAGGCCAAGGCAGGATTGCTGGAGCCCAAGCAGTTTGAGACAAGCCTGAGCAACATAGTGGGACCCCATGTTTGCAAAAAGATTAAAATTAGCTAGGTATAGTGGCACACACCTGTAATCCTAGCCACTCGGGAGGCTGAGGAAGAAGGATCACTCGAGCCCAGGAGGTTGAGCCTGCAGTGAGCCATGACTGTGTCCCTGTACTCCAGCCCACAGAGCACGACCCTGTCTCAAGAAAATAAATAAACAAATAAATAAATAAAATTTAAATAAAAAACACAGATAAATGTGAGAAACGGAAAAATGGGATATCATACAAATACAAGAAAAGTGAAGTAGCTATATTAAAATGTTAAAATGTAGACATCAGGATAGAGTATTATTGGAAATAAACAAGAGCATTACATAATGATGAAAAGCTCAATTCATCAAGAAGACATTAAAAACCTAAAATTTCATGCACTTAATAACAGAGTTGCAAAATGTGCAAAGCAAATAATAACATAATTTAAAAACAGAAATAGATACAATTACATTTATGGTTGGAGATTTCCAGAATCCTCTTTATTAATTGATCAAATAAGTAGACAGAATATCAAGTAAGAATATAGAAGACATGAACAATTTTTTTTTTCTTTTTTGAGACGGAGTCTTACTCTGTCACCCAGGCTGGAGTGTAGTGGCACGATCTGGGCTCACTGCAACCTCCACTTCCCACATTTGACCAATTCTCCTGCCCTAGCCTCTCCAATAACTGGGACTACAGGCACGTGCCACCACACCTGGCTAATTTTTGTATTTTTACTAAAGACAGGGTTTCAGCATGTTGGCCAGGCTGGTCTCGAACTCCTGACCTCAGGTGATCCACTCGCCTCTGTCTCCCAAAGTGCTGGGATGACAGGTGTGAGCCACCATGCCCAACCAAAGACATGAACAATATTATCAGCTAACTTGTCGTAACTGACATTTATAGAACACTACACATAATAATGGTGAAATACACATTTTTTTTCAAGTGCACATGAATCATTTGCTACATAGATTGTATACTGTAGTATAAACAAGTCTCAATACATTTTAAAGGATTGAAATCATAGAGTATGTTTTCTAACCATAAAATGTTAACGTAAAAATCAATAAGATAGCTATTAAATCCCCAAACATTTAGAAGTTAAACAATACCGTCTTAAATAATCTATGAGTCAAGAAGAAATCACTCAGAAAATTAGAAAATATCTTGAAATGGAGCTGCAGCACACTAAGTTATTAGTACACAGTTAAAGTGTAGTTGAGAGCACCAAAACGATGCTTAAAGGAAAACTTAAAAGCATTTAGAAAAGAAGCAAAGTTTCAAGTGACTATCACCACTGGGTCCTGATCTAAGCTGATCTAAGCTTCCATCATAAGAAGCTAGAAAAAGAAGAGCAAATTAAACCCAAAAGAAGTAGAAGAAAATCGGCTGGGCGCGGTGGCTCACGCCTGTAGTCCCAACACTTTGGGAGGCCGAGGAGGGGAAATCACGAGGTCAAGAGATTGAGACCATCCTGGCCAACATGGTGAAACCCCATCTCTACTAAAAATACAAAAATTAGCTGGGCGTGGTGCTACATACCTGTAGCCTCAGCTACTTGGGTGGCTGAAGCAGGAGAATCACTTGAACCCAGGAGGCAGAGGTTGCAGTAAGCTGAGATTGCACCACTACACTCTAGCCTGGCAACAGAGCGAGATTCCGTCTCAAAAAAAAAAAAAAAGAAAGAAAGAAAGAAAGAAATTGAAGGAAATAATATAAATCAGGGTGGAAATCAATAAAATTAAAAATGTACAAATAATAGAACAACCAATGAAATAAAAACCTGGTTCTTTGAAAAGATCAATAAAATTATAAATATCTAATTAAAATGATCACAAAAAGGAATGAAGACATGAATAACCAACATAAGGTATGAAAGAGAAGTCATCACTAAAGATCCTATAGACATTAAAGAATAATAAAGAAATATTATAAACAAATGTATGCCAATCAATTGATAAATAGATGAAGTGGACAAGCTTCTTGAAAGATACAAAGTATCAAAACTGACTCAGAAAGATGGTTGACGGGATGCATCTGGTATTCGTCTCTTCCATGGAGAGGAACCAAAACAGCCCACAGGTAATCATACTTTGAATAGATCATCTAAGAGAGAACACTGAATTCAACAGAGAAGCACTGAAAGCAAGGAAGGAGAAAGAAATGAGGCAGCCTATTCAGCTGAGATTGGCTAGAAGTCTAGAGTAGCCCTCTAATGTAGGGAAAGGTAAGTGAAGGACCCTAGATCCACATTCCTTCTGTGGACTCCTATAATCCTAGCCAAGAGAGAGCCTGTCGACCCTCGCAGGTCCCAAGACGAGCATAGGGAGCTGCCTAGAGACTATGCAAAGGTATAAATCCAGAAAGATAATTCATGCTGGGTCCCACAAACTCCTGGGTCCTGAACAGCTGCAACATGGCACCATTTTGAGAGTACAGGCCCCTACCAGACTAAGTCTGCCCTGGCACTGTACTGAGGCAGGAGCCACAGGCAGCAATCCCACCCCCCTACCCCCAGCAGAGGGACAGCTGCACATCTTCATGCACCCCAAGGACAAATTCCACTGTTTACACCACTGCCACTGAGGGCTGCCGGGGTCCAAGGCATGAGTGTGAGCAAAGCCTGTACACTGCCCCACAGCTGCCTATCTATGGCTGCTGCCAGGGAAACCAACGTCGTCCTCCCCAGTAGCAAGGCCACAGTGCAGCAGCTGATGGCCTGACCTGAGCTTTCCATGAGCAGCCTGGGGTTCACCCCACCTCTGCCTACCAGCCAGAGATTGCATGCAGCACTGTGGGGCCTTAGGACAGGTCCACCTGGCCTGGCTTCACCCACCTTAAAGTATCCAAGCATGCCACCCAGGGGCCTGGGGATCACCTGTGCACACTGTCCAAGGTCCCGGGGATTGCCCAGCCTAGTCCATCACTAGTGGCACCTGAGCCCTCCCCCTGGGGTCTGAGGTCATGTCCACTCAAGCCCCCACTACTGCCACAGCTGGTATTCATCTGCATGTGCCATCTGTGGGTCTGGGGACTAGCCTGCCCAACCTGTCACAGCCATTACCAACTCCAGTGTGGACTGCTTGGGTCCCAGAAGGTTGTCTCACCACTGCTACCTCCATTGCTCAGGAGCTCAAGAGCCTGCCCACCCATCTGACTGCTGTCATTCCTAGCACCCAAGAAAGCCAGCAGGAGACCCAAGAATAGGCCTGCTAACACAAGTACCAGTGTATGCCACCCTGAGGCCCAAGGACAGGCATGTTCAACCCATTACTGTCACCACTGGGGACTGAAGACTGGCCCACTTAGCACCCCAGTCCTCAACAAAATTTCATCACAGCTTCCATTAACAACCACACCCTCAGTCACTGAAGAAATTGCAGACACCACTGGCAATGTCTACAGCCAAAGAAATCATACAGAGACTACACTACTGTACACACCCAGAATTTAAACCAAAGTGCCCTACCTACCAACACCATAGATACCTCTTAAGGAAAAAGTCCTCCCCAATGAAAGCAAATTCAAAAAAATAAAAAGGAAGAAGCAATTGTTACACCAGATGTGCACATATCAATGTAAGGACACAAGAAAAATGAAAAATGAATGTGACACCTCCAAAGGAACCCAAGAAATCTCTAGCAACAGATCTCAAAAATAAATTAATGAAATAAAGAAAGAAAAGAATAAAATATATATATATATAAAAATAAAAAAGAAGAAAAAAATAAACAAAAATAAATTAACGAAATCCCAGAAAAAGAATTCAAAATATTGATACTAAAGAAGTTCAATGAGAAACAAGAGAATTCTGTAAAACAACACAAATCAGAAAAACAATTCAGGATATGAATGAGAAATTTACCAAAAAGCCAAGCAGAAAAAAGAAACAAGCAGAAATTCAGGAACTGAATAATTTATTCAATGAAATACAAGATATATTTGAAAACTTCAACAATAGACTAAAACAAGCAGAAGAAGAATCTTAAAATTTGGCTGGGTGAGGTGGCTCATGCCTGTAATCCCAGCACTTTGGGAGTCCAAAATGGGCAGATCATCTGAGGTCAGGAGTTTGAGACCAGCCTGGTCAACATGGTGAAATCCCATCTCTACTAAAAATACAAAATTAGCTGGGTATGGTGGCACATGCCTGTAATCCCAGTTACTTGGGAAGCTGAGGCAGGAGAATCGCTTGAATCCAGGAGGCAGAGGTTGCAGTGAGCTGAGACTGCGCCATTGCATTCCAGCCTGGGGGACAAGAGCGACTCTCTGTCTCAGAAAATAAAATTAAATTAAAAAAAAAAAAAAGAGGAAAGAAAGAGAGAGAGAAAGAATCTCAGAACTTGAAGACAGATCTTTTGAAATAACCCAGTCAGATAAAAATAAAGAAGAAAAAGAAGGAGCCAAACCATCATGACATGTGGGACACTACAAAGTGAGCAAATATTCAAATTTTTGGTGTATCAAAAGGTGAAGGAAAAATGAAAGGGTTAGAAACCCTATTTAATGAAATAATAGATGAACATTTCCCAAGACTAGCAAGAGATTTAGACATCCAGATACACAAGGCTCAAAGATCCCCAAATAGATACAATTCAAAAAGATCTTCTCCACGTACCATTACAGTCAAACTGTCGAAGTCAAAAACAAAGAGAAAATTCTAAAAACAGCAAGAGAAAGCATCTAGTCACCTAGAAAGGAACCCCCGTCAGACTTACAGCAGATTTCTTAGGGGAAAACTTACAGGCTAGCAGAGAATGGGATGATATATTTTAAGTGATGGGAAGCAAAAACAAAAACAAAAACCTGCCAGCCCAGGATACTCTACCCAGCATGAAGGAGAAATAAAATCTTCCCCAGATAAGCAAAAGCTGGGGCATTCATCACCGTTAGACCAGTCCTACAAGAAATGCATAAGGGAGTCCTACACCTGGAAGTAAAAGATCAATACTAGCATCATGAAAATACACAAAAATATAAAAACCACTGGAAGAGCAAACACATAAACAAGAAAGAGAAAAAAAACTGAAATGTTATGAGTATAGAATATCACAAAACCATAGTGATAAACAAAAAGAGAGAAAGAAAAGAACAAAGGGTATAGAAAACAAGCAGAAATCAAGTAATAGAATGACAAGAATAAGCTCTTACATATCAATAGTAACCTTGAATATAAATGAATTAAATTTCGACCAGATGTGGTGGCTCATGCCTGTAATCCCAGCACTTTGGGAGGCTGAGACAGATGGATCACCTGAGGTCAGAAGTCTGAGACCAGCCTGGCCAACATGGTGAAACCCTGTCTCTACTAAAAATGAAAAAAAATTAGCCAGGTATGGTGGCCGGCACCTGTAATCCCAGCTATTCAGGAGGCTGAGGCAGGAGAATTGCTTGAACCTGGAATACAGAGGTTGCAGTGAGCCAAGATAGTGCCATTGCATTCCAGCCTGGGCAACAGAGAGAGACTTCATCTCCCCCAGAATTACAATAACAGTAAAATAAAATAAAAATAAATAAATAAAAATGGCCTACATTTCCACTTATATAGACTGACTGAATGGAAAAACAACAACAACAACAGCAACAAAACATGACCTAACAATATGCTGCCTACAAGACTGAAAACAAAGGAATGGAAGAATATATTTTATGCCAATAGAAACCAAAAGTGAGCAGGAGTAGCTATGCTTATGTAAGTCAGACTTTGTGTCAAAAATTGTATAAAGGAGACAAAAAAGATCACCATATAATGAAAAAGGGATCAATTCAGCAAGAGGATATAACAATTCTAAACATATATGCACCCAACACTGGAGCACCTAGATATATAAAGCAAGTATTATTAGATCTAAAGGAAGAGATAGACTCCAATACAGAAATAGTTGGAGACTTCAACACCCAATTCTCAGCATTAGACTGATCATCCAGATAGAAAATTAAGAAAAACATTGGATTTAAACTGCACATTAGGCCAAATGTACATAACAGAAATGTATAGAACATTTCATCCAACAGCTGCAGAATACATATTCTTCTCATCAGCACATGAAACATTCTCCAGGATAGACCACATGTTAGAACACAAAACAAGTCTCAATACATTTTTAAAAATTAAAATTATATCAAGTATCTTCTCAGACCACAATGAAATAAAACTAGAAATCAATAACCACAGAAACTTTGAAAACTGTACAAATACATGGAAATTAAATGACATATGCTTGAATGACCATTGGGTCAAGAAAGAAAGAGGAGATTTAAAAAATTTATTGAAATAAATGAAAATCAAAACAGAGCATATCAAAACCTATGAGATACAGCAAAAGCAGTTCTAAGAGAGAAGTTTATAGCAATAAATACCTACATCAAAAAGTAGAGAAATTTAAAATAAATAATTTAATGATATACTTCAAGGAACCAGAAAATCAAGAACAAACCAAACTCAAATTAGTATAAGAAAATAAATAATCAGAACAGAACTAAATGAAATACAGACTTTAAAAATACAAAGGATAAATAAACGAAACGTCGGTTTTTTGAAAAGATAAACAAAATTGATAAACCACTTGCTAGACTAACTGGGGATAAAAGAGAGAAGGCCCAAATAAACAAAGTCAAAAACAAAAAAGGAGACATTACAACTGATACTATAGAAATACAAAAGATCATGAGAGACTATAATGAGCATTTATACACTTACAAAACCTAGAGTAAATGCATAACTCTAGGACACATACAACCAACCAAGATGGAATCAGGAAGCAATATAAAACCTGAACAGGCCAATAATGAGTAATGAGATTGAATCAGTAATTAAAAGTGCAAGACAGGATGGCTTTACTGCCAAATTCTACCAAGATTCCAAAGAAGGACTAATATCAATTCTCCTCAAACTAATAAAATAAATCGAAGAGTAAGGAATTCTCCCTACTCATTCTATGAGACCAAAACTACCTTGATACCAAAACCAGACAAAGACACAACAACAAAAGAAAACTACAGGCCAACATCCCTGATGAACACGATTGCAAAAATTCTGAACAAAATACTAGCAAACCAAATCTAGCAGCACATAAAAAAACAAAAAACAACAACAACAAAAAAATGAAAACAAACAACAAACAAACAAACAAAAAATAGGGCCTGGTGAAGTGGCTCATGCCTGTAATCTCAGCATTTGGGAGGCCGAGGCAGGAGGATCACCTGAGGTCAGGAGTTCAAGACCAGCCTGGCCAAGATGGTGAAACCTTCCATCTCTACTAAAAATACAAAAATTAGCCAGGTGTGGTGGCAGGCCCCTGTAATCCCAGTGACTCGGGAGGCTGAGGCAGGAGAATCACTTGAACCCAGGAGGCGGAGTTTGCAGTGAGCTGAGATTGCATCACTGCACTCCAGTCTGGGAGACAGAGTGAGATTTTGTCTTAAAAAACAAAAACAAACAAACAAAAAACACCATAATCAAGTGGAACTTTGAAAACTATACAAATGCATGAAAATTAATCCCAGGGATGCAAGGATCATCCAACACACACAAATCAATAAAGGTGATATATCACATCAACAGAATGAGGGACAAAAAAACCATACGATCATCTCAATAGACACAGAAAAAGCATTTGATAAAAACACTGAATAAACTAGGCATAGAAGGAATATAGCTTAATATAATAAAGGCCATATATGACAAAACCACAGCTAACATCATAATGAATGGGGAAAAGGTAAAAGCCTTTCCCCTAAGAACTAAAACAACACAAGGATGCCTTTTTTCACCACTCCTACTCAACATAGTATCGGAAGTCCTAGCCAGAGTAATCAGACAAGAGAAAGAAACAAAACGCATCCAAATTGGAAAATAAGAAGTCAAATTGCTGCTCTTTCCATATATATATAAACAGGGTCTTGCTCTGTCACCCAGGCTGGAGTGCAGTGGTGCGATCTTGGCTCACTGAATCCTCCACCCCCCAGGCTCAAGTGATCCTCCCTCCTCAACCCCTGAGTAGCTGGGACCACAGGGACGCACCACCATGCCTGGCTAATATTTTGTATTTTTGGTAGCGATGGGGTCTTGCCATGTTGCTCAGGCTGAGTTCAAGTGATCCACCTGCCTTGGCCTCCCAAAATGCTGGGATTACAGGCATGAGCCATCATGGTGGTTACCACAGGCTGGAAAGGGTAGGGAGGAGAGGCAAATGAAGACAGGTTGGTCCATTCTACAAACATACAGGTAGATAGGAGGTATACATTCTAATATCAATACTCTAATTGCAAAGTAGGGTGACTATAGTTAACAACAATGTATTGTATGTTTCTTCTTTTTTTTCTTTTTCTTTCTTTTTTTTTTTTGAGACAAAGTCTCACTCTTGTCCCCCAGGCTGGAGTGCAATGGCACGATCTCAGCTCACTGCAACCTGCACCTCTCAGGTTCAAGTGATTCTCCTGCCTCAGCCTCCCGAGTAGTTGGGATTACAGGCACCTACCACCATGCCTGGCTAATTTTTGTATTTTTAGTAGAGATGGGGTTTCACTATGTTGGACCAGCTGGTCTCAAACTCCTGACCTGAGGTGATTTGCCCATCTTGGCCTCCCAAAGTGCTGGGATTACAGGTGTGAGCCACCACACCTAGCTGTATTGTATATTTCAAAGTAGCTGGAAGAGAGAACTTGAAATGTTCCCAACACAAAGAAATGATAAAAACTCAAGGTGATGGATATCACAAACACCTTGACGTGATCATTACACGTTCTACGCATGCAATAAAATATCATATGTACCCCATAAATATGTAGCATTTAAAAAAAAATCTCAAAAAACTGGCTCAGGAAGAAATAGGAAGTATTAATAATCCATCATCTGTTTTTTAAATTTTAATTAATTCATAATTTCTAAAATTTCTCGGAAATTTTATGTATTTATTTTAATTTATTTTCTTTTGTTGAGACAGAGTGTCCCTTTGTCACCCAGGCTGGAGTGCAGTGGCACGATCTGGGCTCACAGCAACCTCCACCTCTCTGGTTCAAGTGATTCTCTTGCCTCAGCCTCCCAAGTAGCTGGGATTACAGGTGTGCACCACCATACCTGGCTATTGCCTCAGCCTCCCGAGTAGCTGGGATTACAGGTGTGCACCACCATACCTGGCTAATTTTTTTGTATTTTTATAGAGACGGGGTTTCACCATGTTAGCCAGTCTGGTCTCAAACTCCTGACCTCAGGTAATCTGCCTGCCTTGGCCTCCCAAAGTGCTGAAATTATAAGCATAAGCCAACGTGCCCAGCCGGAAAATTTTAGGCCAAGATGATTTCACTGGGGACTTCTATCAAACACTGAAAGAGTAAGTCATTCATAAGCATACATAAATTATTTCAGAAAGTAGAGGAGAGAACATTTCCCAACTCATTCTATGAGGCAAGCATAACTCTAAAACAAAACCAGACAGAGACATTACCAAAACAAAAAACAAAAAAAACCTCCAGACCAATATGCTTATTAAATTAGGTGTATAAGTCGTCGACAAAACATTAGCAAATTAAGTTCAGTAACATATGACCAAATAGGGCTTATCTCAGGAACAAAAAGCTGGCTTAACATTTTCAAATCAATCAATATAATTTACTACATTAACAGAATAAAGAAGAAAAATTCACATGATTGTCTCAATAGATGCAAGAAGAAGCATTTGACAAAATCCGTCATTCATTCATGTAAAAACAAGTTCAGCAAAAACTTGTTTTTGGACTGGAAAGGAACTTCTTCAACCCAATGAAGGGAATCTGTGAAAAATCTACAGTTAACATCACAATCATGAAAGAGTTAATGTTTTCATCCTAAAGTTAAGATTAACAAGACATCTACTCTCACCACTTCTAGTCAACATTGTACTTTACATCCTAGCTAATGCAATAAGGCAAGAAAATGGAATGAAAAATATATGGACCCTATAGAAAGAGGTAAAATTTTCTTTCTTCAAAGATGACATAATACTATACATAGAAAATCCTAAGGAATGTCTGAAAGCCTACTAGAAATAAGTGAATTTGGTAAAGTCTCAGGATACAAGCTTTTATATATATGGTATATATTATACACTAAAGATATGCATATATATAATATATTATATATATAATATATATAATGTATGTATGTAACATGTGTATATTATATGTATATATATTACATATAAATAATGTATATAATATATAAATATATATATCCAGCTTTTTCTCTGCATACTAGCACAAAACAACTGAAAAATCAAATTTTAAAACATTTGTCTAAAACAATGAAATTTATAGAAATACATTTAACAAAAAATAGGTAACACCTTTGCACTTAAAACTACAAAACAAGATAAACGAGAGAAGACTTAAATAAGCAAAGACAGTTCATGTTCACGTTCAGTGTTACTAAATGTCTATTTTCTTGTAGTGGATCTATGGATTCAAAATAATTCCAATCAACAATATATCAGCAGGCCTTTCTTTTTTGGGGGGGGGTCAAAATTAACAAGCTAGTTGTAAAATTTATGTAGAAATGTAAAATCCTAGTATATCTAAACAGTTTTTAAAAAAGAAAAGCAAAGTTGGAGGACTTACAGTTAACTTCAAGACTTTCAATAAAAAGAATAGCAATTAAGACAGTGTGGTGTTGATGTCAGGGTAGACAGATAGATCAGTGAATATAGATTCTGAAATCTAGATCAGAATAGAGGTCCAGAAATAAACCCACCCTTCTCTCGTTACTTGATTTTTATTTTATTTGTATTTTGTTGAGACGGAGTCTCATTCTGTTGCCCAGGCTGGAGTACAGTGCTGTGATCTCGGCTCACTGCAACGTCCGCCTCCCGGGGTCAAGAGATTCTCATGCCTCAGCCTCCCGAGTAGCTGGGATTACAGGCGTGTGCCACCATGCCCAGCTATTTTTTTAGTTTTTTTTTTTTTTTTTTTTTTTTTTTTTTTGAGACAGAGTCTCGCTCTGTCGCCCAGGCTGGAGTGCAGTGGCCAGATCTCAGCTCACTGCAAGCTCCGCCTCCTGGGTTCACGCCATTCTCCTGCCTCAGCCTCCCAAGTAGCTGGGACTACAGGCGCCCGCCACCTCGCCCGGCTAGTTTTTTGTATTTTTTAGTAGAGAAGGGGTTTCACCGTATTGGCCAGGATGGTCTCGATCTCCTGACCTCAAGTGATCCACCTGCCTCGGCCTCCCAAAGTGCTAGGATTACATGAGCCACCGTGCCTGGCCAGGTTGCTTGATTTTTGACACACGTGCTAAGGTTATTTAGCATCAGGAAAATGATAGTGTTCACAGAAAATGGTCCCAGACACTTGGACATCCATAGGCAAAAATGAACCTCAACCTTTATGTCTCACTTACACAAAAATTAACTTGAAATAGAGTAGTAGACTTAAATGCAAAATATAACATTAAGAAACTTCTGTAAGTGAATAGAGGTGACAGTCTTTGTGAGCTTGGGATCGGCAAAGATGTCTTAAACAAGACATAAAAGCACTAATCATAAAGGAAAAACTTGACAACTTTTTTCCTTCATCAAAATAGAAAAAACTGCTTTCTGAAAGGCACTTTAAAAATAAAGTCTTGAAGTCAGGAGTTTGAGACCAGCATGGGCAACATGGTAAGACCCCGTCTCTACTAAAAATGCAAAAAATTACCCAGGTGTGGTGGTGCATGCCTGCCATCCCAGCTACTTGGGGGGCTGAGGTGGGAGAATTGCTTGAGCCTGGAGGGGTGGAGGTTGCCGTGAGCCAGGATCACACCACTGCACTCCAGCCTGGGTGACAGAGAGAGGCCCTGTCTCAATAAATAAATAAATAAATAAAGTCAAGACAAAAGGTATAAGACAATATTGTCAATACACAGATCTTACAGAAAGACTTGTATAATATCTTACAAGAGATTCAATAAGAAGAAGACAATTGAATTTTAAAATGGGTGAAAGATTTGAACAAACATTTCACAGGCTAAGAAGCACATGAAAAATGCTCAACATTATTAGTCATTAGGAAAATATTAATTAAAACTACAATAAGATATCAATAAGCATCCCTACTAAAATGGGCTAAAATGAAAAACAGTTAATTCTGAGCTCTGGTGGAGGAGCTAGAGCTCGAATCCCTGGCTGAAGGAAGTGTAAAATCACTCAGCTACTTTGCAAACAGTTTAGCAGTTGTTATAACATTAAACATACACTCAATAAAGAAAATGTGATATATAAATACCATGGAATGCTACTCAGCAATAAAAAGGAATGAATAATGGCATTTGCAGCAACCTGGATGGAATCGGAGATGGTTATTCTAAGTGAAATAACTCAGGAATGGAAAACCAAACATCATATGTTCTCACTCATAAGTGGGAGCTAAGATATGAGGATGCAAAGGCATAAAAATGATACAATGGCCTTTAGGGACTCAGAGGAAAGGGTTGGGGGGTGAGGGATAAAAGACTATACATACAGTGTATAGCATATATACACTGTATCTATGTGTACACTGCTTGGGTGATGTGTGCACCAAAGTCTCAGAAATCACCACTGAAGAACTTATGCCTGTAACCAAACACCACTTGTTCCCCACTAAACCTATTGAAATAAAAAAATAAAAATGAAGTTGAACAGGGGAAAAAAATACGCTCATCACATGACCCAGAGATTCCACACTTAGATATTTACCCAAGGGAAAGAAAAACGTACGCCCATTAGTTAGGTGTACCGAGACTTGTACACAAATGTTCATAGCAGCTTTACTCATAAAAACCAAAAACTGGAAACAATCCAAATGACAGATAAGTGAAAACACAAATTGCAGTACATCCATACAACAGAACACTATTCAGCACAAAAGAGGATAAACTGCTGTTATGTGCAATGGCATGGCTGATTCTCAAAAGCATAAGTGATCTCTCAAAAGATGCCTCGGCAGGGAGAGGTGGCTCACGCCTGTAATCTCAGCACTTTGGGAGGCCGGGGAGGGCAGATCACTTGAGATTGGGAGTTCGAGACCAGCCTGGCCAACATGGCAAAAACCCCATCTCTACTAGAAAAAATAAATAAATAAATAATATTAGCCAGGCATGGTGGCACATGCTTATAATCCTAGCTTCTCGGGAGGCTGAGGCAGGAGAATTGCTTGAACCCAAGAAGTGGAGGTTGCAGTGAGCTGAGATCATGCCACTGCACTCCAGCCTGGGCAACAGAACAAGACTGCATCTCTCCATCTCAAAAAAACAAAAAACAAAACAAAATGATGCCTCAAAAGTATGATGCTGGGTACAGCAAACCACCATGGCAAACCTCCTAGGTAAACACAGTACAAGGTTACCTATGTAACAAACCTGCACATGTACCCCAGAACTAAAAAAAAAAAAAAGCATGTTGCCAGGCACAAGAAGCCAGATACAAAAGAGTATGGGCTGTACTATTCTGTTGATATGAAATAGAAATACTGACAAAAAGCAGATTGGCCACTGCCTGGAGCAGGGGCTAGGAAGGAAGATTACCTACGAGGCAGGAGTAGGGAAGCAGCTATAGGGATGGAAATGTTCTATATCTTTTTCGAGTGGAGGGTGGTTACATGGTTGTATACATTTGTCAGAATGCATGGGTGCATTTTATTTTGTAAAAATTATGCTTCAATAAGTTGGAATTAAAGAAAAAAAGAAAAAATATTTTTATGCCATTGGGGGTAGAGAATATATTTTTGAATAATATATAAAAACTATAAACCACAAAGGACAAAGAGAATTCTACTGCATTAAAATTCGCAACTTCTACATATCAGAAGACACCAACCTCAATATTAAAAAACAACCGACAGGCTGGGCGCAGTGGCTCACACCTATAATCTCCGCACTTTGGGAGGTTGAGGCGGGTGGATCACGTGAGGTCAGGAGTTCAAGACCAGCCTGGCCAACGTGGTGAAACCCTGTCTCTACTAAAAATACAAAAATTAGCCAGGCGTAGTGGTGGGTGCCTGTAATCCCAGCTACTCCGGAGGCTGAGGCAGGAGAATTGCTTGAACCTGGGAGGCGGAGGTTGCAATGGGTCCAGATCGCGCCACTGCACTCCAGCCTGGGCGACAGTGAGGCTTTGTCTTAAAAAACAACAACAACAAAACTCCAACAGACTGGGAGAGGATATTTACAACCCATATAACAACAACAACAAAAAAGATTAGTATCCAGAATATTTTATAAACGATTATAAAGCAATCAGAAAAACACAACCTAATGAAAAATGGCTAGGATATCACTAGCCAAATCATGAGTGAAAAAAAATCAAATCATCCACAAGCATGTGAAAAGATGTCAACTCACTCTCAACCAGGAAAATAGAAATTAGAATGGCAAAATGTGATTGTCAGATAACAGACTGTTGGCAAGGATGTGGGGAAATGGAAACCGTTCTGTGTTCCTAATGGGAGTGTATCTTCAGAGAACAAATTGATGAGGAATTTGGCAAGAGCTAGGGAATTTGAAGATGCACTTCCCCACATCACCTGACATTTCTTCATTTAGCTATCTGCCCTGCAATGCTCAAGGTTATGTGCACTAGGTTAGGTGCTCAAAATGTGTTGAGCACTACACTGGTTTTTTTGCTTCGCTTTTTTTTTTGGACACGGGATCTCGCTCTGTTGCCCAGGGCTACAGTGCAGGGGCATGATCACGGCTCACTGCAGTCTTGACCTCCTGGGCTCAGGGATCCTCCCACCTTAGCATCCTGAGTAGCTGGGACTACAGGCATGCTCTACCACGCCTGGATATTTTTTATAGAGACGGGGTCTCAGGGTGTTGCCCAGGCTTGCGCTTGCGTTGTTAGCCCCGAAGGAATATGCTGAATTTCTAATAATTGAGCAATAGGTAAAAAAAAAAGTATAGATAATGCAATGGAATACTATTGAAGAATCAAAATGAATAAACTAGGTCTAGATCTATATGTATCAACATGGTGAGCGCATATATATGAGAGAGAGAGAGAGAGCCAGATAGCAAGAGAGAGAATGCGCTACAGAAGGATATATACCGCCCAGAAAGAGAGGTGCTCAGCAGGACCCTAAGAAAGGGTTCCCACTGCAGCCCCATAAAAGGGGGGCAGTGTTGGAGCAAGTGAACAACTGAAAACTGCCTACAAATAAGGAGTTTCCCAGACTCTGGGGTGTCTCTGCAGAGATCCAATCCCCAGCTCTCTGACAGCGATGCAGGTCTTTTGAACGCCTGGGCTGCTGCTGCCCGCACGCCTCCCCCGTGGCAATAAGCTATGAACAGGCACTGGCAAGCGCTGCGATCCCACACCACCTGCACGGTGCAGAATGCGAGATGAGCGAGCCCACAGGGCCTCCAGCTCTGTGTCGCATCACAGCCTCGCCTGCGTCTTTTTTCTCTGCTACCATCCCACTCACTTTGGCTCCACAGACTTGCTTTGAGGTTTGGCACTTCCACATTTTTAATATAAACTCAGATTCTGAAGACTCCAGCATCAAATCCTTATCCAAAAAAAAAAAAAAGAAGAACCCCCAAAGAAACTGACTTCCTAAAGAAACTGACTTCCTAACTTTCCACCTGCCCATTGTCTTCTAAAGAACAAGTGTTTGAGTAGCTTGTAGATCATAACCTTTTTTCCTAAAAAAGAAATCTATTTTCTCCTTCCCATGCACTCTAACCTCAACAATCCCAAATCATTTTGGAGATGGAGCCCTGCTGTGATTTTATTGTATTTAGAGAGAGAGTTTCGCTCTATCACCCAGACTGGAGTGCAGTGGCATGATCACAGCTCACTGAAGCCTCCAACTCCTGGGCTCAAGCGATCCTCCCACCTCAGCCTCCCAAGAAGCTGGGACTACAGGTGTGCACCACCATGGCAAATTTCTTTATTTTTTGTAGAGAGGGCGTTTTGCTGTGTTGCCCAGGCTAGTCTCTAACACTCAGCCTCAAATGATCTTCCTGCCTTGCGTGGCCTCCCAAGGCACTGGGATTATAGGAAACAGCCACTGTGCCTGGCCATGACTTCTGATCTCCCTTTTGAGATTTGGTACTAGGAAGGTGGGGGATGAATGGATGTGTCTGAGATCTGCCTCTGACCACATTTCTTTCTTTTTCTTTTCTTTTTCTTTTTCTTTTTTTTTTTTTTTTTTGAGATGCAGTCTTGCTCTGTTTGCCCAAGCTGGAGTGCAGTGGCATGATCTTGGCTCACTGCAACCCCTCAAGCGATTCTCCTGCCTCAGCCTCCCAAGTAGCTGGGATTATAGGCACCTGCCACCACACCTGGCTAAGTTTTTGTATTTTTAGCAGAGATGGAGTTTCACCATGTTGGGCAGGGTGGTCTTGAACTCCTGAGCTCAAGCGATCTGCCCACCTTGGCTTTCCAAAATGTTGGGATTACAGGCGTGAGCCACTGCACCCAGCCTCTCACCGTATTTCTATCTGAGTCTCCCTCTGCTTGTCTTCTATGGGGGAATTGAGAATCCATTGGTATCTGAGCTGGAGAAGATCAGCAAAGCTCTATGAAGGCCCCGGGGTACAGATCAGAGAAACCTGCTGAGAAACGAGAACCACTTCTCTACCTTTCCACGGGAGCCCAAGTGTTTCCTGTGCCTTTCATATCCACCCTCAAGGCTGGCCTGTGTGGACCGCATCAATGTCTCCCTAGCCTCTGACTTTTAGTTGGATCTGGCTCCTGGGATTCTCTGGCCCAAGATGGGAATGAGAGATGAGAGTGAAGAAGGCCATTTATTCCTTCCAGGGCCATCCTCCTTCAAGGTCACAGCCCAGAGGGGCTATCACATGGCCTTTGGTTTTTTTCCCCATCCACCCACAACCAGGATTTTGTGACAGTATCCGGAGAGTGAAATAAACCTGCATTGCCATTTTCTCAGTAATTTCCGTCTCCCACTCCCTCTTCTCTACGAATGCACTCACAGCATCTATGTGCAGCGTCTGCCACATTCCAGATGCTGGAAGGATGCTGCCAGGCGAGGGATGGATGGAGTTCCTGCCTTCGAAGAGATGTTGGTGTGTCCAGAAGAGGGAAGTGCAGGCACAGAGCTGCCAGCGCCAATGTGAAGGCAGGACTTCTGACCATCTGACCATCTAAAAGGCAGCCTCTCGGGCTTTCTCTATCTCTTTACTAGATAATCTTTACTAATCTTTAATAAAGATTAAATGAGAAAGGTAGCCAGGAGCAGCGGTTCACACCTGTAATCCTAGCACTTTGGGTGGCCGAGGCAGAAGGATCACTTGAGGTTAGGAGTTTGAGACCAGCCTGGTCAACATGGCGAAACTCCGTCTCTATTAAAAATACAGAAATTAGCTGGAAATCGCTTGAACAGGAGAGGCAGACATTGCAGTGAGCTGAGATCGTGCCATTGCACTGCAGCCTAGGCAACAGGGCGAGACTCCATCTCAAAAAACAAAACAAAACAAAACAAGGCCAGGCGCAGTGGCTCACACCTGTAATCCCAGCACTTTGGGAGGCTGAGGTGGGTGGATCACCTGAGGTCACGAGTTCGAGACCAGACTGGCCAACATGCTGAAAACTCATCTCTACTAAAAATGCAAAAATTAGCTGGGTGTGGTGGCACACCCCTATAATCCCAGTTAGTGGGGAGGCTGGAATGGGAGAATTGCTTGAACTCGAGGCAGAGGCTGCAGTGAGCTGAGATTGTGCCACTACACTCCAGCCTGGGCAACAGAGCAAGACTCCATCTCAAAACAAACAAACAAACAGATTAAACAAGAAAGATGATTGGTAATAACTTGGCATTTATAAGTACCATCAATCACTAAAGGTTTTCCGAGCACTTGCCACAGGGGAGGCCTGTGTTAAGTATCCCAGCACTGAGGGCATGTGCACAAGGCAGGGTACAACTCCTTTTCTGCTCTTCCTTGAAGAGTACAGTCTCTTGGGGGCATCAGATGAGTGAGCGGTCAACGCGGCTGAGGGATTTCTGGTGAGGCAGCGGCCAGTGGGCCCTGGGGTGAGTGAGGAAGGTCTTGGAACAGCAGGGATTTCACTAATACTCTCCTTCTGTGTGGAAGGGGCTAATTGAGTCCAAGTACCCAAAAATGCTTACAGAACAAAGTGGTTTAAAAAAATCTAAATCACAACTGCTGGACTCTTATGTCATCTAGTTACTAATCAGTTCCTGACCAAGTGTTTGAACTGCTGGGAAGTTGCCATCTTGAATGGATGCCTGGCAGCAGCCATCTCAGTTTTCCCAGGGGGCCTTGCGAGCAGCTCCACACACAGGACCTGGAAGTGGGCCCGGGGGGGATGGATTCAGGTCGCTTTGTAGGACAGCATGACCAACTCTTCCCTCTTACTAACAATAGCAAAACCCCTCATCACAAGCCAATCCGCCAACAAGTATTCATTCAATAGCTGCTGTCTCTGCCCCTGCTGTTACCCCAGACAGGGCTCAGCTGTGGTGGTCAGTGGGGAGGAGTGAGCTGTTTGCTGAGAGGAGGTGAGATGGTGAGTAATAATAATAATAATAATAATAACATGATAATGAAGACAATGGGCCAGGAGAGCTGGCTTACGCCTGTAATCCCAGCACTTTGGGAGGCCAAGGTGGGAGGATCACTTGAGCCCAGGAGTTCAATACCAGCCTGGGCAACAAAATGAGACCCTGTCTCTGAAAACAAATGAAAAGGTAATGTATCTTCTAAAATTATCTTTTCTTTTTTTTTCTTTTTCTTTTTTTTTTTGAGACGGAGTCTTGCTCTGTCGCCCGGGCTGGAGTGCAGTGGCCGGATCTCAGCTCACTACAAGCTCTGCCTCCTGAGTTTTACGCCATTCTCCTGCCTCAGCCTCCGGAGTAGCTGGGACTACAGGCGCCCACCACCTCGCCTGGCTAGTTTTTTGTATTTTTAGTAGAGACGGGGTTTCACCGTGTTAGTCAGGATGGTCTACGATCTCCTGACCTCGTGATCCGCCCGTCTTGGCCTCCCAAAGTGCTGGGATTACAGGCTTGAGCCACTGCACCGGGCCTAAAATTATCTTTTCTAAACTTTTGTAAGACTGAAAAAATTGAAGCCAAGTACACAGTGGCTCACACCAGTAACCCCAGCACTTTGGGAGGCGGAGGCAGGAGGATTGCTTGAGCCCAGGAGTTCAAGACAAGCCTGGGCAACATAGCAAGACCCGCCCCCCCAATAAATAAATAAATTAGCTGGATGTGGTGGCGTGTACCTATAGTCCCAGCTACTTTGCAGGCTGAGGCAGGAAGATCACTGGAAGTCAGGAGTTGGAGGCTGCAGTGAGCTCTGATTGCACCACTATACTCCAGCCTGGGCAACAGAGACCCTGTCTCTAAAAATTAAAGAAAAAAGAGAGAGAATGCACAACAAATGTTACCTCTGTGTCCTAGGCCACGCTGAGGGCTTCCCGTGAATTTTCTCACTCAGTCCTTGCTGGAGCCCTTTGAAGGAGGCATCAACATCCTCAATTTTACAGATGAGGAGACTAACAGGGAAACAGCATTGGACCTGCCCAGTGACTCAAATGTGCTTTCTCCGTCGTGGTGCCAGACTGACCTGGGAGAAGACAGTTGACGGGTGCAGCGAGAGGCCAGGCAGGCTGGAGCAGGGGCCTGGAGAGGGGATGTGGAGTGGCAGGGGAAGCCTCTGCTGAGACCTTCCTGGGCTAGGCGAAGGAGTCAGGGCTGCAGGGGGAGGGTGGAGAGGGGGAGAGGGTGGGGGTGGGGAGAGCCCAGAAGGGGAGCCTGGCCTGCAATGGTGCTTCAGGCGGAAGCGGTCCTCCCACCAACCCCCTTCCATTCACATAAAGCTGGGTTTGTTTCCATTTATCTGCATGACTTTTCAGCCAAGATGCTGTTTGAAAAACATATTGCTCTAATTTAATCCACATGTGCACCCCAGGACAGAGTCTAAAGAAAGCTTCAGTCATGGCCCCAAAGTCTCAGCCTCATGGAGGTGGTAGGGGTGGGCCTTGTGAGTGACCCCAACCCACCTTTTAGGGCCCACCCTGAAGCCAGGGCCCACCCTACTTCTGTCCTGGACAAGCAGGTGGGGGTGTTGGTGGGACAGGGAACTCCCAAGGTAGTGTCCATGGCCTGCTCCCTGCACCTGCTCATGGGGGAAGGATGCAAAGAGGAGGAGGCCAGTGGACACATTGGGCATGATCTCGGGGTAGGGTTGGTGCTTGAGGGGGTTTGACTTTTTTTTTGCAATGGAGTCTCACTCACTCTGTCACCCAGGCTGGAGTGCAGTGGCGTGATCTTGGCTCACTGCAACCTTCATCTCCCAGATTCAAACAATTCTCCTTCCTCAGCCTCCCAAGTAGCTGGGACTATAGGCGTCTGCCACAGTGCCTGGATATATTTTTTGTTTTGTTTTTGAGACAGAGTCTCGCTCTGTCCCCAGGTTGGAGTGTAGTGGCTTGATCTCAGCTCACTGCAACCTCAACCTCCTGGGTTCAAGCGATTCTCCTGCCTCAGCCTCCTGAGTGGCTGAGGTTACAGGTGCATGCCACCATACCTGATTAATTTTTGTATTTTTAGTAGAAACAAGGTTTCACCATATTGGCCAGGCTGGTCTTGAACTCCTGACCTCAAGTGATCCACCCGCCTCAGCCTCTCAAAGTGTTAGGATTACAGGTGTAAGCCACCATGCCTGACCCGGCTACTTTTTTCTTTTTTGGTATTTTTAGTGAAGACAGGGATCTGTCATGTTGGCCAGGCTGGTCTCGAACCCCTGACCTCAAGTGATCTGCCCACCTCGGCCTCCCAGAGTGTTGGGATGACAGGTGTGAGCTTCTAATCGGCTCCTTTCTCTCCCTGCCTCAGATACAGACTCGAACTCTGGGGCACACAGTGGTGGCATACGGCAGTTTATCCAAGCATGTGGAGTCGGGGGAGATGCTGTCTACAGGGTGGAAGCCAAGATAAGCCAGGAGCAGGGCTCTGGGATGGGGCACAGGACCACCTACAATCTTGCCTGAACGCCTGGCTGCGTGTGAGGTAAGTTTAGGAAGCTTGTCTCACAGCCACAGTCCACTGGCAAGAAGCCAGCAGGGAGCAAAACCAGTATGTTCATTTCAGTATTCTCTCCCAAGTGTGTGCCTGTCACATAACTTATTTTGAATCAAATTATTTATATTATTTGGAGGGATTGATTGCCCAAAATGAGGAAAGCTAGAAGGACCTGTCTTACACAGGTTTATTCAGAACTGAGACCCGAGATACAGCACTAGAGCATGGAACCGAAATGTCTGACTTTGATTCAGGGCCTAGGACCCTTCTGGTGTCCTACGAGTCAGGATCCTGGTGCACTGGTCCATGAAGAAATGACACTTCCCTTTCCTTCTAGAGTCATTCCCTCCACTCCACAACTCACTGTCCGCTTGGACTGGGCTGGATTCCTGAGCAAAGACCAAGGCGGGAGAATCGCTTGACCCCAGGAATTCAAGACCAGCCTGAGCAACATAGTGAGATCCCACATCTATAAAAAATTTTTAAAGATTAGCCAGCCATGGTGGTGCACACCTGTACTCCCAACTACTCAGGAGGCTGAGGCAGGAGGATCACTTGAGCCCAGGAGTTGGAGGCTGCAATGAGCTGTGGTCACACCACTCACTACTCCAGCCTGGGCGACAGAGCGAGACCCTGTCTCTAAAAATTAAAAACAAAAGAAAAAAATTACAGTGCACAACAAATGTTATCTGTGTCCTAGGCACCATGCTAAGGGCTTCCCGTAAATTATCTCAGTCCTTGCCCGAGCCCTGTAGAAGAGGCGCCGACATCCCATCTTACAGGACACCAGACTGACAGTGAAACAGCACTTGACCTGTGTGGCCATTCTGTAATGTATTCTGTCTGCTGTGGTGCCAAACGGACTTCAGAGAAGATACTGGCCAGAGGGCACCTTAGAACTCCTGGTTTGTTCTAGCCCATTTCTGTGTTGCTAAAAAGGAATACCTGAGACTGGGTAACTGATAAAGAAAAGAGGTTTATTTGCCTCACAGATCTGCAGGCTGTACAAGAAGCATGGCATCAGCACCTGCTTCTGGTGAGGCCTCAGGAAACTTCCACTCGTGGCAGAAGGAAAAAGGGAGCTGTGTGTCACATGGCAAGAGAGGGAGCAAGAGAGAGGGGAGAGAGGTGCCAGGCTCTTTTAAACAGCCAGATCTCGAGGGAACTCAGAGCAAGAATTCACTCATTACCATGAGGAGGGCACTAAGACATTCACGAAGGATCCATCCCCATGACACAAACACCTCCCATCAGGGCCCCCCCTCCAACCCTGGGGATCACATTTTGACATGAGGTTTGGAGAGGACACACACCCAAACCACATCACCTGGCATTTGAAGAAATCAATGTCTGGGGCAGTTCCAGAGTGTCTATATAAGCAGCATACATCTGGGACCCTCAGAGACTCCATCTCCCCTTGTGGCTTCTAAGAATTGAGTTCAGGCCAGGCACGGTGGCTCACACCTGTAATCCCAGCAGTTTGGGAGACTGAGGCGAGCAGATCACTTGAGGTCAGGAGTTCGAAACCAGCCTGGCTAACATGGTGAAACCCTGTCTCTAACTAAGAATACAAAAAAAGTCAGGCATGGTTAGTGCATGCCTGCAATCACAGCTACTGAGGCATGAGATTCACTTGAACCCAGGAGGCGGATGCAGTGAGCCGAGATCACACCACTGCACTCCAGCCTGGGCGACAGAGTGAGACTCCGTGTCCAAAAAAAAAGAATTGAGACCCCCTCTGCCGGGAAGGGCCAGGAGCAGCCCTCAGAACCCATCTGGGTGGCATCTCAAAAGATGCTGCTGGAAAGAAGGAATTTGGGCAGATTATGGGGTTTCTGAAATGCACTAATGTATTTCTATCAGAAATGGCAAAGAAGTTGAAAATAGTATCCAAGAAGGTCAGAATGGAATGAGTTTCCGTTGCTGTCTGCTAACCAGAGAATAGGTCTTGTTCATGTCTGTGACCGGACAGGATTCTCAGGGCTGCCTCCACCAAAGGCCGAGTGTGGGGGTCTCTGGGGTCTTACATGGAAAGCTTTGGAATCTCCCAGGCTGCGAGATACTCCCCTTGGTCTCAAGACAGGGGCTCAGCTGTGCAGACAGGATGCAGCCATCAGGAGCTTTACTGATGCTGGGAAGGGCTTGGGAGACCCTCCTGGGGCATGGTTGGCTCCACAGATGGGCAAAGGCAGGGAGGACGTCCTGCATTTTTCAAGGATGGACATCCACGCCAGGTCTGAGTGGTTCTGGTCCTATGGGAGTATCTCCTGGCCAAACCTTTGGTGAACCCCACCTGAGAAGCCAGCAGGCACTTGCATAGCAGAGACACTTAGCGAGAATCCAGGATTGGCAAGCAGGCAGACAACAGAGGGCTGGAACGCTAGGTCCACAAATATCAGTCCTATGCTTGAAGTTACCTCCAGAGAAGGAGGCCAAAGTGAAGGCCCAGGACTCCACAGCTCCTGCTGTGGAGGGAGGGATGGGAGTTGAAGGCAGGGAGGCGTCCAGATACACCAGGTCCAGTAGCGGATGCTGGCCACTACACACAGGCTCCAGGGAGGAAATCTGGCCTACACAACAGTAGAGCACCTCTTCTGTAACCTCTGCAGTTTGGGAAGCCAAGGCACCAGAATTTGCTTGAGGCCAGGAGTTTAAGACTAGCCTGGGCAACATAGTGAGACCCCCATCTTTACAAAACATAGTTTTGTTTTTTTTTTTTGAGACTAAGTTGCATTTTGTCACTCAGGCTGGAGTGAAGTGGTGCAATCTCGCCTCACTGCAACCTCTGCCTCCCAGATTCAAGCGATTCTTGTGCCTCAGCCTCCCCAGTAACTAAGATTACAGACATGTGCCACCAGGCCCAACTAATTTTTGTATTTTAGTAGATATGGGGTTTGGCCATGTTGCCCAGGTTGGTCTTGAACTCCAGAGCTCAGGCAATCTGCCCACCGCGGCCTCCCAAAGTGCTAGGATTACAGGTGTGAGCTACCGAACCCAGCCAAAACATAAAAAATTTAAAACAGTTAAAAAAAAAAAATTTAAAATGTTTTTGTTTTGTTTTGTTTTGTTTTGTTTTTTTAAAGTAAAGCACTTCCTTAGTTGGGCTGGGCCTACATTTTGGTTTATCAGATTGGTCTTTTCAATTTCCAGTGACCAATTAAGATGAAACTGCCTTTCACCATTCACTCAGTTGATAATGGCAGCACAAACATGTACTCGGTCCTTGGCTCACATGGCCAAGGGTAACAACAGCTGTCCATATTCTCCTGATGGAAACTTTTCTATGGTTTCACAAGGACTTGATGTGATTCTTTTTTCCATGAAGGGCTGGGACTCTCGACACAACACTATACAGTAACCCTGTAATCATATTCCAACAGCCTATTCTGGTGCCACGAATGAATGTTTATTTTAAACAATTTGCTATGGCTTTTTTTTTTTTTTTTTTTTAAGAGAGAGAAAGAAGGGAATTTCTTGAAGGCAAATTTCTCCCTGCCCCTAAGTTTGTCTCTCCACTTGAAAGACTGTGTCAGACACCCAAGTCGTAATTAACCACAGAGCTGTTTGGGAGAAAGGGAGACCGAGAGGGTATTTGACAAAGAATTAACAGATGTCATTTCTGCGGCGGCTGGCCCACTGCTGCTGGGCCATTTGTTGGATGGAAGCTGATTCGGCTGCTGTTGTAAACAGAGAGTAGTAATAATTATATTCAGGCTGAATTAAGCATAGCAGATTGGATGTATAACATTCTGTTGAAAACCAGCTCCTCTCCTGTTTTCTCTCGAGACACAATGGAGACGACCCCCAGTCCCCAGTTTTGAAAGTCGTCTCCAAGGATCCTGACAGACTTTGCAATAGGGAAATAGGTCATGTTCTTTCATGGCTAATTCTGCTGAGGTTCCTGGGATGGCAAAGGGATCTGCTCAAAAGCGAGTTCCAGGCACACTTCAGTAAGCCAGCCACACCACACACCACAGAGCTGCCTTTTTCCATTTGAAAAATGAAAGAATTAAATTCAAAACAAACAACTTCAATTTAACACCAAACTACAGGATAACCAATCTTAAAAATGTCACAGCGTAATGGATCTTAATACCCATAGAAAACACAAAAACAACACCATTGTTCCCCAGCAAATGCAGAGCAACCTCGCAGAATTTCAGTGAAGGAGAAAGAAGGGAAAAACACCTTATTACTTCCAACCCCTGCGAGCCATTTTGGTCTCCAAAGGTTTTAGGCTGCCTGAGGCCGTGTGTCTGCAGTGTTTCGGGAAATGACTTGCCTTAGCACGAACGCTGCTCTGTTCTGCAGCGAGGCTGCCTGCCCGCGAGCGGTGCCGCTCCATTTCTGGTTAACTCTTCCTTCCCGGGCCTGCCGCTCGCAGGAGCAGTGCAGGCAGGGCCCAGGGACTCCACAGCAACCCAGCCTCCTGCAGGGCAACCGGACTGGCCCCTCTAGGAGCAGCTTCTCCAAGAAAGTGGCTTCAGCAGAACGGCCAGCTACCCCCACCGCTCTGGAGAGTCTGTTTTCAAACCAAGCTGTAAAGCGACTGTCATCAAAACGCACAGCACAGCTGAAACCAGGGGACGGAAACGGGGCCTTGTGGGCCAATACTGGCTGATCCAGTCTCTCAGGGTGCCCTGCTGGGGACAGCTTCCCATCTCTGCCACAAACCCAGGAAGGACACTCTTCTGGTTAGCAGGGTACAAGCAGAGTCCAGCCGGCTACCAGGGCAAGACTTGGGCCTGAGGACATGGAGTGAAGGAAGCACAGGAACAGAAACATTTTTGCCACATATCTGAGCTGAAAGATGACAGAGAACCACTTAGCACTTAAGAGGTTAACACAATTCCTAAGTGTTCAGCAATCATGGCAATTTAGTGCCATTTCGATTATTACACAATAAACAGACCATGTTGTCTGGAAGCAAATTTTTATGAGTATAGCTGAAGGGGCTGCAACTTATTTAGCTGTGGAAACTCGAAGGGAAAGAGACTTCCAAATGCTAACACCATGGAGCACAAACACAGGTAGCAGAGAAAGGTTATTCTCAGGTCACCGCTCTGGCAAGTCACCACCATGACCTTCAAAATGAGTATGTCCTTAGAGGGAAATCAAATTCACCAAAGTGTTCTTTACACAGGTTCTTGAAGCCAAATTTCTCCCTGCCATTTGAATGATAATATTGTTGAGTTTCAGAGCAAAAGATTTGAGAATTTCCAGAAATGCCTTATGTTCGGCAAAAAAACATGATGTTAACATGGGATGGGGATGTATACAGTGTTCTGGCTATTTGGAATACGCATTGAATACAAACACCTGCAAGACAGCCCATTCATAGATAGTGGTCACTGCTGTAGTTTATAGATACTTCAGTACGATGATCACAAACCTGATCAAATTCCTAATACAACAAGAAAATCAAATATGTAAACAGAAATGTGGGAGATGCTATAACTCTCAAAGCCTCTGCAAAATTTTATGGCACACTGAGCTCCAAGAGGCACATTTTTCCATTAAGGCACACGAAGTTTCGGATTTGGGGAGGAGGACAGACTTGCCCCAGCTCCACCAATGGAGGAAGGAAATCACCCCAGAGGTACTTCAGGACTCAAGGTTAAAATGTGCACGTGTGCATCGATACCTTTATGTTTGTGCATTTTTAGGCTTGTACAAGGCACCCACATTCATGAAGTGTCTGGAACAACCAAGTTGCCCTCTGCTGAACAAAGCAAAGCAGTTATTATTTTTACCCTCATTTTACAGGTGAGCTAACTGAGGTTCCACCTAAGAAGAAACAGTTTTGTTAGCCCACCCCAACAGCTGCTATATTCCAGGAACTCCTCTCAGAGGAGATGGAATCTGGGGAGAACGAATACCTAGGGCCTCTTCCTGAGGGGAGTTGGACAGTCTTGTAGTTAGCCTTTGTGCATAAACTGCAGACCCAGAGAGGTTGCAGGACTTTCTCCTCAAGGGTTCCTGGGACCCATGGAGCTGGCTGTGGGTGGCAGTGGAGTGGAGGGTGGGGACAAGAGAAAGCTGCAAAGGCGCACCCTGCTCCCAGGGTGTGAAAAGTAATCCTGCTTTGGGTAGAATTGGGTGGGGGCTGTGAGAGCATAGCCTCTGCCTGGTGGCATCCATCTACCCACCCATCCACCTATCCACCCATCCACCCACCCATCTATCCATCTACACAATCATCCATCCATCCATCTACCCACCCATCCATCCACATACCCACCCATCTACCTACCCACCCACCCATCCACCCATCCATCCATCCACCCATCCTTAATCTCATGTTGAGGAGGGCTGGGCTGGATCCCAGGGCTGCCATGGCTGATGCAGAGAGCAAAAAGAAGGTCTCGGCTGCCAAGACCGAGTAAGACTTTCTACCCCATCTCCAATAAACCAGACTGCCTAACTCCTAAAAGCTTATCTGTAGAAAAGCAGTGGTCTCAAACAGTGAAATGCACAAGAGTTACCTGGGGTGCCTATTGAAAACATGCATTTCTGATTTAGTAGGTTTGTTGTGCTGAGGCAGAGCTCAGGGACTCAAATGAATAAGGAACTCAGGTGATTCTCTCTCTCTCTCTTTTATTTTTATTTTTATTTATTTATTTTTTTGAGACGGAGTCTTGCTCTGTCACCCAGGCTAAAGTGCAGTGGTATGATCTCGGCTCACTACAGCCTCCTCCCGGGTTCAAGCAATTCTCCTTGCCTCAGCCTCCTGAGTAGCTGGGATTACAGGTGCCCACCACCACACCTGGTTAATTTTTGTATTTTTAGTAGAGACAAGGTTTCACCATGTTGGCCAGGCTGGTCTGAAACTCCTGACCTCAGGTGATCTGCCTCAGTTTCTCAAAGTGTTGAGATTACAGACATGAGCCACCGTGCCCAGCCTCAACTCAGGTGATTCTCAAAACAGATGGTCAGACAAGCACACCTTCAGAAACCTTGATTTTCGGTCACATTTTTTTGGGCAAAGTATTCTTCTTAGGTCTTTCAAAAATGCTATGTTCCCTGGTGATGCAGCATATTTAGTTCTTAACAGGAATTTACAAGATACTGTCAACCACCCCCCAGTCTGTTCATCCATCCACCAATCCATCCACCCACTCTTCTTCCCACCCACCTACTCACCCATCTACCTATCCATCCATCCTTTCATCTATCCACCTACCCACCCACCCATCCATCCACCCATTCACCCATCCACTCACCCATTCACCCACTGTATTAGGCCATTCTCATGCTGCAATGAAGAAATACCTGAGACTGGGTAATTTATAAAGAAAAGAGATTTAATTGACTCACAGTTCTGCATGACTGGGAAGGCCTCAGGAAACTTACAATCACGGCAGAAGAAGAAGCAAACATGCCCTTCTTTACAAGGCATCAATAGAGAAAAGTGCCAAGCAAACAGGGAAAAGATCTTTATAAAACCATCAGATCCTGTGAGAACTCACTCACTATCACAAGAACAGCATGGAGGTAACCGCCCCCATGATTCAATTACCTCCCATTGGATCCCTCCCATGACATGTGGGGCTTATGGGAACTACAATTCAAAAAGAGATTTGGGTGGGGACACGGTCAAACCATATCACCCACCTCCCCACCCACCCACCCATCCACCCATTTACCTGTCCACTCATTCACCCCTCCACTCATCCATCCACCTACCCACCCATTCATCTACCCATTCACCCACCTACCCACCCACACATCCATCCACCCATTTGCCCATCCACCCATTCCACCCAACCACCCACTCACCCATCCACCCACCCACCCATCCACCTACTCATGCATCCACCTACCCATCCATCCATCCATCTACCCACCCATCCACCCATTCATCCTCCCACCCATTTATCCATTCATCCATGCTTCTGTGCAACAGATCTTTCCTGGACACTGATTCCATGAAAAGCCATGTTCTAGGTGCTGGAGTGGTAGAAGAGGTCCCAGCAGGCACATGAAGGGTCAGGCCCTAAAGGGAGCTGGTGACTCAGAGAGGGGACACCACTGTGGGATGGTGGATGGGTTCACCACAGTGGTACACATTGCTGACCCTAGCCTTAGGGTTCCAGAAGCAGATGTGATGGATGGCTCACAGCACATTTTGGGCCCCGAGGACACCAATCATCGGAAAGGGCCAAATTCTTTTCCCCTCAGAATGAAAAATATGATTCATGACTATTGCATGGTGAGAAAGAGGAAGAGGTCTGGGCACGAAGGAAGAACAGGAATAGAAGGAGAATGACAACGGCAGCCACAAAGAGCATGCAGATAAAAACACCTGAGGCTTCTTTAGAGACCCAGGCAAGGCCTGTTGAGAGCCCAGAGCCACTGGGCTTAGAGCTTTCTTGTCCCCATGCTTAGTCTTGATTTGGAATTCTCTTTGAAACATTGTTTATAATTGGCCATTCAGAACAACCTTAGTGCTTATAAAGCTGTCACCCATGTGGTCCAGTCTTAGGTCAGTGTCTCAGACAAAGAAACTGAATCCATCAGCTTAAATGTAATTTCAAAGTCAGACGAGTTCAATCCTGTCATTTCTCAAACACTCTGAAGGAGATACAAGATCACAAGTGCTTCGTCTTAAACCTGTCCCTTCTCTCCTGCCTCTTGTCTGGAAGGCTGCAGTTGCTGGTCTTTTCAACACTTCGTGGCACTCTTCCCAGGCCTCTCCCTCTTGACTCTGACCCTCCCTCCCTCCCCTTTATTTCCAATCCTGCTGCACACAAACCCCAAAAGGGCTGGCCTGGTTGGCCAACGAGGGTAGTGATTGGGTGATTGTGGGCCCCTTGAACTTCTTATCTGAAAAGTGGAGACTATACCATGACCTCATGGATTTGTGATCCGTTAAATGAAAGAATAGAAATAAAACACTTAGGCCGGGCGCGGTGGCTCAAGCCTGTAATCCCAGCACTTTGGGAGGCCGAGACGGGCGGATCACGAGGTCAGGAGATCGAGACCATCCTGGCTAACACGGTGAAACCCCGTCTCTACTAAAAATACAAAAATCTAGCCGGGCGAGGTGGCGGGCGCCTGTAGTCCCAGCTACTCGGGAGGCTGAGGCAGGAGAATGGCGTAAACCCGGGAGGCGGAGCTTGCAGTGAGCTGAGATCCGGCCACTGCACTCCAGCCCGGGCGACAGAGCGAGACTCCGCCTCAAAAAAAAAAAAAAAAAAAAAAAAAAAAAAAAAAAAAAAAAAAGAAATAAAACACTTAGCCTGTAGTCCCAGCACTTGGGGAGGCTGAGGAGGGAGGATGGTTTGAGCCTAGGAGTTTGAGACCAGCTTGGGCAATATGGCGAAACCATATCTTTACCAAAAATACAAAAATTAGCTGGGTATGGTGGCATGTGCCTGTAGTCCCAGCTACTTGGGAGGCTGAGGTGGGAGGATAGTTTGAACCCAGGAGGTGGAGGCTGCAGTGAGCTGAGATCATGCCATTGCACTCAAGCCTGGGTGGCAGAACCAGACCCTGTCTCAAAAACAAACAAAAAAAAAAGAAATTAGTGAAGTCATCAATACATGGTAGCCAATTAACGAATATCACTGTTCTCATAGGAAAACCCAAAATGGGGAGGAAATCACAGATTTTATTATTTCAGTATTTATTATTTCATATGGGATGATTCTATATCTTATAAAAATAAATTTATAACTTTTGGAGAATGTCTAATTTATGGCAAGAAGTGGAGTGTAAAGTTACTATTATGCAACATTTTCCCCAGATAATTCCTGTATTGATATTCTAATGAAAATAGGCTCCCCAAATTCTGCATTTTTATCGTGTGTGTCTATGCTAGCATTTATGTTATATTCCGAATTAACAAACTTCAAACGCTAAAAAAATTACATATGCAGAAAAATAGGGAAAAAGGATATGCATCTTTTGTCAGTCTCAGTGGAGCGTAGGCAAACCTCTAGCCCTATCTGATACTCCTAGCTTAAACCACATGGTAGTTTTGGAATGGGAGAACATTAATGACTACAAAACAATAAGAAGGCTGTTTAGACGTAAGCAAAAAAAAAAAAAATCTTTAAAATCAGGCTGTGTCCTTATCATTGAATGACTACTAATGAATATCATTCTCAATAAAGAACCTTCTGGTGCTCTCATGTTTTGTTTGTTAAAATAGCATCCAAATCATTTTTCATAACGCAAAGTTAATGCAAACACAAAACAAAATATAAAGGAAAGAATGTCAAAAGAACAAACTTTTAAAACTCTGCACTTTTTTTTTTTATTATTAGATGCTATTCCTGACTTGTTAAAATTGATCAAATAGAAAGCTGTGAAAAGAGAAAAAATTAAGCCAACTAGAAAAGTGTGACTTGGATTTAATATTTTATAATTGCCAAGGGACATACTGAGATCAATGAATTTTTGCCTGAAATGAACGTCAGAAAGAGATGTACTTCAGTCTTTTAGGGAACATTGGTCTATTTAATTCTTGTGTCTGATGCATGTGAAATAGGCCTGCCTCGGCCTTCTTTCTCTGCCCGGGGCATTGCTGGCAGCGGACATTACCACTTTTAATAGGCCGCTGTCTGAGGAGTGGCAAGGGAGCCCATAACCCATCGACTCTAATGGATCAGCCTGTTTATTCACTTACACCTTTTTTTTTTCCCAGCTAATTTTAGTTTTGCATGCTGAGTTGTTTCGCTTTGAATTAAATGAATAGAAACAAAGGGAAAAGCCTGTGCAGCTAATAAACCATGGTGATGTTCACGGCCCTCTCACTAGGCTTCTCCACATAGCAGGTATCCCATCTGAGAACAGATTCACTGTGGCATTTTCTCCACTTGTTGACGAAATTAACATTTTATACATACTCACATTCAGAGGAAAAAAATTAAATTATTCAAATCGCTTGATCAAGAATGCGCCGTTGTTAGGAGTAGACCTACTTGCCCAGCCTCAGGCCACCGACATCCTCAGATTTCAGACACCGGTCAGTGACTTTTTCTGCCTGGGGGGTCATCCCAGAGCTCTCCATGGGGTCACACAAACAGGAAAAACGCCCCAGTGCTTTGCTTTGTCTAATGAAAAACCAGAGAGACACAAGGAGGCTATGTCTGCGTGCCCTTCAACAGAAATAACAAGAGTCCGTGGTTTAAAAACATCCCCCTCCCAAACTTCCTCTCTATGCCCAGAGAACTTGAAGAAGGTTCCAGAAACCTTTTAGGTCGATAGCTGCCAAGGGATATGAGACAAGAATGTCCGATATAAGAGAGAGGGAGAAAGGGGTCAGCTTCCCCTTATCTTCTCAATGAAACCCATTTTCCATTTGGGGTTTGGAACTGTCACAAAGACCCCAACTACAGAGGAGGGGGCTGCACCCGCCTCTCCCCCACTGGAAACTCACACCGATTCCCTGTGGTCTCAGCAGGTTAGAGGGGCTACCATGTCCCCGCCACCGGTAAAGCCTAGGAAGGTGGGTAGTGGCCTGAACTCCAGAAAAGGCATTCTCCACTTGTAGGAGAAACAGCATTCCGCAAAAGACCACCCCAGGAGGCTGAGATGAGAGGATCACTTGAACCCAGGAGTTGGAGGCTGCAGTGAGCTGTAATCACCACTGTGTTCCAGCCTGGGCAACAGAGCAAGACCTAGTCTCAAAAAAAAAAAAAAGAACCACTCCAAAAGATTCACCCTCCAAACAGTTCAACCCCAAAGGTTACTGCCGTAAGGGTGGTGCCATACGGCACGACTGTGTTGTCTCCTGGCAAAAAAAAAAAAAAAAATTAAATTAAATTGTTGCCCAATCAAAAGCTAAGATAACTTACAAAGTAATCTGGAAAATATTGAGAGAATTTAGACTAGCTGGGAGAAATAGAACGTGAACCATCATTAAATCAAACAAAAATAGGTCTCTCTGAGTATTAAGCAGAATGTCAACAACTATCTGAATGAAATCTATTTTAGACACAACAATAGTGTGATACCCTACTTTTGCCCTCATGCAATTAAAATAGGGTAATTTTTTAGATCATTTCTCGCAGCTATAATCTGTCACTAGGAGAAGAAAGCCCTTAGCACCCCAGCTGTATCCAGTTTCACACATGGCTTTTCTTTCCCGTCTATCCCACAAATCTCAATAAAGCCAGAAGTCAGTCGGCTCAAACTCCTCAGCCCTGCCTTTTTAGGACTCACATTCCTTAGCTGTGCTTTCTTCCCTCAAAACTCCAAGTCACCTAAATAGCATTTTCTCCATTCAGCAGCATTTTTTTTTCTTTTATTTTCCTTTTTTTTTTTTTTTTTTTCTGAGACAGAGTTTTGCTTTTGTTGCCCGGGCTGGAGTGCAATGGCGTGATCTCAGCTCACTGCAACCTCCGCCTCCTGTGTTCAAGCGATTCTCCTGTCTCAGTCTCTTGAGTAGCTGGGATTACAGGCGCATGCCACCACATCCAGCTAGTATTTGTATTTTTAGTAGAGACAAACTTTCATCATATTGGTCAGGCTGGTCTCAAACTCCTGACCTCAGGTGATCTACTTGCCTTGGCCTCCCAAAGTGCTGAGATTACAGGAGTGAGCCACCACGCCCCACCATTCAGCAGCACTTCTTATACAAATATGCACTGACTCCTACCATGTGCAAAGCACTGAACCTGATGTTTAATCATTGGCATAGAGCTAAGTAATGCACGTTTCTTTTTTTTTCTTTTTTCTTTTTTTCTGAGACATAGTCTCATTCTGTGCCCAGGCTATAGTGCAGTGGTGTGATCTTGACTCACTGCAACCTCTACCTTCCAGGTTCAAGGGATTCTCATGCCTCAGCCTCCTGAGTAGCTGGGATTAGAGGCATGCACCACCACACCTGGCTAGTTTTTGTATTTTTAGTAGAGGTGAGAGTTCACTATGTTGGCCAGGATGGTCTCGAACTCCTGGCCTCAAGTGATCCGCCCACTTTGGCCACCCAAAGTGCTGGGATTAGAGGTGTAAGCCACTGCGCCAGGCCGCACATTTCTATTTGTTAAAGAGTGAAGGAATGTAGTGCGTAGGGTCCCTGGTGGAACTCCCTGCACAGTGTCCTTCAACCCAGAGTCTAACACTACGCAAGTTACAATAAAACAGTTGATGGGCCCACAATGCATGCCCACAGGATGACCGTGAGCAAGAAACTCTCACCATGCAAGAAACCATACAGTCACAGAATAATTCTGCTTCCCCTCCATTTGCGTGCCTGGACCCGGATCCTCGCTCTTAGACCCAGTGTGCAAAGCGGAGAGGGAACAACAGACTCAAGTTGGAAGTGATTTACTTCATTAGCTGGGATTACAAGTTTAACTTACAAACCAGAGGTCAAAATTTCTCATTAACAAGGGGGCCGTGAATCGCTGCAGGCTTTGGTTCAAGAGGAGACCACTCTTATTACTAACTACACATTTCAATCTGTCTTTGATGTTCTCCTTCTTCCCTCCTCCCTTTTATTTTTTGGCAGAGGAGCTGATTTTAATTGTGGCACTACAACAAGGCTCCCTCCATCCCAGGGAGCAGCCTCCTGTCTGCTGCTGCCTGGCGAGTGAGTTTGCAAGATTGGGTGCAGTCTATTGCTCAGGGCACATTTTAATGGCTCCCCTCTCCTACAAGGCCTGGATTGTTTTCCACGTGATTCTGGTTAATTTCGCTGCGGGAAAGGGCATTGGTTTTCCTTGTGAGCTTCTGATCCGTCTGCCTCAGCGAGGTGAAATAGATTAAAACAGAGAAGGAGGCATCGTCATTCCAACTTTCGGACGCGAGGACCAGACCCAGCACATCTCCAGCACTCAGAATAGAGAGAGGAGTTTGACAGAGACCATTATGCTACAAAAAGCGCTCTTTTGAGAAATCAGCTTTGGTTGTTTACAAAATACTCAGGCTGCCTTCAAGTGCCCCTTCCCTTCAAAACCACTATCAAGGGTTAAAAGAAGCAACTCAAACGAGATAAAACCTCTGCAGCGTGCACTTTTCCTGGGCATCTCAGAATCCCACACCGCAGAGTCCTTTTCCAAATAAGAAGACCAGGAAATGATAGCAGCGGTTATGTAGTATTGTCCAGCACAAATAAAAGTACTTAACACGCACTGTTTCTAAAGACCAAGACCCGTGTGCAGGTCACAGTGGCACAATGACCAATGTCACTGAACCAGGGCTTCGAATGGAGTCACTGCTGGAAAGGATTCCACTATCTAATTATTTCGAAGTATAGCCGTTATTGAAAATAACTAAATTGTTATTCCGGTCTAGTCTGGGAAGAAGGTCACATTCAAACCGCATAAGCTCTAAATACTCCTCAGTTACTATTCATGTGCTGTAATTGTTTGTTCTCCCCGAGAAATGTATTCTTAGTTGCTGGGTGAAGAGCCCGTAGGTAGTACAGAGGCTGTGGATGGGGGCCAGTGCCCCGTGCCCATTGGAGAGCCTACTAAGCCGCCCCCACTGCAGAGCGTAGAGGCAGCTTCCTGCAACTGGGCTGGCCTGCTCGGCTGCACGGGACTCCCAGCATGTTCCAGGTGTAGCAGCTCGCTGTGGAAGCCACGGTGCGAGGGGAACAAAAACTCCTCGTGCAGGACAAGCACAGTGGCTCATGCCTGTAATCCCAGCACTTTGGGAGGCTGAGGCGGGAGGATCCCTTGAGTCGAGGAGTTCAAGACCAGCCTGAGAAACATAGGGGGACCCTGTCTCTGCAAAAAATAGAAAACAAAAAAATTGGCCAGGTGTGGTGGTGTGCACCTGTAGTCCCAGCTACTCAGGAGGCTGAGGTGGGAGGATTGCTTGAGCCCAGGAGGTCCAGGAGGCTGAGGCTACTGTGAGCTGTGATCACACCACTGCCCTCCCGCCTGGGTGACACAGCAAGGCCCTGTCTCCAACAAACAAACAAACAAACAAACAAGAAACCCCCCCAAACCACAACTCCTCGTGCAAAACAAACAGGGGTGGCTGCGGTGTCCTGCCCAGCTCCCACCCTGAACCCCCAGGGGAAGCAGGGGGCTTCTCATCCGTGGAGAAATTACTGCCTTCTTTGCTTTATTTTATTATTATTATTTAGCTGCTAATGTTCAGTTTTAGTTCCTTTTATGTCTCCAGTTCCCTTTAACAAAAACACTGATTAGAACTCAAGGAATCTGTGTGACCTGGAGGTGAAGAGCGGTTCTCAGCAGGGACAATCATCGGACTCAGACCCGGGAAGCATTGGTGGCTCCAGGTCACAGGGGCCCGAGGCACCCCAGCCATCTGGGCCCTCAGCCACTTCCTGGCGCCACCCGGCGGCACCCCAGGCCACGCCAGGCAGTCACCTTGACCGGGCTGCTGGGGTGTCTCACCCACGCACTGTCCCTCCCCGTTCCCACCCCCTCTCTGGCAGGCAGCTGTTCAGCTCCAACAGGGGCCTATCTTAACAAACGAGACATCTTAGAAAGGTCCTTATTGCTGGTCTAATTTCAAACAGGCACCACAATGAAGAACTGTCTTTGTGTGGGATTAATTTTAAAACCTCAGGATTTGATGTCAGTGGGAAAAAACCAGTGTGGGGGTCAAACTGCTTCCTTCTCCTGCTTCTGGCCAGCCCGGGGGCTCATTTCTTAGGAGATGAAAACTCTGACAAGCCCTTCAGTCAAGCTGAAAGCAGGCAGCAGTCCAGCCACAGCCACAGGCCTCCCAGGCATCCTGTGACCCCTCCGAAAAGTCACATTCACTTTGCTCTTGAGAAAGGAAAAATCATGCTGGAGGCATTTTATTTGAAACCATGTGAAATAAGGAAATGTGAAGATGCGAAAATGAAGTGAAAAAAAAAAGTTAGAATTCATTTCCGTCCTTGCAATGGCTTAGAAGCCAAACTGGTTCATTTTGAAAGCGTGTAAAAATCTGATCCATTCACCAGGAGGCAGAGACTACAAAATGCTTAAGGTAAAATATGTAAATATGTAAAATTATCTGTTGAAAACCATCTCCTTTTGTGCTTGAAAGAATTTTTTAAAGCATCTTTATTTCTATTCTGCATTAATGTACTATTGAGCAGAAAAGTTTCTTTTTGGCAAAACAACAAAAAAAAACCAAGGTGCCGCAAAATTTAGTGATTCTGAAGTGAAGTCCACGGGAAAAAAGGAAGGACAAAAAGGATTTCTATCTTCTCGTGCACTTGTGTGGCATTTTTTTGTGATAATTTAAAGTATATCATTAATATAACAAATTATAGAATTCTTTTTTTAAAAGCATTGTTCACGTGAAAATGAAACAAACCCCACCTTCAGGCCTTTGCTACTGTCTCTTTTGGAAGTGGAGTCCCTCTTCTCCCTGGGTGTCCTCCGCCTCACCTGACCCAGCCCCCTGCTATTCTTGAGAGATCCGGGGACCTCCCAGCAGTGTGTTTGGATCCATCCCACAAACAATTGGCCACAAACAGTTTATCTTATTTCTAAATATTTTCAAATTAATTTTTTTTGAAATATAGAAAAGAATGGCCGGATGTATGCCTTTAGCTATGTAATTATCATTTATTCAGTTGGATTTGAATCCATCGTATTGCAACAAACGTGGTTTCATCACACAACGTGCAACTTCCAGAAATAGGTGGGTTGGTTGTTGTTTTCTCCTCTCCTCTAACCCCATTTCTTCTGGAGGAGGTTCAACCAAGGAATGTTTTGTCTCATAAGCCAACACCTCGTATGTAGATTGCTGTCATTTCTTGTCTCCTCCACGGCAGTGGGGACCTATCCCTGTGGACTGGGCCTCCAGCCCCACTGGCCAGGGTTGGAGGCATGAGCCTCAGATTGAGAAGGGGTGTGCCTGAAACCAAATCCACCGAGCTCTCAAGCCAGAGGAACAAAAACCTCAGATCCTGGAGGGGAAGACAGTGTGTACACTTGGCCCTGTACGTATGGCAGCAGCTTTGTTTGGGGAAGGGGAAGGCGCTTAAAACTGAGAAATTGTTCTTGGTTTTGCAAATCCTTGGGTATTTTCTGAAAGATCAGACAATGGAAAGTAGAAAGCTTTCTCCAAAACAGTTTTCAAATCTGCTTATTCTACTAGACACCCTTGTGTTCTTAGCCTTGTTTCTATGTTTTCTTTTGTTTAAATCTCTTATTGTCTCAAAAAGATTATCAAAAAATAAAAATTAAAAAGAAAACAAACGCATACACACACGCGCGCGCGCACGCGCGCACACACACACACACACACACACACACACACAACATTGTGTCCAGAAGGCTTTCCAAGGGCTGGGAGTGGTGGCTCACACCTGTAATCCCAGCACTTTGGGAGGCCGAGGTAGGAGGATCATTTGAAGTCAGGAGTTTGAGACCAGCTTGGCCAACATGGTGAAACCCGTCTCTACTGAAAAAACAAAAAAATTAGCTGGGCATGGTGATGCACGCCTGTAATCTCAGCTACTCAGGAGGCTGAGGCAGGAGAATCACTTGAGCCCGGGAAGCGGAGGTTGCAGTGAGCCGACATCACGCCACTGCACTCCAGCCTGGCTGACAGAGTAAGACTCCGTCTCAAAAAAAAAAAAAAAAAAAAAAGACAGGTTTCCCAGCTCATCCCCACAAAACCTACCTCCCAGCTCCCTTCCTGCCTTCCTGTAGACCTAGGCAGACAGAGACCAGCTCTAGAGAACCCAGGAAAGGTAATGTTAGGAACCTGAGAATGGACAGGGTCAGGAAGATAGCCTGAGCAGCAAGAAGTATGGTCTAGTATGGTGAAATTTTGTTCATCTTAGATTTTTTTTTTTTTTGCATTAGTTTTTAGTTTTAAAATGCTGCATTAAAATATTATCTATTTATTACTGGGTTATTGGGCACCTCCTTAAAGGCTGCCCCCAGGCAAGTGCTTCACTGCAGTCATCCTGGTCCTGACCTTGCCCTGGGGAAGAGATGCCTGCCCACCCCTTGCTTCGGCCTCGCCGGGCTCCAGCCTGGACCAGCTAACATGGTTGTAGAGGAGCCACTTCTCTCAAAACTCAGGGAGGAGGAGAGAACTTCTTTTTTTTCTTTTATTTTCATTTATTTATTTATTTATTTACTGAGAATGGGGTGTTGCTATAGTGCCCAGGTAAGGTCTCAAACTCCTGGGCTCAAGCTATCCTTCTGCCTCTACCTCCCTAGAAACAACTTCTTTACTGGCCATTGGCAAGCCTAGTTCATTGGAGTCTCCTTCCTAAACCTTCACAAAGATTTAGGAAACAGATTAACAATAAAACTTCAACAAACCCAGGATGGGAGAGTTACTGAATTAAATTAGAGCTTTTCTCATACATCATGTTAAAGGTAAATTATTTTGTTTAAATACCATTGGAAGCCACATTCATGTTATATAATGGTTTGCTTCTCTCCCTCTCTCTCTCTCTCTCTCAATGAGATGAGGTCGCACTGTGTCACCCAGGCTGGAGTATAGTGGTATAATCACAGCTCACTGCCGCCTCCAACTCCTGGGCTCAAGAGATCCTCCCACTTCAGCCTCCTAAGCTGCTAGGACTACAGGTGCACATCACCACCCCTTGCTAATTTTTAAAATTTTTTGTTGAGACAGGATCCCGCTATGTTGCCCAGACAGGTCTGGAATTCCTGGCCTCAAGCAATCCTTCCGCCTTGACCTCCCAAAGCGCTGGGATTACAGGTGTGAGCCACCACACCCAGCTGGTTTGCTGTTCTGATAAAGGTCTTGAAAAGACGGGGGGGGGGGGGGGGGTGTATTTTATCAGCATCATTATCACTAACTAGCACCATCGCTTACTGAGTCCCATGCATGGAGCTGAGAGCTCTACAATACACATTATTTTGCTTGGTCCCCAACAACTGCAATGGCAAGTTTGAGGTTGCGCAAAGATACACATGCTGGCCTCAGGGCTGAGCTGGGATGTGAAGTCAGATCAGACTCCAGAGCCCACAGGCCATGGAGCTTTGGAGACAGGTTTGCTTTCACTCTGTTACCTTGCACAGGCCTAACTCTGGGCAGGGATGCTGAGCCCAGGGCTGAGGCTTGGCCAGGCGGCCACAATCATGGATCCACCCTGTAAGCCTAAGGACCCACAGCTTCCATGGGAAGGGGTAGACCTCATGCCCTGCTGCACGGCCCTGGGCAGAGCAGGCATGCCCAGGACCACACTCCACTTCCTCCGGATGGTGCCTCCGGACCACTGATTTTTCATTCTAGGTCCCTATGCAAAAATAATCAAGACTTCCTGTCTGAGCAGTAGGGTAAACAGATCTTAGCTGAAGGGAGGAGGAGGGGCTGTGGGAAGAACCTCTGTTGTCCCAGCTGGAAACTTAAGCACCAGGAAATGCATTTCCGCGTGTTCCCAGCCTGCTGAAAAGTCAGGCACACTAAGGACAAAGCAATCTCCAATGCCTGGCCCAAATCTGGCTTTTCCCTTCCCCGCCTGCTGCTCCAGGCTTCCTGGCTTTCTCACTCTCCTCCCTTTCCCCCTGGGCAAGTCCAGAGGGTGTTTGTTTAAAGTACCTTTCACTAACATTCCTTCCCAGCCATTCTCTCAGCTTTTCACTTCGCATTACGCCCAGAGCCCCTAGATGCAGTCTCTTTACCCAGCCAAGCCTCTTTCAAAAACTAACCTCTATTTTACATGGGGAACTTTAACCCATTTGCCTCCAAAAAACCCTGTAACATTACAGAGATGCCTAAAGTCTCCTTGGACCTCTAAAAATCCATGGCTACCCCCTTCAGCTCCCCAATAGGTAAGCACTGAAGCACTGACTTTGGAATTTTTTTTTTTTTCAGAAATGTTTCCTGTTTTTGCAACATACATTGGACTTCATTAAAACTATGGTACGATCTTGGCTCACTGCAAGCTCCGCCTCCCAGGTTCAAGCGATTCTCCAACCTCAGCCTCCTGACTAGCTGGGACTACAGGAGCACACCACCACGCCCAGCTAATTTTTGTATTTTTAGTAGAGACGGGATTTCATCATGTTGGCCAGGCTGGTCTCAAACTCTTGGCCTCAAGAGATCTGCCCACCTCAGCCACCCAAAGTGCTCAGATTACAGGCCTGAGCCACCGTGCCTGGCCGAGGCATTCGAATTGTTGATGAGTTTGATTGTTTTTTTTTTACACATATAGTGTTCTTTTTTTTTTTTTTTTTTTTTTTTTTTTGAGATGGAGTCTCGCTCTGTCGCCCAGGCTGGAGTGCAGTGGCCGGATCTCAGCTCACTGCAAGCTCCGCCTCCCGGGTTTACGCCATTCTCCTGCCTCAGCCTCCCAAGTAGCTGGGATTACAGGCGCCCGCCAACTCGCCCGGCTAGTTTTTTGTATTTTTTTTTAGTAGAGACGGGGTTTCGCCGTGTTAGCTAGGTTGGTCTCGATCTCCTGACCTCGCGATCCACCCGTCTCGGCCTCCCAAAGTGCTGGGATTACAGGCTTGAGCCACCGCGCCCGGCCTACACATATAGTGTTCTATACATTTTTTTTTTCACTCAACCATACCTCTTAAAGATCTATTTGCATACATAGAGATCCAAGTCACTTTAAAAATTTTTTTGTATAAAGCCCCATGCTGTGAACTGCTTCTATCTACTGAGGCATTTTGATTTTGATGGGCATTTAGGCTTCTGCTATCTCCAATGCTGCTTCAGAGATGCTTTCTTTGTGCACATATACATTTCTCGAGGGTAGATAAGACAGAAGGGAAATTGCTGGGTTTCCTGGTATGCACATTTCTAGCTCTAAGGGTGTCCAAAGTGCAGCTGTGCTGATACACGGGGCACCAGCATCTCTGGGAGCAGCGCCCTTACAGGCCTGCTAGTACTTATCGAACTTTTAAATTGCTGCCCTTTTGATGGGTGACAAGTGTTGCTTAATTTGTATTTCCCTTAAGATTTGGTAGGGTCAAACTTTTTTTTTTTTTTTAATACATTTTACAAGTCCTTTTTCACACTTCTTTTTTTTTTTTTTTTTTTGAGACGGAGTCTCGCTCTGTCACCCAGGCTGGAGTGCAGTGGCCGGATCTCAGCTCACTGCAAGCTCCGCCTCCCGGGTTCACGCTCACTGCAAGCTCCGCCTCCCGGGTTCACGCCATTCTCCTGCCTCAGCCTCCCGAGTAGCTGGGACTACAGGCGCCCGCCACCTCGCCCGGCTAGTTTTTGGTATTTTTTAGTAGAGACGGGGTTTCACCGTGTTAGCCAGGATGGTCTCGATCTCCTGACCTCGTGATCCACCCGTCTCGGCCTCCCAAAGTGCTGGGATTACAGGCTTGAGCCACCGCGCCCGGCCAACCCCCACACTTCTTATGTGAATTGCCTGTTCGTATTCTTTGCCCCTAAAAAAAAAAAATGAGGCCGGGCGCGGTGGCTCAAGCCTGTAATCCCAGCGCTTTGGGAGGCCGAGACGGGCGGATCACGAGGTCAGAAGATCGAGACCATCCTGGCTAACATGGTGAAACCCCGTCTCTACTAAAAAATACAAAAAACTAGCCGGGTGAGGTGGCGGGCGCCTGTAGTCCCAGCTACTCGGGAGGCTGAGGCAGGAGAATGGCGTAAACCCGGGAGGCGGAGCTTGCAGTGAGCTGAGATCCGGCCACTGCACTCCAGCCCGGGCGACAGAGCGAGACTCCGTCTCAAAAAAAAAAAAAAAAAAAAAAAAAAAAAAAATGAGTAGTTTGTCTTAAAAAAAAAAAAAAGAAACACTTTATGGAGCTATGATTGACATGTAAAAAGCTGCACATACTGATACATACAACTTGATGGAATACTTATACACAGCCATGAAACCATCACCACTATCAAAGCCATAAATATATCCATCACCTCCCAAAGATTCTCCCATTCCCTTTATTTATTTATTTATTTATTTATTTATTTATTTATTTATTTATTTATTTGAGACAGGGTCTTTTTTTGTCACCCAGGCTGGAGTGCAGTGGCACAATCACAGCTCATTGCAGCCTCAACCTTCCGGGCTCAATCAATCCTCCATCCTCAGCTTCCCAAGTAGCTGGGACTATTACTTTTGAGATGGAGTCTTGCTCTGTTGCCAGGCTGGAGTGCAGTGGTGTGATCTCAGCTCACTGCAACCTCCGCCTCCTGGGTTCAAGCTATTCTCCTGCCTCAGCCTCCCAAATAGCTGGGACTACAGGCGCCCGCCACCACACCCAGCTGATGTTTGTATTTTTAGTAGAGACGGGGTTTCACCATGTTGGCCAGGATGGTCTCTATCTCTTGACCTCATGATCTGCTCACCTCGGCCTCCCAAAGTGCTGGGATTATAGGCGTGTGCCACCACACCCGGCCAGGTTCTCCTTTTTTAAGGCTGAATTGTATTCCATTGTGCATATACCACATTTTCTTTATTCATTCTTCCATCAATGGACAGTTAGGTTTTTTCCATATCTTGGCTATTGTGAATAGTGCTGCAATGGACATGAGAGTGTAAGTATCTTTTTGAGATACTCAGCATTGCTGGATCACATAGTAGTTCTGTTTTTATTTGTTCCAGTAACCTTCACACTGGTTTCCATGACGGATGCACCAATTTACATTCCCACCAACAGTGCACCAGTGTCCTTTTCTCCATATCCTTGCCAGCACTTATTGCCTTTTTTTTTTTTTTTTCAAGTAATAGCCATCCGAGCCAGGCACAGTGACTCATGCCTGTAATCACAGCACTTTGGGAGGCTGAGGTGGGTGGATCACCTGAGGTCAGATGCTCAAGACCAGCCTGGCCAACTTGGTGAAACCCCGTCTCTACTAAAAATACAAAAACTCGCCTGTCGTTGTGGCATGTCTCTAATCCCAGCTACTTGGGAGGCTGAGGCAGGAGAATCGCTTGAACCAGGAGGTGGAGGTTGCAGTGAGCCAAGATCATGCCACTGTACTGCAGCCCAGGTGACAGAGACTCCATCTATAATAATAATAATAATAATAATAATATCCATCCTAACAGGTGTGAGGAGATACCTCATTGTGGTTTTCATTTGCACTGCCTGATGATTAGTGATGTGTACTTTTTCATGTACCTGTTGTACATCTCGTTTCTCTTTTCAAACCATTGCTGCGTCCCTGCTTAGGCACACACAGGTGCTGGGGACATATGGGATCTCAAACCACCTAATTCACTTTGGAGATGGGTGTAGGCTACAGCAGCTGTAGGCTACCCTGTGAATGCACAGAGCTGTGCAGCCACAAATGGGCTGGCCTCCTCACTGGCCTTGGCCTGGGGTGTGGTGCTCTGAGGGGCTGCACCCGCAGGAGCCTCCACAGTGAGTACCTGCTTTACGCAAGTCCTGAACAAGCACAATTGCCACTTCCTTTAACCCCACGACACTGACAGATGCCAACTCCTGGTTCTGAGAGTTGCCCCAAACCTCCCAGTGGGGCCTTGGGAAGACGGATTTGAGTTCAGATCAGCCTGTCTGCAGTGCCCATGACCCTGGCTGAGCTGAGCCGGACTGCTCCTGGACGCTGAGGAGTGTGCGGGTGAGTGTGGGCAGGGCCTGACCTCAGTGCCCTGTACCCCTAGGCAACACCCATACTCTCCCTATGGGGTCAGCACCCTGGTTCATCCCCTGAGCCTCTGGATGCAGAGTACTGGGGAGCTAGGCTTCTCAGCGAGAGGAGCCCTCCCAATCCCCCCTCCTCACAGCTCCCACCTCAGAGGATGCTGGGTAACAGGAGCACACACAGAGTGTCCCCCAACCCTCACCGCTGAAAAAACCTTGGTGGGGGCCAGAGGCAGCCAGAGGCCCATGCACTCTGGATGCTCCTGCCCCAAGAGCCAAAAGAGAGAGAAAGAGAGAGACAGAGAGAGAGAGAGTGAGTTGGGGGAGGGGTTCCTGCAGGTGAACAGATCAAATTTTGGTCAAATTCCAATAAATTCTCACTTAATATTAACATTTAATGTTGAAAAATCCTAATGGTAACCTGATTCCCTCTTTTGAATTCCAGCCTTCCCAGATAACCTATCTCTTGAGGTGACAAGCTGGTGCCACCTGAATTCATTACTGCCTGATTAATTATGCTGCCTTTGTACCAGGGAAACAGGGACTTCAATCAGCCGCGGCCGCCATCCCCTGGCTGTCGCCTCAACAGGCTGGCCGCTGTCAGGGAGGCTTGCCCCTTGTCCAGCTCAGGGGAATCGCTTGAACCCAGGAGACAGAGGTTTCTGTGAGCTGAGATCACGGCACTGCACTGCACTGCACTGCAGCCTGGGCGAGAGAGCGGCACCATGTCTCTCTCTCTCTATATATATATATGATATGCCCATTACACTGGTAAGAGATTAAGGGATTTGCCCAAAGGCAAAAACCCAACTGCTATATACTGAATTGTGTTCCCCTAAAATTCATATGTTGAAGACCCCCCACCCCCACCCCCAACAGGATGGCATTTGGAGACGGAGCCTTTGGGAGGTAATTAGGTTTGGATGAGGCCATGAGAGGGGAGCCTCATGATGGGATTAGTGCCCTTAGAAAAGGAAATACCAGAGAGCTCTCTGCCATGTGAGGATAAAGGAAGAAGGCAGCTGTCTGCATGCCCGGGAGGGAGTCCTCACCCGAATCTGACTGTCCTGTCTCAGCATCCCGAGCAGCTGTGATTACAAGCATGCACCACCACACTCAGCTAATTTTTGGATTTTTAGTAGACACGGGGTTTCACCATGTTGGCCAGGCTGGTCTCAAACTCCTGACCTCAAGTGATCCACCCGCCTCAGCCTTCTAAAGTGCTGGGATTGCAGGTATGAGCCATCATGCCTGGCCTTATATTATGATTTTAAAGGAGTAGTGAGTAAGAGCCCCTGCCCTGCTGTCTGCTCTTCATCCCGTCTTTTTCAGAAGCCTTTTGGCAGAGTCACCCCTGGAGTACAGGAGAGTGCCAGCCTCCCCTGCTGAGAAAAATGGCCCTCCGGTGGGCTTCATGCTGTTTCCCCAGTGAGCTCAGTGAGGTAGGGGGTGGGGAGGGAAGATCCCCCTCCAAGGAACTTGGGCTAGGCGCCTGGAACCCAAAGAAGGTGGCTACTGCCCCTATTTGAAGGTGAAGTCATTGATTAAGTGGCCTGTGTATCTTTTATATCCTTCCAAATTCGCTTATTTTTAAACCTCTAAAGTTTGAATCTTGTAGGTTCGGCTGCCAAAGAGATTTTACAGACGCCATTGCCCCATTTTCCCCTGGGTGTATGCACCTCAGCCTCCCTGCCCCAGCCACCTCCCTCCTATCCTCAGAAGACCTCAGGTACTAACCAGATCTTTCTTTCTGGGACCCAGCCACCAGTGTCTGGCAGGACCTCACCCTGTGTGCTCTGGGTGAAGTCAGGGCTCCAAGTGCAGGTTTAGATGCCTCGGCCCTGCTCTGCCTCTGCTTCTCCACCACAGGATCTGCACCATGGATCATCCTGATCTTGAACTTCCCAGCCTCTAGAACTTCTGTGGTTTAAGCCACCCAGGCTTTGGTATTTCATTATGGCAGCCCAAGCAGACTAAGACACCAATGAGCAGTCTTCTTTTCTCTTTTCTCCCTGTCTAGCTGTGGAGTCACATTGTTGGCCAAGTGGATCAGGAGAATACTTTGCTCCAGCTAAAGAAGACATTTTACGTACACACCAGTTCCTAATGAGTATGTGAACCTTCCAGAAACTGTCAAGGGAAAGCCAGGACCATGATGGCCAGAGGATCCCCCACAAGGACCAAGGCCTTCTCCCACCTTCCCCTGCTTATCCTATCACCTGCCAGGAGACGACAGGCTGGTGCCGAGTCCACAGGCAGGGGGCCACAGGGTGAGCAAGGGGTGGAGGAGGCTCCAGCTTTGAACCTTACCTGGGCCATCTCTACCCATCAGGAGAGCAGATGCAGAGCCTGAAATATGTTCCCCTGGTCTCCCCAAATGCCACTCCCAAGCCCAGGGGCTCCACAAGTGTAGAAGAAGATCTCTAGGGAGCCCACCTCTCAGCTGCCTAGTATGCCAGGAAGAGCACTAGACCAAGAGTCAAAAGACATGGCATCTGTAGATCAGCTCCTCAATGTGTAAGCTGGGATCTCAGGGTAAGTTACTTCACCTCCTGGTGCCTTAATTTCTAATCTGTAGTGTATCAACACCTCTCCCATCAGGTGATTATAGAGAACAATGAAATAAAAAATAATAGAGGGCTGGCTGGGTGCGATGGTTCACGCCTGTAATCCCAACACTTTGGTAGGCAGAGATGGGCGGATCACTTGAGCTCAGGAGTTTGACACTAGCCTGTCCAACACGGTGAAACCCCGTCTCTATTAAAAATACAAAAATTAGCCAGGTGTGGTGGCTGGTGCCTGTAGTCCCAGCTACTCAGGAGGCTGAGGCAGGAGAATTGCTTGAACCCAGGAGGTGGAGGTTGCAGTGAGCCGAGATGGTGCCACTGCACTCCAGCCTGGGGGACAGAGTGAGACTCCGTCTAAATAGCAATAGTAATAGTAATAATAATAATAATAATAATAATAATAATAATAATAGCTCTCTAAAGGCGGATTCCCTTCCTCCGCCTTCCCTCTTTTTTCTTTCTTTCTTTTTCTTTTCTTTTTTTTTTTTTTTTTTGAGATGGAGTCTCGCTCTGTCATCACTCAGACTGGAGTGCAGTGGTATGATCATAGCTCACTGTAGCTTTGAACTCCTGGATTCAAGCCATCCTTCTGCCTCAGACTCCCTAGTAGCTGGGACTACAGGTGTGTGCCATCATGCCTGGCTAATGTTTAGCTTTCTGTAGAGATTGGGGTCACATCACATTGCCCAGGCTGGTCTTGAATTCCTGGCCCCAACTGATCCACCTGCCTCAGCCTCCCAAAGTCATGGGGTTACAGGCGTGAGCCACTGCATCTGGCCTGTTAGCTTTGAATTTTGTAAGTATTTCACAAAGATCAATAACTAGGAAGAAAAATCTTCCCCACTTACTTTTTTTTTTTTAGATAAAGTAGTATTTTGGAAAGAATATGGGTCTAAAGTCAAGGGGAAAAAACAGGCTACGTAGAATAGTTCCTGCCACCACCTAAGATCTCAGGCAAGTGAACTGTTCTCTTCAAAGCTTCAATTTCTTCATCTAAAATATGAGGGAATGAATCCTACCTTGTAATGTGGCTGTGAAGAACAAGATGTTACTATGTCAAGTGCTTTAAATAAGGGCCTGGAAGAGAATGGTAACAGTTACAGTAGCTTATTAAATGAATCTGCAGATGGAGATAATAATGACACCTAACTCTTGATGTTACAAAGATTCCCAGAGTTAAGACACTTATAAACTGTTTAGTAGAGTCTCCCCTCTCATTTTCAAGTGTTAAGCAGTTATTCAAAGGAAAACAGAGTTTCAGCCATCCCATTGTAGGGGTACTACTACTTTATAATTACATGAAAATCGTATTTTTCATCTATGAGCAAGGGGTTTATCATCTGAAAACTTTAATGATGAAGGCATCTATTTTACAGTCTCTGCAGAATTACCTGCTTTCTCTCCCAGTGTGCTAAGATTACTCCATTAGTGAGATTCATGTCTCAGATTTCTCTTCTGAGTCAAACATCATAACTCCAAAACAACTACAACAAAACAACATTTCCTCTGGACAAAAAGGTCTCTTTTGACTAAGGTAAGGTGTGATGACGGTTTTGCTCTCAGGGGTTTGCTGGCCTTCTGCAGGAAGTCCTCCCCTCCCCTCCCCTCCCCTCCCCTCCCCTCCCCTCCCCTCCCCTCTCCTCCCCTCCTCTTCTCTTCTCCTTTCTTAATGGAGTCTCGCTTTGTCACCCAGGCTGGAGTGCAGTGGTGTGATCTTGGCTCACTGCAACCTCTGCCTCCCCGGTTCAAGTGATTCTTGTGCCTCAGCCTCCCGAGTAGCTGGGATTACAGGCACCCGCCACGGCACTCAGCTAATTTTTATATTTTTAGTAGAAATGGGGTTTCACCATGTTGGCCAGGCTGGTCTCAAACTCCTTACTTCAGGCAATCTGCCCACCTTGGCCTCTCAAAGTGCTGGGATTACTGGCACGAGCCACCGTGCCCAGCCTCTTTTTTCTTTTTTTAAATAGATATGATGTCTTGCTGTGTTGCCCAGGCTGTTGAACTCCTGGCCTCAAATGATCCTCTCATCTCAGCGCCCCCAAAGTGCTGGGATTATAGGTGCGAACCACTGCCCCCAGACTCTGCAGTAAGTTTTTTAATCAGGAAGAAAATGAGGCTGTCCACAGCCTCTCAAAGACTCCTACCCTGAGAGGGGAGAGGCAGTAGTACAAGTTCATTTCTCAATGCTAAGCAAAGAGTCTTATTCTCGAATGTTATTTGATTCATGATTCAAGCCAAATGGGCTGTGAAACTAAAGATGGATCCTCTCCAAATACCCACAGGTGACATGGTCCAGGTACAGCCAACTCCCAGGGAAAGGTGTCTGGAAAAGGGACACCACACTGAGGTTCTCACGCAGGAAGCTTCGGCAGCTGAGAGGGGATAGAGGGGTGTTCAAGGGAAAGGCTGCCTGCTGAAGAGGAAGATAAGCCTTGGCAGGGGGCACCCCTGATCTCTCAGACAACAGATTCTGGTGTCACAGATGATTGTCACTCCCTGGCCAATTCCTGAACCAGGCCCAACGAATTGTCCTTGCCTCTGTATCCACTCTCAGCGCCCCACTGCAATGCCATGCACATGCTCTGCCCTTCTGTATCCACTCCCAGCTCCCCACTGCAATGCATGCACACACCCTACCCTTCTGCCTCCACTCCTGGCACCCCCACTGCAATGCCATGCACACGCCCTGCCATTCTGCATCCACTCCCAGTGCCCCACTGCAATGCGTGCACACACCCTGCCCTTCTGCCTCCACTCCTGGCACCCCCACTGCAATGCCATGCACACACCCTGCCCTTCTGTATCCACTCCCAGCTCCCCACTGCAATGCGATGCACATGCCCTGCCCTTCTACAGCCACTCCTGGCTCCCACTGCAATGTGATGCACACGCCCTGCCCTTCTGCACCCACTCCCAGCGCCCCACTGCAATGCCGTGCACACACTCTGCCCTTCTGCATCTGTGGCTCCCTCACCAGAAATGCCTGACTGTTTTCTATTCCTCTGCAGATACCTTTTCAGTTTTAGAGCTGGCTGAAATGTCACCAGCACCAGAAGGTGAGCTCCATGGTTTTGTCTTCTTCAGCATAGAACCCACTGTGCCTCAAACAACGCCTGGCACAGAGTAGGTGCCCAATACATATTTGAGGGAGGCCAACAGGAAGGAGCAAACAGACTGGAGAAGAGCAGGTCGCTCGGTGGTCAGGTTCCTGGGTCTTGGGGACAGCGCATGCTCATTGATTTGGAGTCCTCTCTGTACATGTCTGCTTCTGTCTGGAGCTGTGAACTCCACCAGCTTCTGTGAGTATGGATGGATCAGTGGACAAGACAGAGTGTGACCCTGTCTTTGAGCTGCTATATGAAAATGAGTAGCTTCACAAGTATCCAGGACCTAGTTGATCTGATGTAATGCACGTCAGAAGAACACATTTCTACTAACCGCCACTGATAGTGGCCAATTCATGTGGTCACATTAGAAAGATCCATCCTTCTGCTGCTCAGCTATTTCTTTTGTCATTGTTGGCATGGTAGATCTTTTTCCATCTTTGTACCTTTTTTTTTTTTTTTTTTTTTGAGAGAGAGTGTGACACTGTTGCCCAGGCTGGAGTGCTGTGGTGTGATCTCGGCTCACTGCAACCTCCACCTCCCAGGTTCAAGCGAGTCTCCTGTCTCAGCCTCCCAAGCAGGAATTACAGGCATGTGCCACTATGCCCGGCTAATTTTTGTATTTTTAGTAGAGATGGGGTTTCACCGTGTAGGTCAGGCTGGTCTCAAACTCCTGACCTCAAGTAATCTGCCCACCTCAGTCTTCCAAAGTACTGGGATTACAGGCGTGAGCCACCGCGCCCAGCCCATCTTTGTGCTTTCTGCTTTTCTTGTTCTTATGCTTAAGGTGTGTCTCAACATGTAGTTGGATTTTGGTCATTTATGCAGTATGACAATTTTTGTAGTTTGATGGCAGTATTTAGTCTATTTACATTTCATCTAATTACTTATACATTTGAATTTAAATCTACAGTGTTTCTACTTCTTTTTCTATTTGTCTCATTTATTTTATGTTCCTTTTGTTCTCTTTCTTTTTTTGCAAAAAGGTGAAGAAAAAGGAGGTGAAGAAAAACATTTTTTGGCCAGGCACAATGGCTCATGCCTGTAATCCCTGCATTTTGGGAGACTGAGGTGGGTGGATCACCTGAGGTCACGAGTTTGAGACCAGCCTGACCAACATGGTGAAACCGTGTCTCTACTAAAAAAAAAAAAAAAAAAAATAGCCAAGAGTGGCAGTGCATGCCTGTAATCCCAGCTACTTGGGAGGCTGAGGTAGGAGAATTGCTTAATCCTGGGAGGCGGAGATTGCAGTGAGCTGAGATTGTGCCATTACACTCCAGCCTGGGTGACAAGAGTGACAACTCCATCAAAAAAAAAAAAAAAGGAAGGAAGGGAGGGAGGAAGAGAGGGAGGGAGGGAGGGAAGGCAGGCAGGCAGGCAGGCAGGCAGGAAGGAAGGCAGGAAGGAAGGAAGGAAAGAAAAAGAAAGAAAAACTTTTTAAATATCATTTCCCACTCTTTTAGCTTGTTAGTGATATATATATGTGTGTGTATATATATATATGTGTGTGTGTATATATATATATAATTTTTTTTTTTTTTTTTTTTTTTTTTACCATTCCTTCAGTAGTTATGCTATAGTTATGCTATGGACTGGACTGCATTCCCCCAAAATTCATATGTGAAGGCCTAATCCCCAGTGTGACTATATTTGGAGATAAGGCCTTTATGGACGTCATTAAAGTTAAATGAGGTCATAAGGGTAGGGCCCTGGTCCAACAGGATTAGTGTCCTTATAAGAAGGGGCTCCAGAGAGCATGCTCTGTCCCACCTTCACCTCCCCTCTCTCTGCCACGTGAGGACACAGCAAGGAGGTGGACATCTGCAAGTCAGAATAAGAGCCCTCCCCAGAATCTGATCTTGCTGGGATTCACATCTTGGACTTTCCAGCCTCTAGAATTGTGAAAAGTAAATTTCTTTTGTTTAAGCCACCCAGTCTGTGGTATTTTGTTAATGCAGCCCAAGAAAACTAAGATCACAAGATGCATCCTTAACTTATTAAAATCTAAAATTAACGAGTAATTTTTACCATTTGGTCAAAAATGCAAGGACCTTAACATAGCTTATAACCCTCTATTCACTCCCTCCCACTTTTTGTTATATTGTAATGCATTTTAATTCTTACATACAGGCAAGGCACAGCAGCTCACACCTGCAATCCCAGCACTTTGGGAGGCCAAGGTGGGTGGATCACTTGATGTCAGGAGTTGGAAACAGCCTGGCCAACATGGTAAAACCCTGTCTCTACTAAAAATTCAGAAATTACCCAGATGTGATGGGGGTGCCTATAGTCCCAGCTACTCCAGCCAGACTTGGTGGGCACACCTGTAGTCCCACTGCACTCCAGCCTGGGTGACAGAGCAAGACTCCACCTCAAAAAAAAAAAAAAAAAAAAAAATTCTTTTGTACATTTTGTTAAAAATAAAACCAGAAAAAACATTATTTTTGTCAATCTTCATTAAGATTTATCCCTTTATTTACCCTCTCTGCTGTCTACTGCCTTCCATTCCTTCCTGCAATTCTAAAGTTCCATTGTCATTTTCTTTCTGCCTGAAATATTTCCTTTAGTACTTCTTTTAGTGCACAGTTACTAGTGACAAGTGCTCTCATTTTTGTCCATTTAAAAATAACCTCTTTTGACTTGCATTCTTAATAAGTATTTTTACTGGTTATAGAATTCTAGATTGACTTTTCAACACTAAAATGTCATTCCACTGGCTTCTGGCTTCCATGGTTCCTGTTGAAAAGTTAGCTGCCAGTCTTATTGTAGTTCTAGTAAAGGTAATCTGTCATTTTAGTTGGATGCATTTAAGAGTATCTCTTATTATTTTGTTTTCAGTAGTTTTTCTGTAATGTGCCTATGAATGATTTTCTCTGTATTCATAATACTACAATACTACAGGGCTTCTTGGATTTGTGATTCATGTCTTTCATCAATTTTGGGGAATTCCTGGCCATTATCTATTCAAATATTGCTTCTGTTTTATTATCTCTCTCCTTTCCTCTTCTTCTGGGACTTCAGTTACACTTACGATAGTATTATGTTCAATATGTGATATACCATTTCTGTATTTTCCATACTTTTGTCTCTTTGTTTTCAGTCCAAATAGTTTCTTCTGATGTATCTTCCAAATCACTAATTATCTCTTCATCTGTGTCTAATCTGCTTTAAACTCATCTAATGTGTTCTTCATTTCAATTATATTTTTTGGTTATAGAAATTCCATTGATTCTTTTTTATATGTTTCCATTCTCAATTGAAATTCTCTACTTTGTCTTTTGTCTCCTTGAATTGTCAGAGGTTATTCTAAAGTTTATATCTGATACCTCCAATAACTACGTTTCCTGTGGGTCAGTTGCCTTTCTTTCTTTTTCTTTCTTTCTTTCTTTCTTTCTTTCTTTCTTTCTTTCTTTCTTTCTTTCTTTCTTTCTTCCTTTCTTTCTTTCTTTCTTTTTCTTTCTTTCTTTTTCTTTCTCTTTCTTTCTTTCTTTCTTTCTTTTTTTCTTTCTCTCTCTCTCTCTCTCTTCCTTTCCTTTCCTTTCCTTTCCTTCCTTCTTTTTCTTTCTTTCTTTCTCTTTCTTTCTTTCTTTTTTCTTTCTTTCTTTCTTTTTCTTTTTCTTTCTTCCTTCCTTCCTTCCTTCATTTTCCTTATTTCTTTCTTTTTCTTTCTTTCTTTTTTTTTCAAGGTCTCACTTTGTTGCCTAGGCTGGAGTGCAGTGGTGCAATGACAGCTCACTGCAGCCTCCATCCCCCAGGCCCAAGTGATCCTCCCACCTCAGCTTTTCAAGTTGCACACCCAGACTACAGGTGTGCACCACACACTAATTTTTTTAAATTTTATGTAGAGATGGGGTCTCACTATGTTGCCCAGGCTGGCCTCAAACTCCTGGCCTCTAGTGATCCTCCCACCTCCCCTCTCAAAGTATTGGGATTATAGGTGTAAGCCACCATGCCAAGCCTATTTTCTATTTATTCTCTTGGTTTTGAGTCATTTGGTCTTGTCTTCTGATATGCCTCATATATTTTGAACAAATGCTGCATGTTTTGTATGAAAAATTGTAGAACCAATGTGATGCTGTAGATGATGGTATCTTTCTCCAGAGAGTTTATTTTGCTTTTGTCAAGCAGTTAGTATAGAGGTAGAGCATCTTAATCTGATTTGAATAAAAGCTGCATCTTTTTGAGAGCTGATCAGAGGCTCTAACCAAAAGCCTAGGGTATTACCAGAGCCTTTCTGAGACTGCCAAAGCTTTGCCCAGCTTCCTAGCCTTTAAATCACTGCTCCTAGAAGCAAATGCCTAGAGGAGAAGAACAGTGCCAAATGTTAGCACTTCCCTTTCTCTAGGATCTTCCCTCCTCAAGTCCTCACTGGATAACTCTCTGATTTTTTGAGTTTTTTTTTTTTTTGTGGCAGGGTCTCATTCTGTTGTCCAGGCTGGGGTGTAGTAGCACTATCTTGGTTCACTGTAACCTCTGCCTCCTGGTTTCAAGTGATTCTCCTGCCTAAGCCTCCCAAGTAGCTGGGACTACAGGTGCATGTCACCAGGTCTAGCTAATTTTTGTATTTTTAGTAGAGATGGTGTTTCAGCATGTTGCCCAGGCTGGTCTCAAACTCCTGGACTCAAGTGATCCACCCCACTTGGCCTTCCAAAGTGTTAGGATTACAGGCATGAGCCACCATGCCTGTATCAGTCTCTGATATTTTAAAACAGATTTTAAAAATTATCTAACTGTTCCAGTTGTTTAAGGTGGGAAGTTTTCATTTGATCCAGACTGGGGTTCCAGAGCCAGAAGAAGAGATCTCAACTGTTCCTTTAGCATAATTCCTCACCTATAACGATGGTTAGCACAAAAATTAAGATTTAGGGTATTGGCTTTGAAGTCAAAAATTCCATCTGGGTGGGTTTAAAAAGTATAAGTTGGTAAAACTGGTTGGAAAGAGTAGAAAATTATAGTTCTCTGTTAAGGTAAATTATTCTAATTAAATTAGTATAAGAAGCATTTGAGCAGTCACTGGAAACATACAATATATCCCAGTTAACTTTCCAGTACTTTTTCTCGTACTGAAGTATACCTTTGGTTTATAGCAGCAAGAATTAGGGATGCTTCTAGCCTTCTCAGCCTTCTGTCAGGCTCTGGGTCATCTTGTAATATGCTTGCTTAGTCCCTAAGAAGACACTGTGTTTGCCTCTCTGTTATGCCTCAGGTAAACCCATTCAATAAACATACAGCAATCATATTTAAAGATTCTCATCTTACTTATCCAAAAGTTTCAGAAATTGTCCTTTTAAAGCACACACATCCACAAAAACTGAGAAGATGGGCCAGGTGCAGTGGTTCACGCCTATAATCCCAGCACTTTGGGAGGTTGAGACAAGGGGATCACCTGAGGTCAGGAGTTTGAGATCAGCCGGGCCAACAAAACTGTCTCTACTAAAAATACAAAAAAAATTAGCCGGGCATGGTGGCACATGCCTCTAATCCCAGCTACTGGGGAAGCTGAGGCAACAGAATCGCTTGAACCTGGGAGGTGGAGGCTGCAGTGAGCTGAGATCGCGCCACTGCACTCCAACACCTGGGTGACAGAGTGGGACTCTGTCTCAAAGAAAAAAAAAATAAAAAACAACCTGAGAAGATGAAAACAATACAGAACACACACAAATAATTTTGCACAACAGAGTGGAGAGGTGATAACAGCTAGCCACTTATCAAATAACTACAGCTATTGCAAGCTTGACCTTAGCAGGTTGTTCATGCCACATAGGGAAAAGGGCCTTCAAAGCACAAAGTTTGACACATTCTGGCAGAGTATCAGGATGAACTAGTTAACCTGAAGGCCAGGCTGCATGCTGGACAAGAACAGCTGGGAAGACTGAGGGCATCTGCTGCAGGCACTCACATTTTGAAGCACAAGTAGGTTTTATTACCAAGGCTGTGCATAGCCACCAGCAAAAGTATAGGTAAGGCTGCTTAGTGAAATGCCTTGGGAACTGAATGAGCACAAATGAATCTGTGAGCCCGAGCGACCAGCCTCGAAAAAGGCCATGGACTTATTGTATGACAATATTTGGGCCTCCGAACACAAGCGGGAGATTCAAGACCAGGCACTCAAGTCAGATTGCTTCAGCTAATAAAATAAGGGACGATGACAGGAAGTACATGGTGTGGGGGCCGGTTCTCTCAACTCCTTGGAGAGACACACAGAAGAAAACAAATGGTTTCAGCTAGGCTATAATCACAGAATCGTTAGGACTAAACGGATCCTCCTTGTAGATAGAGTCTAACTTTAACCACCTTATGTTACAGATGAATAGACACCATGCTAAAGACTCCTTTTCACCTGCCAGTCCTCATATCAAACATTGATTCTTCCAGAAAGCCTTCCCTGCTTCCATTTGGTGGCTCTCTCCTTCATTCATTTATTTTATTTTATTCTTTTTTTTGTTTTAGAGGGAGTCTCACTCTGTCGCCCAGGATGGAGTGCAGTGGCACAATCTCAGCTCACTGCAACCTCCGCCTTCCCAGTTCAAGTGATTCTCCTGCCTCAGCCTCCCTAGTAGCTGGAATTACAGGCATCCACCACCATGCCCAGCTAAGTTTTGTGTTTTTTAGTAGAGATGGGGTTTCATCATGTTGGCCAGGCTAGTCTTGAGCTCCTGACCTCAGGTGATCCGCCCTCCTCGGCCTCCCAAAGTGCTGGAATTACAGGCTTGAGTCATAGCACCTGGCCTTCTTCATTATTTCCTAATCTCAAGTGTGAGCTCCATCATTTCAGGAGCTCAAGAAAACAAAAGGTCCTCAGTATCATTTGCCGAAGGGACACGTGAGAAGGGGTATCTGCAAAGTGCACTGAGTCTCCATTGTCCTGAGCCCCAGCCCGGGCAATTCAGCCAGACTCCGATACCGGTTCACAAGTTTCAGAATACTCTGAAAAAACAATTTAAACATGATATGAAATAGAGAGAATAACAGAATGACCCGCCATGTAACCATTACTAATGCCCCATCATTTTCCCATCTATACCTTCACTCGCTTCCCTTTTCCCATATAAAACTACTTACGCATAAATCCCAGATATGCTATCATTCCCTCTAAATATTTTAGCCTGTATTTTCAAAAGATAACTTTAAAAATACCACCGTAATATTACCATTTCTAAAAAATTTAAGAAGACTTTTAAAATATCAAATAATCCCATCAGTATTGAAATTCACAAGTGTCCTAAAAACGTTGTTTTTTTTTTTTCTTTTTATCATTTGTTTGATTCAGAATCTAAATGTGATTATTTTCCTTGCAATTCATTATTGAAGAACTGGGTCGTTTATCCTGCGGTTTTACAAGAGCTGGATTGTTTTGATTATGTCCCCATAGTGCTGTTTAACATGTTCCCCTGTAGTTTTCATTTCATGTAAATTAGTACAAGAGTCCCCCCTTATCCTCCAGGATACATTTCAAGACCCCAGGTGATTGCCTGAAATCATGGACAATAGCAAACCCTACATACTGTAGAGTATGTTTCTTCATATATATATGTATATATGTATCATATACAATATATATGATAAAGTTTAGAAACTAGGCACAGTAAGACATTAACAATAATAACTAGGCACAGTAAGAGATTAACAGCAATAACTAATAATAAAATAGAACAATTACAACAATGCACTGTAATAAGAGTTACGTGAATGTGGATGTAGTAACCCAGACGGATATTGAGTGACTAATGGGCAGGTGGCATGGACAGTGTGGATACACAAGGGGGTGATCGCATCAGGGGGGTGAAGTGGCTTTGTTGTCTGGGGTAAATACCTGAGGTTCATTGCCTCATGCCAAGGAAATCAAGGACCCAGACATACGTGGAATGAGGTTAAGAGCGGAGGTTTAATAGGCAAAAGAAAGAGAAAAGAGAATTCTCGCCCGCAAGAGACAGGCGGCGGGGGGCCCAAGTAGGAATTCCAGCCCTTGAGGAGTGCACTGGATTTCACAGACAGGCTTGAGGAGGCGGTGTCTGATTTACATCGGGCCCAAAGATTGGTTGGACTACATGTAATGTTTACATAACTCGCAGGGAAGCCGGCTACCCCACCTTAATCTTTTTTTTTAAACAGAGTCTTGCTGTGTTGCCCAGGCTGGAGCACAGTGGCGCAGTCTTGGCTCACTGCAACCTCCACCTCCCGGGTTCAAGCGATTCTCCTGCCTCAGCTTCCCAAGTAGCTGGGATTACAGGTGACCACCACTACGCCTGGCTAATTTTTGTATTTTTAATAGAGACAGGGTTTAACCACATTGGCCAAGCTTGTCTTGAACTCCTGACCGCAAGTGACACCCCTCCCCCGGCCCTTGGCTTCCCAAAGTGCTGGGATTATAGGCTTGAGCCACCTCATCCAGCCTACCCCACCCTAATCTTATTATGTAAATGGAGTCTTTGCTTGACCGGGGCCATGTTGCCTGCTCCTTACTGTACACATGTCTGGCAAAGAGAAGGGAATATTGAGCCGCCTTTTTGCACATGCCTAGTTCCAGGTAGCCTTTTCCTATTGGCACAGCTGCTGGCATTCACCCGTGCAAGCTTCTAGCTTGCCTGTCTATGCCTGCAGCTCGATTTTACAGGCTGCTCTTTGTTAGAAAAGAATATGATTTGGGGGCTGCTTTCCATTAAAAGGAAAACCTTACCAAGGACTTCCTTGACCCTCACTATCTGCCTAAGTCATTTCTTCTTAACTCCTCTCTCAGTGGGACAGAGCGGGCCAGCATGAGATTTCATTGTGCTACTCAGAATGGCACAAAATTTAAAACTTACAATTTTTTTCCTGCAATTTTCCATTTACTATTTTTAGACTGCGGTTGACTTGGTTAACTGAAATCAAGAAAAGCAAGACGCTGGGTAAGGGGACCACTGTGGTTGATCTCAGTGGTCTAGGCACATCTTGGGATCCCCCAGAGCTCCATATATCAAACCTGAATCTGATCAATCATGGGAGTTCAGTGGGGCCCCAAGAGATGTCTAGACCACTTCATAGTTGGTGCTGAGTTTTTTTATTTCAAGGCACATAACGTGGGGAAATGGAGTGGTCTCTTTTTCTGGTGTCAGCAGCCACCACTAATCGTGCCTACATCCATTCATCAGGGATGCAAAATGGTGATATTCTGTCTATTGATTCTTCCTCATTTAATAGCTGGAAATACTTTAGGAGAAATACCCTCCTCAGATTACCGTGTGGCCACCAAAGCCCAATTTTAACACAATTGTAACCAAGACAATGCTTTCTCTCCTTACAGTCCTCTGCAGGAGCCTGAGCAACTTTAAGCAAACTTTTTTTTTGTTTGTTTGTTTTTGTTTTGAGATAGAGTTTTGCTGTTGTAGCCCAGGCTGGAGTGCAATGGCGTGATGTTGGCTCACTACAATCTCCACCTCCAGGGTTCAAGCGATTCTCCTGACTCAGCCTCCTGTGTAGCTGGAAATACAGGCACGTGCCACCACGCCCAGCTAATTTTTTGTATTTTTAGTAGAGACAGAGTTTCACCATGTTGGCCATGCTGGTCTCGAACTCTTGACCTCAGGTGATCCACCCATCTCGGCCTCCCAGAGTGCTGAGGTTACAGGCATGAGCCACTATTTATTCTTTATTTTCTAGCCAAGAACTGACTGGAAGAGGTGGGCCTGACAGCTGTGGGAAACACATTCTTGCCTGGTTCTCTCCCGGCCAGTCAACTGAAGCAGAGGCTCTGCCTACCCAGAGATTTTCTCAAAGCAGCATGGCTCCAGGGCCTGCTCTAAAGGTCTGGCCTTTCTTTTTTTTTTTTTTTTTTTTTTTTTAAAGGTCTGGCCTTTCTCTTTGAAAATGTTTTCTCCTGTAATTAAGGGATTTTCTAACTTGAGGAATAGATTAAAATTCATCAAAATTATGTTTTCAGAAAGCCATAAACCTGAAGCTACTAAGGTCTGGCTCCAGGAAATCCTGAATCCAGGAAGGATGCTCAGCAGGACGGAATTGAAGACAATAGTTCATCATCTTTCCTTCCCAGGATCGAGAATATCCCAAGGAAATGCCAAGTAAAAAAGTGAAATCAGCGATTGATTTTGTGTTTGGAGAACTGACCATGTTTCTTGATCAAATGCCGATTGCAAGTCTGAGTCAAGGCTGAGCATATAAAGGAATCCTCCCGGGTACCTTCCCTTGGGGTCTTCAAATGATGTGATTTTGAAAAACCAGACTCGGGCGATCAGAGACCTCACTGCAGAGGAAATGAAAGATGCCTCGCTTGCAATACCTGGCTCCCGTGAACACTTCCTCGGGTCCCTGCTGGCGCCAGCCTGGGACCGAGAGCGCTTCCTGTCCTGCTGACTGCAGAGGTTAAACGGAATCTCCACTCCTGGATTGAGGAAAGAAAGGCGTCTTCCCCGTTGATTTTCGCGAGGCTGCGGACCTTCGCGGCGCCCCGACTGGGCTCACCCCGCGGAGCTGTCCGGGGCAGCAGGCGCCCAGGCCTTCCTAAATCCCCGGCCCCTCTGGTCTATCCTAGACCCCCCAGGACTCAGGCCTGAGAAAATCACGGCCTCCGCCAGGCCCCTTCTCGCAGGTTTTGCACTTTGCTAACTCGCGGTGCGGCCTTGGGGCAGTGCCTCAGTTTCCCCAAGTGTAATGAAGTAGGGCTGGACCGTGATTCTCAGAATCACCCAAGAAGCTTTTCCAAAACCCTCTGCCAGGGTGTCCCTTGGGACCCACCGGATCGGAGAGGGGGTCGGGGGCGAAAAGCGCCAGGAGTCCGGCAGCCCAAGCTGGAACCCGGGACTCGGGCTCGCCTGCCTCGGCAGCTACTCCACCGTCGGCCAGGCCCCGGAGCTCGCCTTCGGCCTGGGCGGGGTCTTGCGCGTCTCCGGGCCGGTTCCGGGAGGCCAGGCGGGCGGGGCGGCCGGGCTGGGCTGTCCCACTGGAAAGACTCGTTTCAGCCGGATCAGGCGGAGGCCGGGCGGAAACAGACTTGTCGCCCCTGCCTCGGGCCCTCCCCCCCGCCACCTCACTGTCCTCCCACCCCACCCCAGCGCAGCCCCGCCAGGGTTCGGGAATCGCCAGCAGGCAGCTGGGGCAGCCCCGGGTCACCCCGCCCACACCTGCCCCGCCCACACGACGCGCCCCCTAGGCCACACCTGAGCTCGCCCTACGGTCCCCGGACTGTGACTCTGCAGAGCCTCGGTGGGGGAGGGGACAGGGGAGAGAATAGGGAAGAGGGGCGCGATCTGAGTCTGGGAGCCGTTGCCAAGAAACCCGACCCTCGGGCTCTGGCCATCAGCAGCCCCGGTGCAGCTGCCTCTCCCTCCCCCCAGGAAGCCCTGCAGAGCTTTCTAGAGCTGGGTGCTCAGAAGACCCCAGGCGGAGGCAAGAACCTTGGGCCGCGGCTCTGTGGGAAAAGCCCTCGGGGAAGCCAGACGGCGCGCTCCAGCTCCCCATCGCTGGCGTGGGCCCCGGGGTGGAGGCAGTTGGGTCGCGGCCCTGCCACCCCCATGCTGCACGGCCTCGGTCCGGTGCCACCACCTCTGTGGGCCGCCGTGTCAGCCTCCAGATGGAGTGCTTGGCTCTGGGTGGTGGCGGGCCCCAGCCCTTGCCTAAAGTCTCTAAAGAAGGGTCTGGCCCGGCCAGCCCAGATCCGAGCTGCTGCGTGAGCGCGGGGTTGGGAGCTACAAGAACACGCCCGGAGGCTGGGGTGAGGGGCTGGGCCCTCGGGGCAGCGGGCGCGCGCGGGGTCTCCAGTTCCGCCCTGGTAGGGGCCAGAGCAGGAGGGAGGCCACCCCAGCTTTTTCTGGGCTGCAGCCCTGCCGCCCGCGCGGGACAGGCGCCGCGTCCTCTCCAGGCCTCCAAGAAGCAGACTAGAAGCCCATAGCTTCTGGGAAGATGGGCACCCCAGGTCTCCGCACACGGCCTCCCCAGGGCCACGGGGAAAGTTGGATGAGACACTCAGACACCTTCCCGGCTCCCGGCGAAAACGGAAAGCCTGAGCCCACGATGGGCGCGGAAGCTCTGCGGGATTGAGTCATCAGAGGAATGCTGATCTGGAAGTACAGTGGCCGGAAGACACCCGCAGAAACCGCGGGCACTGGAGAGCGAGTGCAGCTTTAATCTCCAGGCGTGGTTTAGATGGAAAGCAGCCTGGAGACCAGTTAAGAGAACCGCGAGCAGAGCGCACTGAACTAGCACCAGCAGACATGAGTTCGAGACCGTCCTGCCCCTTAATCCTGTGTGACCTTGGTCCATTTTTTTAGTCCCTGAGCCTCGCAGTGTTCTGATTCCTGAAAAGAGCCTGCCCCACCTCCAGACTGCAGTGAGAACAAAAGGAGACTATAAATATGACTTTTTGCCAGTTTTGGAGCCCTGCACTGAGGAAAGATTTTCCTAGCACCTGGGAGATTTTCTTTAGCACCAGCTGCTAAGAATGCTGGGAAGGAGACAGCCGCATCCCAGAAGGAAGACACCTTAAATCAGAACTTTATTTTTCCTCCTATAAAAATACAATATAGGCCGGGCGCGTTGGCTCAAGCCTGTAATCCCAGCACTTTGGGAGGCCGAGACGGGCGGATCTCGAGGTCAGGAGATCGAGACCATCCTGGCTAACACGGTGAAACCCCGTCTCTACTAAAAAATACAAAAAACTAGCCGGGCGAGGTGGCAGGCGCCTGTAGTCCCAGCTATTCGGGAGGCTGAGGCAGGAGAATGGCGTGAACCCGGGAGGCGGAGCTTGTAGTGAGCTGAGATCCGGCCACTGCACTCCAGCCTGGGCGACAGAGCGAGACTCCGTCTCAAAAAAAAAAAAAAAAAAAAAAAAAAAAAAAAAAAATATATATATATATATATATATATATATATATATATATATATATATAAAATACTGGAGAAGTGTAAAAACTAAGGAGTCGTTAGAAGCCATTTGTTGTTTTAACTTTTTTTTTTTTTTTTTGAGACAGGATCTTACTCTGTCACCCAGGCTGGAGTGAGGTGGCACGATCGTTCCTCTTTGTAGCCTCCAACTCCTGGGTTCAAACAATCCTCCTTTCTTGGCCTCCCAAGTACCTGGTACTAGAGGTGCACCGGGCATGGTAGTACACATCTGTAGTCCCAGGTGTACTTTAGAGGCCCAGAAGGGAGGTCACACTATTTTGCCCAGGCTGGTCTCCAACTCCTGGGATCAAGCCATTCTCCTGCCTCGGCCTCCCAAAGTGTTGGGATTACAGGTGTGAGCCACCACTCCCAGCCTGTTGTTTTAACTTTCTATCAAAGAAATGGATGGAGGGTGAACAGGGATGCTGGATGCTTTAGATTAGACTTGAAAGAGTTAACAGAAGAGGTGACGGAATCACACATACCCAAATTGGAATCTTGTCTCGACCCTTTACTACCATTTTTTCGTTATGTTAGTGACTTAACCTCTCTGTGGTTGTTGAGAAGATGAAATGCAATAATGAATGTGAAAGTGCCTGACAGGACCCAGCACGAGGTAATACATAATCAATGCTAGCTAGTTTCGGTTTCCATCCTTCCTTCCTACCATTTTTTATTGTAAAATATTTTTAAACATGCAGAAAAATTGAAAGACTCGTACGGTGAATACCCACGCACATTCCACCTAGCTTCTGCATTAACATTTTTACTCTACTTCCTTTATCACATATCTGTCCATCTATCTTTCTTTTCCTCTATCCATATATCAATCCATCTGTTCTGGTTACAACTGTTATGTAACAAATTCCTCAAAACTTAGTGACTTGAAAAAACAGCCGTTTTTGTCATGCTCGTGGATTCCATGAGTTAGGAATTCAGACAGATTGGCTTGTTGCTGCTCTAGGATGTCTGGGGTCTCAGCTGGGAAGATTTGATGCCTGCGGGCTGGAATCGTCCTGAGGCACCTTCATGCACATGTCTGGGAGTTGCCAGCACTGTGCCTGCCTGTGATCTCATCATGAAGCTCAGACTGCCTCCCAGCATGGTAGCCTCAGGGTAGCTGAACTTCCCCCAGGGCGGCTCAGAGCTCCGAGAGTGTGTTCTGGCAAAGGAGGCAGAAGTTGCAGTGCCTTTATAACCCAGCCTTGCAAGTTACATATCATTGCTCCCTTTGGTCACAACAGTGCTTCTGCACTCCAGCCTTGGGCAACAGAGCGAAACTCTGTCTCAAAAAAAACCCCAAAAACTAACATAAGCCTTTCTCTCTTTTGGGTTCCCCATTAATTTGCTGTGGGACAATGCCCTTAAGATTCCTAGAAGTCAGTCGGGTGCAGTGGCTCATATTTGTAATCCAGCACTTTGGGAGGCTGAGGTGGGTGGATCACCTGAGGTCAGGAGTTCGAGACCAACCTGACCAACGTGGTGAAACCCCCATCTCTACTAAAAATAGAAAGAATTAGCCGAACATGGTGGCAGACGCCTGTCATCCCAATTACTCAGGAGGCTGAGGCAGGAGAATTGCTTGAACCTGGGAGGCGGAGGTTGCAGTGACCTGAGATCCCGCCACTGCACTCCAGCCTGGGAGACAGAGCAAAACTTCGTCTCAAAAAAAAGAAAAAGAAAAAAAAAAGATTCTTAGAAGTTCTATTATTTAACACAGAGGATCTACAAAGTATGCTGTTAGTTTCCTTAAGAAGCTTTTTGTCTGGTTGAAAGGGACTACAAGGCACCATCATAAAAGTATCTCATATCTTAAAGAAGAATTTTACAGTGGGGCACTTGGTTTTACCCTTACCCTGAGCTGCTTTCCTAACAGTGACCTGGGTCTGATCTTTGCCCTTTTTGAATCTTCCACTGGGAGAAACCTAGAATGAGAAATAGTTTTTTGTTTTGTTTTTTGAGACAGGGTCCCACTATGTAACCCAGGCTAGAGTGCAGTGGTGCAATCATAGTTCATTGTAGCCTCAACCTTCTGAGCTTAAGCGATCCTCCTGTCTCAGCCTCCTGAGTAGCTGGGACTACAAGTGCATGTCACCATGCCTGACTAACTTTTTAAAAAAATTATTGTAAAGAATATTTTTAAAAATTTTATTTTTATATTTTGTAGCTATGTTGCCCAAACTGGTCAAATGCCTAGGCTCAGGCAATCCACCCGCCTTGGCCTGCCAAAGCACTGGGATGACATACGTGAGATACTGTGCCCAACTGAGACATAGTTTTTGAATCCACCTGGTCCCGACTTCTAAATTCTGCTTGAAGCTGAGTATTTCCTTCTCTTCCTCTGTGATACAGAGCTGAGAGAAACCACATGGTAGCTCAACACTGCTTGGAAATCTAGAAATAGCTGGAGGCTGGGCTAGGATGACTTGAAAATTAAGACAAGCAAATGGAGGAATTTCGTGTGGCTTCTCAATGGAGTTGGCATCATGAGTTCATGGTGGCCTCAAGATAGTCAGACTTCTTACCGGATGGTTCATGGCTCCAATCACAAGTGTTCCAGTGAGTAAAATGGAAGTGTCAAGAACTTTTCTGGCACATTCTTCTAAGGTACACAGTATCACTTCCACTCAACTCTGTTGGCAGTTGAGTGACTGTTCCGCTCAACACTGGTGGCAGTCACAAGCCCATCTAGATTCAAGGAGAGGGAAATTAGACTCTATGTCTGGAAAGGGGAGTGTCACAGCTACATTTACCAGAGCACGTGGGAAGGGAGATGTTGTCGTAGTCATTTTTGGAAAATACAATCTGCCCCACTATCCATGTTTCCATGCATTTCAAAGGACTTTATAGACATCATTACACTTCCCCAAAATTCACCAAAAATGTGTGAAAGTTTTGACTGCCCCCGTTCTCACCCACAAGCAGAGCTGAGGGCCGTTTACATTTTAATCATTCTGGTTGGTGTGTAGCAGTATCTCGCTGTGGTTTTAATTTGCATTTCCCAGATAACTAAAGATATTGAGTCGTTTTTCATGTTCTTGTGCACCACTCATATCTTCCTTGGTGAAGTGTCTTTTCAAATCTTTGGCCCGTTTTTGGACTTTATTTATTGATTTTTTTTTTTATAGAGACACTCCTCAGCTCAAGTGATCTTCCTACCTCAGCCTCCTGAGTAGGTGAGACCATAGGCACATACCACCATGCCCAACTAATTTTTTAAAAATCTTTTGTAGAGATGGGGCATCTGTATGTTGCCAAGGCTGGTCTTGAACTCCTGGCCTCAAGTGATCCTTCCACTCGGCCTCCCAAAGTGCTGGGATTACAAATATGAGCCAAAATGCCCAGCTTGAGATTCTATATATATATGTGTGTATGTATATATATATGTGTGTGTGTGTGTGTATATATATATATATATTTATATATATATATTTTTTTTGCCAAATGGAAATCCAGTTGATCCAGTACAATTTGTTCATGACTTTCCTTTTCCTGTTGGATTGCATTACATTTGTCAAAAATCAAATGGTGGTGGGGTGCAGTGGCTCATGCCTGTAATCCCAGTACTTCGAAAGGCTGAGGTGGGAGGATCCCTTGAGCCCAGAAGTTCAGTTGGAAAACTCAACTGATTATCTTCCTGTTCCAGCCTGGGCAACATAGTAAGACCCCATCTCTGTTTTGTTTTGTTTTTTTTTAATAAAAAAAATCAAATGGCTGTATTCATAAATATCTGTTTCTGGGTTCTCTATGCTGTTCATTGATCTATTTATTCCTCCTATTGCCAGTCCCACACTGTCTTGATTACTGTAATCTTACAGTAAATCTTGAAGTTCCCGTTCCTTTTTGAGTAAGATGATCCCTTTTTAATGGACAAAATATTGCTGACTTCTATATAGCTGTTGTATTTCTAGCATGTTTATTTAGCAAATAAAAATAGTAAAAAGAACTTGTGAACACCTGAAAATGATCTTGGATCTTACTGACCACAATGACAACTACAGATATCTAGAAATCTGTCACCTGTGCACAGGTGGGCATCACATGGGGATGTGTGATGGCCCTGAGGTGACCACGCATTCCTCAGCAGGAAAAGGGGGTGTTTTTCTGCTGCTGGAATCACTGGTAGCCATGAATTTAGGTGAGACTCCCAAAGCAGTGGATTTCTTTTCAACAGGAAGATAATCAGTTGAGTTTTCCAATTTGTCCAGGTGAGATTTCTTCCAGACTGAGCGAGATACACTGGGGTGAGAAAAGGTACTCTATGGGACTTAGTCTTTCCTGGGAGACACTGGACTGGATGTCCCAAGAGGACCATTATGAGTTGTGTGTCCTGCAAATTCATGTTTTAGTCCTCACCCCTACTGCCTCAGAATATAGCCTCCTTTGAAAATAAGTTGTGTCTGAGTCCATTCTTTCACGGCTATAAAGAAATACCCGAGACTAGGTAATTTATAAAGAAAAGAGGTTTAATTGGTTCACAGTTCTGAAGGCTTAACAGGAAGCACGGCTGGGAAAGCCTTAGGAAACTTACAATCATGGTGGAAGGCAAAGGAGAAGCAGGCACATCTTCTACGGCAGGAGCAGGAGGAAGAGAGAAAGAGGCGGGAGGTGCTACACACTTTTAAATAACCAGATGTCTTGAGAACTCACTCACTATATAGTACCAAGGGGGATGGTGCTAAACTATTGGTGAGAACTCCGTGCCCATGATCCAATCACTTCCCACCTGGCCCCACCTCCAACACTGGGTATTACAATTTAACATGAGATTTGGAGGATCTCCATATCAAGGTGGTTGCAGATGTAAAATGAGGTCATTGTGCACTGTGACATTATGAAAAGAGGACACGGAGACAGACATGCATAGAGGGAAGATTCTATTAAGATATTTGGCGAACACCCTCTTCAAGCCAAGGAGGGCCTCAGACTGCAAGAAGCAGGACAGAGGCATAGAAGAGGACCTTCCTCAGCCCTCAGAAGGAACTGCCCATTGTGCTGACAGCTTGACTTCCAATTTCTGGTCTCCAGAACGGAAACAATACATTTATGGTTTTTGTTTTGAAACAGGGTTTTGCTCCATTGCCCGGGCTGGGGTGCAGTGGCGTGAGCTTGGCTCACTGCAACCTCCACCTCCCAGACTCAAACGATCCTCCCACCTCAGTCTCCCAAGTAGGTGGGACTACAGGCACAGGCCACCAAGCATGGCTAATTTTTTTTTTTTTTTTTTTTTTTTTTTTTAGAGACAGGGTTTTGCCATGTTGCCCAGGCTGATCTCGAATTCCTGGGCTCAAGTGATCCTCCTGCCTCAGCCTCCCAAAGTACTGGGGTTATGCGTGTGAGCCACCGCACCTGGCCACATTTCTGTGTTTTAAGCAACTCATTCTGTATTATGACAGCCCTCAGAAAAAAAATACAAATCCCCAACCGTCTGCTTTCAGCCACGCATGCCTGCCCTTTGGTGGGCAACAAGGCCCCACTTTTCCCTCAGGGACCCACCTCTTTCCTATTTCATGTGGCTCTAGTAGGAAGTCAACCTCAGTGCCCACTCCCTGGCAAAGGGTTCAACTCAATGCCCAGCCCCTGCTAGGAGTTTTGAGGGTTTTTTTGTTTTTGTTTTTTAAGACAGAATCTCACTCTGTCACCCAAGCTGGAGTGCAGTGGTGTGATCTCGGCTCATTGCAACATCCGCCTCCTAGGTTCAAGCGATTCTTTTGCCTCAGTCTCCCAAGTAGCTGGGACTACAAGCGCATGTGGCCAAGCCTGACTAATTTTTGTATTTTTGTAGAGATGGGATTTCATCATATTGGCCAGGCTGGTCTCGAACTTCTGACCTCATGATCCACCCGCCTTGGCCTCCCAAAGTGTTGGAATTACAGGCGTGAGCCACCATGCCAGGCCTGAGTCTTGAGTTTTAAGTGGAGGGACCTAGGGAGTACAATGGTTTGTGCTGAGCCATTCTGACGGCAGCACCCCCGAATCCTGCTTGGACCCCCACATTCTCAGATCACCTTGGTTCCTGACCTACCTGAGGCTGACTGTCAAGCTTTTGTGTTGTCCCATGCCCTTTCAATAACAATAATGATAATTTTGATTTGCTAACATTAGCCAGCGTTGGTTTCTGTTACCTGCAACAAAAAGCCCCAGCTGATCCAGTCATGCCCTTGGCCTTGGCTCAGTTCTTCTTCCCTCCTATCTAAAAGCCATTAGGTGGAGCTGAGGAAAACAAGCACCTGCTGCAGGGTGGAGGTGGGCAGTGCCAGTGCCGGCAGCCTGGCATGGAACACCGGAGCCCAGCAAGGTGAAGGGAGTTGGTGAAATCTGGTGTAGGATTCTGGAGCCCAGTGAGATGAAGAGGATGCACTGGGAGGTGGCAGGGGCAGGGCTGGGTAGCTGCAGCCCCAGCCCAGCACAGGGCATTGCAACAAAAGCAGGAAGAGCCGGGAGTCCAGTGTAAAAATGTAGTCTCAGTTGGATGAGGTAGTGACTGCACGGAGTGGAGTGGGGGTGGGAGGTGGTGCTGTGCGGGTTGATTCCAAAGGGGATGTGACCCTAGAGACCACAGTTGATGCCCCCTTTATCAACTAAGATGGACCCTAAGGTTAAGGAAACAAAAGTTACCTATGGGTTGAGGGTTCAGGACCTGGCTGACACCGCAAATTTCTAAATTCCTACAGTTACAAGAAAAACCACACTCTTGCTACACTCCTTAACGATAGGAGCTATTGGGCAAATTGTCAGCTGATTTACAGATCAGATCACTACAACTCTGATTGGACAGGGGATCGCCCTTACAAACATTCTCTTCTGATAAGCAACTTCACCTTAGGCCAGTCTCAGCAGCTGATAGAGGCTGTGCACAAACTGTCTCTGCATCTTATAGTTCACTTTTTGATGTAAGGAGCCAAATTCCATTTCATTTTAATCCTGAAACCCCATTTCAAAGTGAACATGGGATATATGTTACATACACATACCACATACTACATATACATACGTATATACTTTTCTTTTCTTTTTTTTTTTTTTTTTTTGAGACTGAGTCTCACTCTGTCGCCCATGCTGGAGTGCAGAGGTGCGATGTCAGCTCACGGCAACCTCCGCCTCCCAGATTCAAGTAATTATCCCTCCCTCGGCCTCCTGAGTAGCTGGAATTACAGGCACCCACCACCATGCCTGGATAATTTTTGTATTTTTTAGTAGAAATAGGGTTTTGCCATGTTGGCCAGGCTGGTCTTGAACTCCTGACCTCAGGTGATCCGCCCACCTCAGCCTCCCAAAGTACTGGGATTACAGGCGTGAGCCACCGCACCCGGCCCATAAATACTTTTCTAAGTGAAACTTTACAATATATTAGGAAAACATTTTTCTTTCCCCATAGTTCCATAGAAACATCCAACAATAAAAGGCAAATGGAATCATGTTTTCTTTCAAATGCGTCATAAGCTATTTTCTTTCAGTGAATGGAAGAGTTTGACACAGGAATTTTAAAGAAAACATTGAGAAGAAGTTATTAGAACATGTTTCTTTGTTCAATAGATGCTGAAAGGCCCATAGAGAAATCCACTCATAACCGAGTACAGTGGCTCACACATGTAATCCCAGCACTTTGGGAGGCTGAGGTGGGTGGATTGCTTGAGCCCAGAAGCTCAAGACCAGCCTGGGCAACCTGGTGAGACCCTATCTCTACCAAACAAACAAATAAAACAAAATATTAGCCGGGTGTGGTGGCATGTGCATGTAGTCCCAGCTACCCAGGAGGCTGAGGTGGGAGGAACATTTGAGCCCAGGAGGCCAAGGCTCCATGAAAGCCATGTTTGTGCCACTGCATTCTAGCCATGGTGACAGAGTGAAAAAATAGAAAAAAAGAGAGAGAGAAATCCATCTATTGCACATGAACTCAGCTCCCCTCAAAAATCTATATCACTTTTCCCTACAAACTTGCTGAATACATAGGACTCTATTGTGAGATACAGACCCTGTGAGGCATAAAACCTGATCTGCCCCTGCCCTCATTAAAGAGAGGGCACCTTGTGCACATGACAGAGACTGTCTCTTCCTGGTCTGCAAACTGATACCATCAATAAAGCTCTCCTTTCTACTTTTATTTATTTATTTATTTATTTATTTATTTATTTATTTGAGATGGAGTCTTGCTGTCACCCAGGCTGGAGTGCATCAGTGTGATCTTGGCTCACTGTAACCTCCGCCTCTCAGGTTCAAGTGATTCTCCTGCCTCAGCCCCCTGAGTAGCTGGGATTACAGGCACATGCCACCACACCTGGCTAATTTTTGTATTTTTAGTAGAGACGGGGTTTCACCATATTGGCCAGGCTGGTCTTGAACTCCTGACCTCAGGTGATCTGCTGTCATTGGATTCCCAAAGTGCTGGGATTACAGGCATGAGCCACCATGCCTGGCCTTCTTTCTACTCTTTAGCAATCCTGGTGGTCTTTTGGATGACATGAAATGAGGAGGGTATCTGTGTGGGAACAGGGGCAGCAACTGGTTGCATATAGAGGACTTCAATCTAATACATAAATATATGGGTATAATGAGAGCCGGGTTTCTCACAGTTAGAAAGGGGAGTTTCAAATATGGAAAGGGAGGAAAATACTAAAATGAAGCCATTATGGGCTGAATTCTGTCCTCCCAAAATTCATGCTGATGTCTTGACCCCCAGTATCTCAGAATGTGAGGATATTTGGAGATAGGGCATTTAAAGGGGTGATTAGGTTGAAATGAAATCATTAGGCAGGCCCTAATTCAATGTGACTGATGTGCTTATAAGAAGAGAAGATGAGGACAAACAGAGAGACCCCAGAGGCATGCGTGTACACAGGGACAACCATATGAAGAGGTAGCAAGAGAGTGGCTGTATGCCAGCCAAGGAGAGAGACTTCAGGAGAAACCAACCCTGCTGGCACCTTGATCTTGGACTTCCAGCCTCTAGAACTGAGAGAAGAGAAACGTCTGTTGTTTAAGCCATGCAGTCTGTGGCATTTTGTTATGGCAGCCCAAGCAAATTAACACAGAATCTTTTAGGATTAGATGAAAATTGGAGTTATCAGGGTAGATTCATGGTTTTCAATATACATATAAATAGATGTAAAAATAAATGCAGATAGAAAAGTGCATGTACATATATAAATGTATGTGTTATATATATTTGCATATATATTATGCACACACATACACTGATGTATTTCCTACTTCTGTTCACTGAGAGCCCCTGGGAGCAGTGACTCCCCAAAAGCCATGAGCTCATCTAGTGTCCAGCTCTTGTTTCCTTTCGTTCTTTCTTTTTTAAGAGACAGAGTCTTCCTTTGTCACCCAGACTGGAGTATATCGGCACCATCATAGCTCACTGCAGCCTTGACCTCCAGGGGCTCAAGTGATCCTCCCATCTCAGCGTACCAAAGCACTGGGATTATAGGTGATATAGTCTGATTGTGCACCCACCCAATTATCATTTTGAATTGTAGCTCCCATAATCCCCAAGTGTCATGGGAGGGACTAGGTGGAGAGAATTGAATCATGGAAGCAGTTTCCCCCATCCTGTTTCTGTAATAGTGAGTTAGTTCTCACACGTTCTGATGGTTTTATAAGGGGCTTCCCTCTTGGCTGGGCACTCATTCTCTCTCCTGCTGCCCTGTAGGGAGGTGCCTTCTGCCATGATAGTAAGTTTCCTGAGGCCTCCCCAGCCATGCAGAAGCATGAGTCAATTAAACCTCTTTCCTTTATAAATTACCTAGTCTTGGATATGTCTTTATTAGCAGCATGAGAACAAACTAATAAAATAGGTGTGAGCCATCACACCCAGACCAGATCTTATTTTCTAAATATCAGTCTCCACTAAAAGGGTTGAGCAGGGACAGTAAAGATGAGCGTTAAGCATCTTCTTGTCAGAAGAGTAAGGAAGTGCTTATAGGACGATGGAGGCATGTCAAAAGGACACAGAAACAGCTCCCATTGACCACATCTGGGGCAATTATAAACCACTAAGAAAAATACAAATCCATGAGTCCACACTCATATAACTAAATAATTGTGGGGGAGAAGCAGCAAAAGGCTTCCCTGCAGTAGAATGCCAAGTGTATAAGGAATCATGGGGTGAGAAAATCATCGTCTTGCTACCTCCATAGCAATAGCTAATTCATCCAAGAATCATCAGTGTATGCTAAAACTGGTGGGTAGAGGTTTGATGAGGAACAAGATATTTAGTCTCAAAGGCACCTCCTCACAAAATGTTTATTAATTACAAAGCTAAAAAGAGTGATTTTGTAGTAAAGAGGCTTGGCAGGTACAGATATGTCTTCATCAAACTAACATCATCAGTAACAGGAGAAATTGGAAATGTGTGCCATCTGGTAAGAAGAGCAGAGCCTCACCTCTCGGATATTTCTGCCCAAAATACATAACCTGAATCTAAACATGAGGAGACGTCAGTCAAACCAAACTGAGGGACAAACTGGCCAGTAATCTTCAAAATAACTGGCCAGAAATCTTCAAAATAACTACAGAAACTGGCTGGTAATCTACAAAATAACTGGCCGGTAATCTTCAAAATAACTACAGAAACTGGCTGGTAATCTACAAAATAACTGGCCGGTAATCTTCAAAATAACTACAGAAACTGGCTGGTAATCTACAAAATAACTGGCCGGTAATCTTCAAAACTACCAAGGGCAAGGAGAGACTGAAAACAGTTCAGACCGAAAACTAAGAGATGTGACAATTAGGTGCATCATGTTATCCTAGACTCAATCCTTCTGCTCTTGAAACAACTGATCACATTTGAATGGGGTCCAACGAGATGATAGTTATATATTGGTGTTAATTTTCTAAATTTAGTCATGTATTGTGGTTATTTAGGATAATCTCCTTGTTTGTAAGAAATACACATTCAAATATTAGCAAGTGGGCCAGGCACAGTGGTTCACCTGTAATCCCAGCCCTTTGGGAGTCCAAAGTGGGTGGATCACCTGAGGTCAGGAGTTCGAGACCAGCCTAGCCAACATGATGAAACCCCGTCTCTACTAAAAATACAAAAATTAGCCAGGCATAGTGGCAGGCGCCTGTAATCCCAGCTACTCAGGAGGCTGAGGCAGGAGAATCACTTGAACCTGGGAGATAGAGGTTGTAGTGAGCTGAGCTAGCACCACTGCACTCCAGCCTGGATGACAGAGTGAGATTCGGTCTCAAAAAAAGAAAAGAAAAAAAAAAACCCAGTAACTTATTCTCATATATTTCAAGAATAAGGGGGTCTTTGTACTGTATGTACTTGCAACTTTTATGTAGGTTTAAAATTATTTAAAAATAAAAATTATCTTTAAAATTATCTAAAAACTATCCTTAGAAGATACACAGATGGCAAATAAGCATATGAAAGGATGTTCAATGTCATTTGTCATTAGGGAAATGCAAATTAAAGCAATAATGCGATACTACTGCACACATATTGGAATGGCTAAAATCCAAAAAACTGACAATACCAATGGCTGATGAGCAGGTGCAGAGCAACGGGAACTCATACATTGCTGGTGGGATTCCAAAATGATGCAGCTATTTTGGAGGACAGATTGGCAGTTTCTTACAAAGCTAAGCACAGTTTTACCATGCAATCTGGCAATCATGCTCTGATATGGCTTGGATGTTTATCCCCTCCAAGTCTCATGTTGAAATATAATCCTCAATATTAGAGGTGGGCCCTGATGGGAGCTGTTTGGGTCATGGGGGTGGACCCATCATGAATGACGTGGTGCCATGCTCGCAGTAATCAGTGAGTTCATGTGAGATCTGGTTGTTTAAAGGAATGTGGCATCTCCTCCCTCTCTCTCTTGCTCCTGCTCTTACCATGTGACACACCAGCTCCCACTTTGCTTCCACCATGATTGTAAGCTTCCTGAGGTCCTCACCAGGAGCAGATACCAGCACCATGCTTCTCCTAGAGCCTGCAGAACCATGAGCCAATCAAACCTCTTTTCTTTATACATTACCCAGTCTCAGGTATTTCTTTATAGTAGCACAAGAATGGACTAACACAAGCTGCTCAGCATCCACCCAACTGATTTCAAAACATATGTATGCACAAACATCTGCATGTGAATATTTAGGGAAGATGTATTCATGATCACCCAAAATCGTAAACAACTAAGATGTTCTTCAATAATTGAAAGGATAAAGAAACAGTGGTGGCCGGGCGCGGTGGCTCAAGCCTGTAATCCCAGCACTTTGGGAGGCCGAGACGGGCGGATCACGAGGTCAGGAGATCGAGACCATCCTGGCTAACACGGTGAAACCCCGTCTCTACTAAAAATACAAAAAAACTAGCCGGGCGAAGTGGCGGGCGCCTGTAGTCCCAGCTACTTGGGAGGCTGAGGCAGGAGAATGGCGTAAACCCGGGAGGCGGAGCTTGCAGTGAGCTGAGATCCGGCCACTGCACTCCAGCCCCGGCGACAGAGTGAGACTCTGCCTCAAAAAAAAAAAAAAAAAAAAAAGAAACAGTGGTAGGTACGTTCAGTGGGATACTATTTAGTGATTTAAAAAAAAGTGAGCCATGCAAAAATATGGATGAATATTATATGCATTTTGCTAAGTGAAAGAAACCAATCCGAAAAGGCTGTATGCTATATGATTTCATTTGTATGATATTTTGGAAAAGGCAAAACCTTAGAGACAGTAAGCAGTTGCCAGGGGTTCTAGGAAGGAGGAGACTTGAATACGTGAAGCACAGGTGGTTTTTTAGGGTGGCAAAACTATTCTGGGTAATACTGTAATGGTGGATACATTACATTGCATTTATCAAATCTGTAGACCTTTACGACACAAACAGGAACTCTTAATTATACAAATTTTAAAAATCATTTAGGAGATTGGAGGATCCCAGGAAGAATGTAGATGGTAACAAAAGAATCTAACTATTATAAGGGTGTGAAATAACTTTACTGAAAAGGTAGGGTGAAAATAGTGCTGACCTACATAACTGTGGAGATAAGTGAAGACTTAAGGCAAAAGGAATTGTACATTGGCACTGAAGTCTAGTTGATGAAATTATTACTCAAGGGGGTAAGAGTTAGCAGTTTGAAACCACTACACCAGCATATTGGAATTGAACAATTAAATATATGGGTGGTGGAAGGTTGGAGCCAGGTTTCTCACTATTAGAGTGTAGTTTACAGATCAGTGAGGGGAGAACATTAGGATGACCCATGTGGTAATGGATTAGAGTTGGAGGCATCAGTATGAATTCATGTTTAGCTGCATATAGATAAGTTTGGCTATATAAAAATATAGCTACAGGTATGTATTTACACTGGTTAGTATATATACTTATATTTTCTTGCTCTGTCATTTGAAAGGGTCTGGAAGCAATAAGACCCCAATAGCAATGAGCACACCTAGTTCCCAGATCTTGGTTTCTAATACCATTCTCCAATAAAAGGAACCCCAGGATAGGATGGTTAATTTGATGTACCAATTTGACTGGGCTATGGGGTGCCCAGATATTTGGTTGAACATTATTCTGGGTGTGTCCATGGGGGTGTTTCTGGAGGATGAGATTCACAGTAGACTGAGTAAAGCAGATGGCCCTCCCCAGTTGGTGGGTCTCATCCAATCTGTTGATGCCTTAATAGAACAAAAAGACTGAGTAAGGGAAAATTCACTCTCTCTGCTCGACTGTCTTTGAGCTAGAACATTGGTCTTCTCCTGCCTTCAGGTTTGGGCTTGTATAGAACTATGCCATTATCTCTCCTGGTTCTCAGGCCTTCAGACTGACTGCAGCTATACCATGGGCTCTCTTGGGCCTCCAGCTTGCTCACTGCAGATCTTGTGACTTCTCAGCCTCCATAATCCTGTAAGCCAATTCCTTATAATATCTATCTATCTATCTATCTATCTATCTATCTATCTATCATCTGTCTGTCTCTGATTGATTGATTCTGTTTCTCTGAAGAATCCTAATACACCTGGAGAAATGGCTCATTCTAGGACTGATGTATATAATTCAGAAGCATTGTATAGTGTGAGAAAGTAAGGATGTGCTCCCCATAAAGCGTATTTATGGAGTTATATTAAAGAGACTTGGGAACCAACTGAAAGAACTTCCAATGGCAAAGGTGGGACAATTTGATCAATCAAGTAGATGATACAATGTTAGATTATAAGTGAAAGTGTATTATAGATAGCCATGAGTCCATATTAATATAAATAAATTATTGAATAAGTGACTAAATGGGAGGAAATAGACAAATCTTCCATGCAGGTTTTTTTGTTTGTTTGTTTGTTTTTGTTTTGAGACAGGGTGTCGCTCTGTTGCCCAGACTGGAGTGCAGCAGTGCAGTCTCAGCTCACTGCAATCTTGACCTCCTGGGCTCAAGTGCTCCTCCTGCCTCAGTCCCCCAAGTAACTGGAATCACAGGCATGTACTACCATGCCCAGCTAATTTTTGTATTTTTTTTAGAGATAGGGTTTTGCCATGTTGCCCAGGCTGGTCTCCTGGAGCTCAAGTGATTCACCCACCTCGGCCTCCTAAAGTGCTGGGATTACAGGCATTAGCCACCGTGCTCAGCCTCCATGCAGGATTTTATATAACTTCCACATACACCCTGCCCTCAAGGAGGTGGAACATGGCTGCCCACTCCTTAGGCATCATAACCTCTTTCCAAACAGTACAATGTGGAAGGGGAAAGAAAGGACAACTTGCTCAACCAGTGATCAAGGTCATGCTGATAGCATGTACCCTTGATACCACATGATGGGAATGGCATGTCACCACCGTAGCCTTCCATCCTAAAACCCAGGTCTAATCATGAGAAAATCATCAGTCACATTCCGATGGTGGGACCTTCTACAAAACACCTCAAATCTGTTAACGTCATAAAGGCAAGGAATGCCTGAGAAACTGTCAGAGCCAGGAGAAGCCTAAGGAAGTATGATGATTAAAAGTCATGTGGTTTCCTCGATGTGATCCTGGAAAAGAAAAAAAAGGACATTAGGTAAAAACTAAGGCAATCTGAATAAAGCATGGACCCTACCCAACAGTAATCTATCAACACTGGTTTGTTAGTTATGAGAAATGTATCATGCTGATGCCAGATATTAATAATGGGGAAATTGGGTGTAGTGCGCTTTGGAACTCTCTGTACTATCTTTGCAAATTTTCTGTTGGTCTAAAAGTACCCTAAAAGAAAGCATCGATTTAAAATTACCTTTAGCATTTGAAAAGGTTTGGTACTCTGGGAAGGAAATCATCATCCTTTAGGTCCATCCATTCCTCTGGTCACTATGCTACACATTTGGGACGCCAGTAGAGGGTCTTGCTAGATGGCAGTTATAACAAAGAGACATGGGAACCAACTGAAAGAACTTCCAATGGCCAAGATGAAACAATTTCATCAACCAAGTAAATCACATAGTGTTAGATTATAACTCAAAGTATATTATAGATAGCCATGAGTCCATACTAATATAAATTATTAAATAAGTAACGAAATGGGAAATAGACAAATGTTTCATGCAGGATTTTTTGTTTGTTTGTTTGTTTGTTTTTTTAGACAGGGTCTCGCTCTGTTGCCCAGGCTGGAGTGCAGTAGTGCAATCTCAGCTCAATGCAATCTTGACCTCCTGGGCTCAAGTGTTCCTCCTGCTTTAGTCCCCCAAGTAATTGGAACCACAGGCACATACTACCAAGCCTGACTAATTTTTGTATTTTTTGTAGAGATAGGGTTTTGCCATGTTGTCCAGGCTGGTCTACTGGAGCTCAAGTGATCCACCCACCTCGGCCTTCCAAAGTGCTAGGATTAGCCCTTTGTGTGGAGGGGTGAGACACACTTGGGAAGCTCTGCTAGTCGGGGTGACACTGCTGTTGCTGCCACCTCTGGTCCTTAAGCTGTCCTTCCTAATGTACTTGACTAAGGCACAAGTGTAATCTGCTCCTCCATCCCTGAATGTGGAGATGCAGTCATGGCTAAGATGTAGCCTCACTCAAGAAATCCTTCCAGCTTTGTGTGATGCCTGTAAAAAAAAATGGTTTCTGGGTACTTCAGAAGTAGACTTTAAGACTGCTGCCCTCACATATTTTTTCCCTAATATTTTGGCATGTATTTGCTGCTTTGCGCAATCATCTCTGAAAATTTCTTCTTTTAAACCCTACCTCTAGAAATGCAGCAAGGCGGCAGTGTCATTGGTTTTCTATGTTAGAAAATCATCTCTGTATTAAAAAAATAAAATAGGCTGGGTGTGGTGGCTCATGCCTGTAATCCCAGCACTTTGGGAGGCCAAGGCAGGAGGATCACTCAAGCCCAGTAGTTCAAGACCATCCGCGGCAACATAGTGAGACCCTGTCTCTACAAAATAATAATAATTATTATTATTTAAAAAAATAAAGGCTGAGCACAGTGGCTCATACCTGTAATCCCTAGCACTTCGGGAGCCCAAGGTGGGAGGATCACTTGAGGTCAGGAATTCGTGACCAGCCTGACCAACATGGTGAAACCCTATCTCTACTAGAAATATAAAAAATTAGCCAGGCGTGGTGGCAGGCACCTGTAATCCCAGCTACTCAGGAGGCTGAGGCAGGAGAATTGCTTGAACCTGGGAGGCGGAGATGGCAGTGAGCCTGGGCAAGAAGAGCAAAACTCCATCCCAAATAAAATAAAATAAAATGGAGTTAGTAACCAGCCAGTGTTTTCTATGAGGAAATCCAGAGTAAGGCAGACACAACATCTGTTTCTGTCTCAGACCTGAGCTCCAGCCTGGTCTCAGCATGGCTTGAGTCTTATGGATTGCCATTGGAAGAAGCGCCAGATAAAAATAGCAAAAGAATAAAGAAATGGCTCCTGACCTCTGGCCTTCTTCAAAAGCCGATGAATTGATGGAGAGAAGCTCGGCAAACCAAAAACCTCTGCGCGTGCCCAGTTAGAGAAATGGAAGGCTGCCTCTTGGCTTTAGTAGGAAGCTTGCGGTGGTTTCAAGTTTGTACAGAGGAGCCACCTTACTCTCACAGCAGTATTCTTAGGAGTCAACCATGGCCAGTGTCACCCTCTCTTTATAGAGGGGCGGAGACTGGGAGGGCAGACAACATGCCCACTGCCAGGCACAGGCTATACACCGCCACTGCTACTATCACTGTGACTGCTATTTCTGCTACTATGGAAAGGTGGCCTTATATTCTAGTTAGGTTTTTAGATTAGTCAAAGTTACTACCAAATGGATGGATTCATAGAAAGTTTACATTATTTATTTATTTATTTTTGTAGAGATAAGGTCTTGCTCTGTTGCCCAGGCTGGAGTGCAATACCACAATCATGGCTCACAGCAACCTCAACCTCCCAGGCCCAAGCAATCTTCCCACCTCAGCTTCCCAAGTAGCCGGGACTACTGGTGCCTTCCACCATGATTGTGAGGCCTCCCCAGTCATGTGGAACTGTGAGTCCATTAAACCTCTTTCCTTTATAAATCACCCAGTCTCAGGTATGTCTTTATTAGCGGCATGAGAGGGGACTAATACGGAAGCCAACTTGCTTCTGAGATGGAGTTTTGCTATGTTGCCCAGACTGGTCTCGAACTCCTAGGCTCAAGCGGTCCTCTCTCCTTGGCCTCCCAAAGTGCTGGGATTACAAGTGTGAACCACCTGGCCAATTTTTTTTTAAAAACAGGCTTTATTTTTTAGAGCAGTTTTAGGCTTATAGATAAATTAAGTGGAAAATACACTCAGTTCTCATATACTCCCTCACCCTGGCAGTTTCCCCTGCTACTAACATCCTGCAACAGTGGCTACATTTGTTAGAATTCATGAGCCAATAGCGATACATTGTTTGCTTCATTTGTTAGAATTCATGAGCTCATATTGATACATTGTTATTAACAAAAGTCCATAGTTTACATTAGGGTTGAATCTGTGTTGTACATTCTATGGGTTTTCACATGGATCCACCATTATAGTATCATACAGAATAGTTTCACTGCCCTAACCAACTCCCTTCATTTCTCCCTCACTCTCTCTTCCTATGAACCACTGAACCACTGATCTTTTTACTGTCTCCATAGTTTTGCTTTTCCCAAAATGTCATACAGTTGGAATCATATAATATGTACCTTTTCAAGTTGGCTTCTGTGTTAGTCCTTTCTCACGCTGCTAATAAAGACATACCTGAGACTGGGTAATTTATAAAGGAAAGGGGTTTAAAGGACTCACAGTTCCACACGGCTGGGGAGGCCTCACAATCATGGCAGAAAGCAAAGGAGAGGCAAAGGCACATCTTACATGGCACCAGGCAAGAAAGCATGTTCAGGGGAACTCCCATTTATAAAACCATCAGATCTCGTGAGAACTTACTCACTATCACGAGAACAGGATGGGGGAAACCACCTCCATGACTCGATTATCTCCACCTGGTCCCTTCCATGACACGTGGGGATTATGGGAACTACAATTCAAGATAAGATTTGAGTGGGGACACAGCCAAACCATATCAACTTCTTTCACTTAGAAATATGCACTTAAGCACTTTGGGAGATTGAGGCAGGCAGATTATGAGATCAGGAGATTGAGATCATCCTGGCTAACATGGTGAAACCCCGTCTCTACTAAAAAAACAAAAAATTAGTCGGGCGTGGTGGCGGGCACCTGTAGTCCTAGCTACTTGGGAGGCTGAGGCAGGAGAACGGCACGAACCTGGGAGGCGGAGCTTGCAGTGAGCAGAGATCACACCCGTGCACTCCAGCGTGGGTGACAAGAAGAGAGAGAGAGAGAGAGAGAGAGAGAGAGAGAGAGAAGGAAGGAAGGAAGGAAGGAAGGAAGGAAGGAAGGAAGGAAGGAAGGAAGGAAGGAAGGAAGGAAGGAAGGAAGGAAGGAAGGAAGGAAGGAAGGAAAGAAAGAGAAAGAAAGAAAGAAAGAAAGAAAGAAAGAAGAAAGAAAGAGAGAGAGAGAGAGAGAGAGAGAGAGAGAGAAAGAAAGAAAGAAAGAAAGAAAGAAAGAAAGAAAGAAAGAAAGAAAGAAAGAAAGAAAGAAAGAAAGAAAGAAAGAAAGAAAACGGAGGGAGGGAGGGAGGGAGGAAGGAAGGGGCACTTAAGATTCTTCCATGTCTTTTCATGGCTCTAGAGTTCATTTCTTTTTATTGCTGTATAATATTCCACTGTGTGGTTATACCTCAGTTTGTGTAACCATTCAACCTATTGAAGGGTACCTTGGTTGCATCTGAGTTTTCCCAATTATGAATGAAGTTACTATTAACATTCATGGGCAAGTTTTTGTGTGGATGTAGGTTTCCAACTCATTTGGATAAATTCTGAGGAGCACATTGCTGAATCCCGTGGTGAGAGTACATTTAGTTTGCATTCCCACCAGAAATGAATGAGAGTTCCATTGCTCCCCATCCTCATCAGCATTTGGTGCTGTTGGTGTCTTGTGTTTAGCCATCCTAATGAGTGTGTAGTGTAGTGCATCACTGTTGAAATGTGCAATTCTCTGATGACATGAGGTTGAGCATCTTGTTGATATCTTCATTTGCTATATTTTAACAAGATGTCTGTTAAGGTCTTTTATCCATTTTTAAATTGCATTGTTTTTTTTGTTTTTTTTTTTTTTTTTTTTTTTTTTTGAGACGGAGTCTCGCTGTGTCACCCAGGCTGGAGTGCAGTGGCGCGATCTCGGCTCATTGCAAGCTCCGCCTCCCGGGTTCCCGCCATTCTCCCGCCTCAGCCTCCGAGTAGCTGGGACTACAGGCGCCCGCCACTGCGCCCGGCTAGTTTTTTGTATTTTTAGTAGAGACGGGGTTTCACCGTGTTAGCCAGGAGGGTCTCGATCTCCTGACCTCGTGATCCACCCGCCTCGGCCTCCCAAAGTGCTGGGATTACAGGCGTGAGCCACCGCGCCCGGCGGATTGTTTTCTTATTGTTATTTTTAAGAGTTTTTTTGGGGGTGTGTATGTGTGTGTGTGTATTTTTAAATTTTTTTTAGACAGAGTCTCACTGTTGCCCAGGCTGGAGTGCAGTGGTGCGATCTTGGCTTACTGCAACCTCCACCTCCTGCATTCAAGCAATTCTCCTCCCTCAGCCTTCTGACTAGCTGGTATCACAGGTGTGGGATTACAGGGTGTGAGCCCAGCTAATTTTTGTATCTTTAGTAGAGATGGGGTTTCACCATTTTGGCCAGGCTGGCCTTGAACTCCTGACCTCAAGTGATCTGCCTGCCTTGGCCTCCCAAAGTGCTGGGATTACAGGCATGAGCCACCACACCCAGGCTTTTTTTTTTTTTTTTTTTTTCTTCAATTCTTCCTTTAAAAGATCACATTTTTGGTGTTGTATCTAAAAGGTCATTGCCAAACTCAAGACACCTGATTTTCTTTTTCGTTATCTTCTAGTTTTATTGTCTTGCCTCTTACATTTAGGTCTATGAAGACCTCTTTTTAATTGCAAACCTCAAGTGTGGAACCAGACTATCAACATTTGGAATACCTGAAGTGAAAATAATAAATAATAGTGGAAGGCTGGGGTTGAAAACACAAGCATGGCAGGAGAGATCCAATTCTGTTGGGAAGATGGCAAGCTTCTCTTTTACAAGGAGACACCAGGGATTTCTCCCCTAAGGATACACTGCTTCCCTCATCTTTCCTGATTCCTTTCCAGCCACACAGGGAGCTGATCTTATCAGGGGCAGAGGCAGAGACGGACATATTCCTGCTTGGGAGCTATAGGTCTCCATCCTGAGTCATTTCCACGCTTACGAGGAAGGGCAAGTGAATAGATCTGGCCCCACAAGAAAGAAGGAAAATCCATTCTGCTGCTCAGGTTGTAGATGGGGAGCTGAGAAGAAAAGAAAGGGTGAGTGAGAATTTGGAATTATTACTTATTTTCGGTTAATTATTTTCCTGCTGCTGTATTGTGTCTTTGCATCTGATTCCAAGAAAAGGATTGACCCCAAGGTGGAGGTGGGGCATCAATACAGATGACGTCAGTATCACTGCATGACTGCTTTGCTCAGAGCTGGGAGCCAGGAAAGGGATGCTGCCAAGTCTGGCAATGGAGGCTGGTGCCTCACAAGGGGAGTTTTCCTGGTGGATGTGAGCCTTGAGAAAAGCCCTCCTGGGGCTGGGGCTGGGTCTTCTCTTCTCCAAGTCAGTCCCAAACCCTTTTAGGAGAAAACACACCCTCCGTTTGGAATATACTGAGAAGTAGAATCGAAAGGTCTGGGTGAGGGATAGGAGGAAGGATGAATGGAGGAGGGCCAGGGAGGACTCCTGGGCTTCTGGCATGGGCGGATCTCTCCAATGAGGAGGGGAATCCAGGGATCACTGTTTAAATATGCAAAGTCTAGGCCAGGCATGGTGGCTTATACCTGTAATTCCTACATTTTGGGAGGCTGAGGCAAGAGGATGGCTTGAGGCCAGGAGTTCAAGACCATGTTGGGCAACAAAGCGAGACCCCATCTGTACTAAAATAAAACAACAACAAAAAAAATAGCCAAACCTGGTTGCACACACCTATAGTCCCAACTACTCAGGAGGCTAAGGTGGGAGGATCGCTTGAGCCCAGGAGGTGGAGGCTGCAGTGAGCTATGATTGCATTACTGCACTCTAAACTGGGTAACAGAGCAAGACCCTGTTGCAAAGTAAATACTTAAATAAATAAATGTGCTTAGTCTAAAGTGCCGCTGGGATGTCTGAAAAGCAATGGATGCCTTGTAGAGAGCCCACTAAATGGGCACAAGGGTTTTCTGTTTTCTGGGGGGTGCCCAGGGTTCTAGCTGGAAAGGGACAGACATGGAGATAAGTGGCCCCACAAAGACTCTTCTCCTTTTCCAACCTTAGTATTAAAATCCCTCTGATGGTCCAGTGGGCCTTAGGCCAAAGGAAGAAAAGAGTTTATGAAAACCCATTCAAAGAACTAAAAATAACTCGCTCATTTCTCAGCTAGACTGGCTTTGTTCAAGTCTTGGAAAAGGCAAGGGGAAAAAAAAAACTTGAGAACAAAAATTCCATGGCAACAAGCATCTTCTGTTTATGGCTAGCATCCCAGGGAAATTAAGTGTCTGACTGCTAGAGAGTAGAAGTGAAGTCAAAGTCATTGTATCTGTTTACTTTTCTCAGATTGAGGGAACTGAAAGCCTATACCTGTTCTATATCTCCACCAGAAGTAAATACTTGTATTTTTGTTTGACAAGACATAGCCAAATTGTTTCGGGAGTTTTGAGTAAAGATGATAACATATCACTATGATTGTTGGATGACAGACTGGCTTCCATAGCACGGATTGCCAAGAAGGGAGGGCAAAATGAAATCAGTGGGTGTTGGTAGGTATAGGTTCTAATTTCTAGTAAAAATCACTATCGTGTTTTCATTTAAACTGTTGACTGTTTTTCCTTTTTTGATTCTCTTTTTAAAATTTATAATTAATTTCAAACCCATAGAGAAAGTAAAGTGAACCATCCTCAATTATCTCTAAATAAGGTAAACATTTTTGTTTTATTTTAATTTATATTCATTTTAGAGATGGGGTCTCTCTATGTTGCCCAGCCTGGACTGCCATGTCTATTCTCAAGAGGAATTGCACTTCCTTTTTTTCTTTCTTTCTTTCTTTTTTTGAGGCGGAGTCTCGCTCTGTTGTCCAGGCTGGAGTGCAGCGGTGCGATCTCGGCTCACTGCAACCTCTGAGGCCTCCAGGGTTCAAGTGATTCTCATGCCTCAGCCTCCTGAGTAGATGGGACTACAGGCATGTGCCACCAAGCCCGGCTAATTTTTTGTAGTTTTCGTAGAGACAGGGTTTCACTGTGTTAGCCAGGGTGGTCTCGATCTCCTGACCTTATAATCTACCCACCTCTGCCTCCCAAAGTGGTGGGATTACAGGAATGAGCCACCGCACCTGGCTGAACAATCACACATCTGATCACCACAGGAGTTTTGACCTGCTCCATTTCCGACCTGGGCAGGTTCACCCCTTCTTAGGCAACCTGGCGGCCCCCTGCTCCTGGGAGGTCACTATATTGATGCCAAACAGCATGCGACAGTGCAGAACTCCTGGACTTTAGTAATCCTTCTGTCTCAGCCTCCAAATAGCTGGGACTGCAGGTGTGCACCACAGTACCCAGTCATACTTATTTTAGAATTTATTTCGTGTGTTCTTTTATTCCCAGTTCCTAAAATGCAAATTCTTCACTTGTTGCACACCCTCTCCCACACATTATTTATTACTGGGAATTCAACTTCAGGAAGGAGTTTTCTGAGGGTCTCACGTGCTTGACCTGCAAAAGTCACATAACTGAAGCCCCTGCTGGTGGTTTATTCTCACCCAAGACCCTGGACTCAGCTCTCCTCGCTAACCAGGGCCATCCCCAGGATCTGGCACAGACACCATTTACAGGTGTATATGTCAGAGCTCATCTCTCAGGCCCAGGTCCAGAGAGAAATAATAAGTGCCACAGGTGACCCCAGGTATTTTTGAAGTCATTACCCCTTCCCTGAACTCTGGTGCCTGTCCTGAAACTCCTTTTGCAAATGAAGACATTTACATTTCACGTCTTCTGCATCCTCCTGCCAAGGCCTTTGGCCGATCAATACTTTTAGCTGACAAGACAATATTCCCCACAAGCGAAAGAAATGACTCTCTCACCATAGAGATGAACAGAGGCTTCTTCATAGGTTTACTGGTAATATCAAGTTTCCGTTTTACAGCTTTGTGAAAGCATTTAGAAAACCATGGTTCCTAAGTAGTGTGAACAGAAAAGAACCTATTTGTTATGACAATTTATCCTCCTCTGTAGACTCAGAGATAGCCTGACTTTAGCCATACACACTGCACTTTCTTGGCTGCTGCGTGTGGGACCCAGCTAAGAAGGCTAAAGAGATGGGTGACACAGAGGTGGAGGAGGGAAGAACCACTAGAAACCTTGGAGTTGGTGCGAGAGGCAAGATACAAGGAAAAGGAACCAGACCAGCCACCCAGGATTACTGAATGATGACTACAGAAGCCCAGAAAAGGAAGGCACCCGGGAAGCTAGAGGATGGAAGTTGGAAGCTGGGCACAAGGTTGTGGGCAGGTGTGCATGTGTGCGGGTATGCAGGTGTGCAGTTGTGCAGTTGTGCAGGCGTGTAGTTGTGCAGCTATGCAGGTGTGCAAGTGTGCAGTTGAGCAGGTGTGCAAATGCACAGGTGTGTAGATGTGCAATTTTGCAAGTGTGCAGTTGTGCACTTGAGGTGTGCAGGTGTGTAAGTGTGCGGGTGTGCAAGTGTGCAGGTGTGTGAGCATGCAGGTATGCAATTGTGCAAGTGTGCAAGTGTGCAGGTATACAGGTGCACAGGTGTACAAGGGGGAGCCTGGGAGACAGCCTAACCTCTCCGAGGCCTCGTTATCTGACAAGGCCAAGGTTCCAGCATTGACCAAGAGGTTGCCATCACTGCAGCCACCTTATTGTGGGGGATCCTGGGGATCTGGGACCACAGTTGAATCTCCATCAGCCCTGCTGATGGACTACATTGGCTGAAGGGAAGGTCTGGAGCTAGAAGACATTTCCAGGCTCCGCGATAGAGCAGCCCAGGAAAACTGGAGGCTCCTCAATGAGGAGAAGCAGCCAAGCCCAGCCCTGCCAGGGTCCTGTGCCTGCTCTGCTCAGAGTGCCCCCTCTCAGGGATGCTCTGGTCCTAACCTCTTGGGTCATTTTGGTGAAATGAGAGCTCATTCCTGCAAAGGTCAGGCCAGAAAAGAGAGGGGGAACAAAATTCCAGAGACAGGAACAGTGGTGGAGTGACAAAGGGCCCTGTGAGACCCCACCACCTGAAAAGGACTCTGCCTGTTGCCAAATGGCAGGTTGGTAAGCAAGTGATTTCTTGCAAGGTGTCTATAAGTCAGGAGCAAGTGACTGGAAGTGCACCTGACACACACACCCAGCCCAAGATACCTAGAGATGAGGATGTGAGGTGGGGCTTTCATAACACCGGCTGGCTCTGAGCCCTCCAGGTCTAATCAGTTATCCAAATACCGAACCTGCTCAAATGGCAAGGTTTTCACCTGGGCCAGGGGCCACATGGGGTAAATGCACAGCATGTATCTGCTGTTCATTCTGTTATTCAACCAGCATTTGCAGAGTGCCTTGCAAGGGGCAGCACGGTTCTATTACTCTTTTTATTTTCATTTTTTTAGAGACAGGGTCTCACTCTGTCACCCAGGCTGGAATGCAGTGGTGCGATCATAGCTCACTGCAGCCTCAAACTCCTGGGCTCAAGCAATCCTCTCAACTCAGCCTCCTGAATAGCTGGGACTACAGGTGCACATCACCACATTTGGCTAATTTTTTTCATCTTTTGTAGAGATGAGCTTTCACTATGTTGCCCAGGCTAGTCTCAAACTCCTGACCTCAAGCAACTCTATTGTCTCAGCCTCCCAAAATGCTGGGATTACAGGCATGAGCCACTGCACCAGCAGGGCATGGTTCCGGGAGTCAGTGTGAGTGAGACAGATTAGGCCACAGACCCGTCCTCAGGAAGCTCACATTCAGGCAGGAGAGACAATACAATAACAAATAAACAAGACCATTTCAGAGATCCTTCTGAATGTCAAAAAGAAAATAATAAATGTTATTAATAGTGGCATATAAAGTGACATGGGGGTGGGGGGGCAGAGTTGGTGAATGGGAAAAGTGCCTCACACAAGGTGGTTCGGAGCTGTGATCTAAATGACAAGGAGAAGCCAACTGTGAAGATTAGAGAGAAGTTTCCAGGTAGAGTCACAGCCCATGCAAAGGCCTTGAGGCAGGAAAGGGCTTGAGGAGTTCCAAGGACTGGCAGAGGCCAGGGTGGCTGAAGCCTTAGGGAAGGAGGAGCGGGGAACTAAGAGCTGCCGAGGAGAGGCAGGCCTTGGGCTGCGGCTACAGCTCAAGCCTACTCTGGGTGCAGTGGGAAACCATTAGCCAGGTTTAAATTGGGAGTGACGTGATCAAGTCATCTTTTTAAAATTACTTTTTGTTTTATTATTATATATTTTTAGAGACAGCGTCTCACTTTGCCACCCAGGCTGGAGTGCAGTGATGCAATCATAGCTCACTGCAGCCTCCAACTCCTGGGCTCAACAGATCCTCCCTTCTCAGCCTCCAGCCTACAGACACATGCCACCACACCCGGATAATTAAAAAAAAAATTTAAGAGACAGGGTTTCGCTATGTTGCCCAGGCTGGTCTCAAACTCCTGGACTCGAGCGATCCTCCTACCTCAACCTCCCAGGTTGCTGGGACTACAGCTGTGAGTCACTGCGCCCGGCCATCAAATCATCTTTTACGAAGTCCTCTCTGGCTTTGTGTGCAGAGTGGGCTACAGGGGACCAGAGAATGGCAGGACACCAGGTACAGGGCACCAAGTGGGACTCTGTAACGTTAGTCCAGGAGAAAGGGGATGCAGGCTGAGCTAGGATGGGAGGGACAGCTTGCATCCCTCTCCTGGAGTACTTCCCAAACTGATTTAATGGCAGAACCCTTTCACCCTGGTGCTGTCTTCCACCTGTCCCTGCAGCATGGGAAGAAGGAGTTTGCTCTGCTCACTTCAGCTAAATTCTTCTTCACAAAAGCATCTCCTTTGCTGGTCTTGCCTCTGCCAGTTGGTCTAGGCACAAGCCTGTGTGCTATGTTTACTTAATTACAGGAGACAATTATTCTGGAATCTTGGGACACTTAGGCACTGCCTTTACCTTTCTTAACATAAGGACTCAGAAAAGAATTTAGAAAATGAACCAACCACCTAATCAGATTCCTAACCAAATGTCCCGGAGGATGTTAGAAATGGGGATAACCTTTTCTTTCCTTTTCTTTTCTTTTTTGAGACACAGTGGCACTCTGTCGCCCATGCTGGAGTGCAGTGGTGCGATCTTGGTTCACTGCAACCTCTGCCTCCCAGGTTCAAGCGATTCTCATGCCTCAACTTCCTGAGTAGCTGGGATTACAGGCAGCCGCCACCACGCCCGGCTAATTTTTTTGCATTTTTTTTAGTAGAGACGGGGTTTCACGATATTGGCTAGGCTAGTCTCAAACTCCTGACCTCAAGTGATCCACCTGCCTCGGCCTCCCAAAGTGCTGGGATTCCAGACATTAGCCACTGCACCTGGCCAGAATAACATTTTCTGTCCATGAGCAGACCCTTGTTTTATCTCTGGGATATCATTAGGATGGGCAAAACTCTGCAAAAGTGACATTAGCACAGAGATTCAATGGTGACTTTAAGTGCAAATTATATACTTTAAAAACACAAGCCATTATTCTAATCAGAGTAATTGCTAATACTATATGTGTGAAGACAAAGGTGAAATTCAAGAGATGCAGTTTGCCTGGGTTGGGATCAATTATCAGACCTCACTACATTACAGTGCACTTCTTTTATTACCAGGAGCAATGGATTTTGCACTAAAGATTCTCACTTAAATCCTACTGCTATGCATCATCTGCAAAACATGACACGAATGTAAGCATCTTAGAAAACACTTACATGTACACATGTAAATAGTGGGAAAATCAACTAAACTGAAATCAGCAAAGTCGTTGCTCTTCAGGGAGCGAACAAAAGGTAGCTCTGCGAACAAAGGTACATTGGCACCTTCAACAGTGAGGATGGTTTACCGTCCCAAACTGTATGCAGGACTAGTGTTGAATGATGGCACAGGGCCCCACAACCATGGCAGCTCCTCGGATTCTGGCTCCAGGCTCAGATCTGCTGCTGAGCCCGGAAACACATTTTATTTTATTTTATTTTATTTTATTTTATTTTATTTTATTTCATTTCATTTTATTTCATTTCATTTGTTTTTAATTGAGACATGGTCTCCCTCTATCACACAGGCTGAAGTACAGTGGCACCATCTTACCTCACTGCAACCTCCACCTCCCAGGTTCAAGCAATCCTCCCACCTCAGCCTCCCAAGTAGCTGGGACTACAGGCATGCCTCACCACACCTAGCTAATTTTTTTTTTTTTTTTTGGTGGAGACAGGGTCTCACCATGTTGCCCAGGTTGGTCTCAAACTCCTGACTTCAAGTGATCCACCTGCCTCAGCATCCCAAAGTGCTGGGATTACAGGCATGAGCCACCGTGCCCAGCCCCAGGGACACATTTTAGAGCCCATCTGACAGCACACAAAACATATCTCACACTTCCAGATTGACACGGAATTTGACAGTTAAATCAATTGCCTTAAACTATAATCCTTCAATGTACCATAACTGAAATATCGTGAAATGGGCTGTGCTTGAATGACTGAAGCCTGCTAGAATTTATATGTTAAAACCCAATTATGACAACTGGAAAGGCCTAATACTTCAGCCCCAACCTGTGATATGTACAATCTCTTGTTCTATAAATAAAAGGAGAGGACAAAGGAGGCATGTGAGCATGTGGCACTTGGTTTTTCTGCTTTTTTTTTTTTCATTTTTTTGTTTTTTTGGTAGGGTCTTGCTCCTCTGTCGCCCAGGTTAGAGTGCAGTGGTGCAATCATAGCTTACTGCAGCCTCCAACTCCTGGGTTCAAGCAATCCTTCTGCTCAATCTCCTGAGCAGCTGGGACTATAGACATTCACCACCTCTGGCTAATTTTTTGATATTTTTGTTTCACCATGTTGCCCCGGCCAGTCTTGAACTGCTGAGCTCAAGCATTGGGATTACAGGTGTAGGCCACCATGCCCAGTCAATTTTTACTGTGTTTCTAAGGCCAAATAGGAGATGATGTTTAGGCACAGGACCTAGAAGATATTGTGCACCTAAACAGGCACTTTTCTCTCCACCCAGAAAAAAGAACTCAAGTGAGTTCAGTTCACAGCCTCTCAAGGGAAGGAGGCTGTCGATGCTGTTTGGTTCTTTCTCTGTGCGTCATCTGAGCCAGCTCTTCTTTCTAGATCTGTGGCAAAGAGACAGAGTTGTCTTCTAAATTCTCTTTCCACATCACTGTTATGACTCTTTGCAAGCATGAGCCTATGACCCATAGGGAGAATGCAACCTCCACCCACACTTTCCAGAGACTGCAAGCAGCATGCCAAGACAGTAGCCTGCTTGAGACTGTGTGTGTGATTTTAGATCTTAAACTCTTGATGATGGCTTTCATTTCTGGGCAAAACTGATGCTTTCTTAAGAATTCCATTAGCTGCAGCACCACAGAGAGATGTTCAACAGATAAAGAGCTGGTCAAAATGGGATAAGGCTTAGCTTGCTGGCTTGTCTCACTTCATCCCTCTCCAGGTTTCCTCCTCTATTCCTGGGACCTCAGGTGTGTCCAGGAGCCACAAGGAACTCTCGTGAGTTGGTAGGGAGACATAATTTCCCTGGAGAACAGCACAGGGAGACTGTCTATAAGGAGGCACACAGAGGCTCTGGAGCAGGGACAAGGTTAGTGCTGTCTCGGTCTTGAGCAGGCACCTTTGCTGTTGAGACTAGGACAGAGGTGGGATTGGACAGAGGTGGCCAAGGGAAGGTGGAGGGGTGATGGCGGGGTGTTCTGGGGCACTGCGTGGGTAGCAGCTTGTGCTCTAGTGCTGAGTAGCGTCAGTCCCAGTGAGACTGGCCTGACTGGAAAGGGAAGAGGGGAGGTATAGAGAAAAATAGTGGGTGCCAAGGCTCGACTTAGGGATTCTCAAAGAACCCCAAGAGAGGGTTAGTAGAAGACAGCCCAAAGACCACTGCCCATAAGGAAATATTTTGCCGTTGTATAGAATAAGGCTCTAGGGAAACAAGGCTGACAAGGGTGTATTTCAATGGCATGATCACACCCTGACCACAGACAAAGATAACAAGCTAATTCCTAAGAGCTGCAGTTGGAGAAACTGAGGCAGGATCCATGGTCACAGCATGGGATGCTGTGCTGCACTCTACAGCTCTCAGTACTACATGGCTTTCCACCACTGTCAGGCAGTACATATGTGATTCTGAGCAGGACTGGGAGAAACAGCCTTCCCTACCCCCTCACCCCTGAAACGAGGACTCCCATGCTCCTCTGGGGGAGCTCTGCAGCAGGATTCAGCAGCTGCCCTGAAGCGGCACCAAGGTCCTAGTGGCTCAGACACACTGCAGCTGGTTCTACCCTGAATCGGAAAACCCAGCTCTGAGGATGACTTGAGCAGCTAAATGAAAGCTTATATCTTGGTCCCAACTTTTCCTCCTGGAAGAATTACCCTGCACATTTCTCGGGCTTCAGAATCTAAAGCTTCTCATTTAAGATCAAATCCAATGACTCCAAACAAATCAAAAACAAAGAAGTCTTCTTTCTGGCTAATAACAATTTTTGCATGCAGGTCTAAAACTTCCTGGGATCTTCTGAATTCAGCCTTCCCCTCCCTGGGCACCAATTCAGCAGGGGCAGGTACAGCTCTGTCAATAGGCTCTAGAGCAAACAGACACCCACAAGACCTAGGAATCAGACAAAAGAAAGGGGGAATGTGGGACACGCAGGGAGTGTTCATGGGACATGGAGGAAGTCCTCAAACCCTTTCTCTCCCGGCAGCTCATTGTCGGTTTTCACCTGGAATATCTTTGGCCCACATCCAGATTAAATGCCAGTTAGAAAGCTCTGCCCGCTCGGCTTTTCTGGGCAGACAGCAACGATGGTGAGCTCTAATCATTTACAAAGGTCACGATCCAGAGCAAGCCCCGGAGCAGTCATTTAAAATTCGATTGATCCCTATTTGTAGTCAGGGAAAGAAAATGGGCACTTGGACTGTATTGTAATTATGAGGCTTCCAGGCAACCATAAATAGATGTGCAATCTCCGTACTGGAAAATACCTGGAAGAAGAAATTATTACTCTGGCATGGCACGTTGCTAAGAAAGGTTGAAGACAAAATTGCGCATAAAAAAATCAATCATCTTTTAGCTAATTTGCCTCCCTCGCCACTCATCAGGGTTATCACAATTATCAGATGTCTGCTGAATATATTAGGAGGATCTGCTGGCTGAAAATGATCCTCAAGAAAGCAAAGTCCTCAAATTTGGTGGGGACTCTGGAGAGCTGGGATTTGGTACTGGGTGGGCTCCAGGGGCCACGAGCATAAGGGAAGAGCCTTGGGGTGGCTCTCTCAGAACCTCTTGCTGAGGGATAGGTTCCCAGAGTTCTTGAGAGCATCAACCCTGTGTGGGCACTGCAAATACCATCTCGATGCCCACCTTGCTGAGGAAATCAGTCTGGGAGGAGGAGGGTCTGCTCATTCTGTGAGTGGCAGAAGATCAAGTGGCCAGCACATCCTCTGCTGCTTAGTCCCATGGGGCTGGCCCTGGTATTTGACATTCATAACCTTAACCTTAACCACACCCCCAGGAATGCGTATTACCAGCCCCCTATTCCTGATGGGGAAACTAAGGCACAGCATCAGAAGTGTGCCCAAGATCACCTGGAGGTATGTGGCAGAGCTAAGCCCAGAGCCACCTGGAGACCCCACTTTGTTCCAGGCAGGGCCACACCAGTGCTTTTGGAAGAGCCAAAGGCAGGGGTGTCCACTCTCCAGCTCTGCCTCTGCCTCTCTTCCATGCCCCTGAAGAATCTCTCCCTTTGAATGCTTAGGTACCTGCAAGGCTCTAGGCAAAAACAATGCTTGCTGGACGGCAAATGTTCCCCATGGGAACTGTCAGGCCTTCTGAGTCTACTTGCTGAGCCTGCCACAGTCTGGAGGCCTGGCCCTGGTTCTGTGTCGGGAGGATCTCTGGTGCTCACTCCATGGGGTCACCCCACGTTCTGAGCTGGTGCTTCCAGCACCTTGACATCCCAGAAGCCCCATGACGGCCCCTAGTGGGATCAACAGAGCGCTCACATGATGCCAGTTAAATCAAGGTCCCCTTTTATCCACACGGAACGAGCCAACACCAGCCAGCAGTGCCAGACCATGAGCTGGGCCGGGCACTCCCCAGCCAGGTGAGGGTGACAAAGAGGACAGCCCACTTGGGAATCACCTGCTACCACGGAACTAGCATCTAAAGGGGCGTAATATGCTCAAGTCATTCCTTTTAATTTTTTCTTATTTTAAAAAAATAATTGGGATGGGGTCTTGCTGTGTTGCCCGGGCTGGTCTTAAACTCCTGGGCTCAAGCAATCTGCCCTCCTTGTCTTCCCAAAGTGCTGGGATTACAGGCATGAGTCACCTGTAATCCCAGCCTGCTCATACTGAAGTAATTCTACTTCTACAAATCTCTCCCAGGGAAATAGAATGTAGATAGAGATGGATGCACGGAGATGTTGATCCCAATGTCATTCTACAATGGCAAAGAATCTAAGTATTCACCACTGGGGACTGGTCAGATGAAGTAAGGCCTATGAACTGTGTAGATATTACACCACCATTGCAAGGCTTTATATAGAGTTTCTAGTGTTGTGGGAAATATTTATGAAATAAGGCTAAACAACTACCGCAACAAAAAACAGGAATAAAATTATATAGAACCTTGTGGAGGGTAAGTGAATGGATAACTATGAAGATTACTAGTGATGAGGTTCTACTTCCCTATCTTTTGATTCTTTTCAAAATTGTCTGAAGTTCAAATCAAAACCACAATGCCTCCTGTCCCTGTGATTTGCCCAGTCCCGCAGCTCCTACAGATGGAATCACACAGTCTTTGTCCTTCTGTGTCCGGCTCTTGCACGTAGCATGGTGTCTCCAAGATTTGCCCCTGTTGGCCTGCCCACCCCGTCCCTACCTCCATTTAATTCTCATTGAACTCAGGATGGGCAGGGCTATTCCCATTTAACAGTGGGAGAAACTGAGGCTCACAAAGGTTGAGCCAGGACTTGTTCTCGGTTTGACCCTGAGTCCATCTCTTCTGCAGCCGCAGAGACCTGCTGTGTGTGTTCCATAGTTAGACGAGGAAGGAGCCATGGTGGGTGTGGCCTCTACAGTCACATCACCTGTGCTGAGCTGAGTATCTGCACGTCCCTCCACCCCCACTCCCCCCATAGCTTTCCTAAGGTCACCAGGGTCTTGGGCAAGACTCCCAGCTTTTCTGGGCAGCTGGGCCCCAGCTGGTTCCTTCCCAGAGCCTGGCTCTGACACCCTGGCCACCCAACTCTCCTCCCCACTCTCAGGGAGGTAGACATGGGCAGACGTACTTGCCCTCACATTGGCCTACTGCCCTCCCTATGTTCTGCCCTCTCTCAGCAGCATCTCGAGGCTCCTGGAAGGTGTCAGACCCAGATGGCTGACCTCCTGTACATGGGGAGGGCTGGGCTGCAGCCCTGGGGCCCCTCGACAGCCACTTTCACTCGAGGTTACCAAAGTGCTGAGCACACTCAGCCAAGGATCCCAGCCGGCCACCATAGCGAGCAGAACAGCTCCTGTGCAGGTCCCATCAGGAGCCACCTTGAATCTTCCTTCAAACCAGTCCTCCAAAGTGACCTGGTGACACTGGGCCCCAGGGGCTCACTGTCCCCAGAAACAGGCCTTCTCCCAGTCCTGGCTGTTTCCACCCACCCTGGGAAGCACCCCGACTCTGAACACTCTATCATAGCCATGGGGTCTTTGTGAAAAGTATATCTCTAGTAAAGACGTCTTCTCCACAACCGAATCAGAACAGTTAAGTAATGGATGGAGTCCCCTTAAACAAGTATAATACCTGCTAACAATGCTCACCTCACATTACCTGTGAAGTAGGCAATTATCGAGTTTCCACTCTGTTTCCACAACACATTACATTACTACTGAGGCAAATGTACCTTAGAAATGATCATTTCATCTTTCTCTCTCAGGTGTCTCTCGCTCTCTTTTTATTATTATTATTATTATTATTATTATTATTTTAGAGACAGAGTCTTGCACTGTTGCCCCGAGTGGCATGTAGTAGCACGATCACAGCTCACTGCAGCCTCGAACTCCTGGGCTCAAGGGTCCTCCCACCTAAGCCTCCCAAGTAGCTGGACTACAGGTACTTGCCACCGCACCTCGCTAATTTTGTTTTTACTTTTGTAGAGATGGGGACTTCACTGTGTTGCCCAGGCTGGGCTTGAACTCCTGGCCTCAAGCGATCCTTCTGCCACAGCCTCCCAAATGCCAGGACTACAAGTGCGCACCACCATGCCTATCCCTGCATATCATTTTAGTCCTATAGTGATTAAACCAAAAATCCAGACAGGTGGTCCCTGTGATGCTATGACGCTTCTTTGCCCCAATCTCTCCTACCATCCCCAGCTTGGACAGCCACGGGAGTCTCTTCACCAGCCTCCCTGCCTTTCCCCTTGCCCCCTTTGAAACCATCCCTCTCACAAAAGCCAGAGGGACATTTAAAAATGTAAATCAGATCATGTCATCCCTGTTTCAAGAGTTCCAATGGCTTCACACAGTGGTGCATGGTGCCCTGCGTTAGGACCAAAAGCCTCCTGGCCTCGTTCCCCCACTCACTGTCTCTCTCACTGCTCCAGGCACACGGCTTCCCCTCTCCTCCTTGAACATCTGCCCCAGGCACTTTGCACTGGCACAGCCTCCCCCAGTTCTCTGCCCAGCCAGGTCCTTCTCATCACCCATAAGTTGGCACAATTGTCACCTCCTCCAAGAGGTTTTCCCTAACCAGTCTAGCTGAAGTGGCCCTGTGTTATTCTATTGCATCACCCCAATTTATTTCTTCAAGTTTCTTATCAGCATCTGAAATCATGTATTTTTTGCTACATGTTTACTCTCCAAGGACAGAGCTTTGTCGTTTTTTTGTTTGTTTGTTTGTTTGTTTGTTTGTTTGTTTTTGAGACTGTCTCGCTCTGTCCCCCAGGCTGGAGTACAGTGGCACGATCTTGGCTCACTACAACCTCTGCCTCCCGGGTTGAAGTGATTCTCCTGCCTCAGCCTCCCAAGTAGCTGGGATTATAGGCGCCCACCACCACACTAGGCTAATTTTTGTATTTTTAGTACAGACAGGGTTTTACCATGTTGACCAGGCTGGTCTTGAACTCCTGGCCTCAAGCAATCCGCCCACCTCAGCTTCCCAAAGTGCTGGGATTACAGGCGTGAGCAACCGTGCCCAGCCAGCTTTGTCCTTTGATAACCGCTGTATCTTCAGGGACTATTACAGATTAGGTGCTCAACAATGTTTGTTGACTGGCTGATGGAATAGTTGGGGTTTCTTTAAGCTTTTTATCCAAGGCTCCCTTTGGCCTCTGTCCTGTCCTTCTCCTCAAAGGAGTTGTCCTCACTTACTATCTTAGTCCATTTTGTGTTGCTATAAAGGAATACCTGAGACTGGGTAATTTCTAAAGAAAAGAGGTTTATTTGGCTCACAGTTCTGCGGACTGTACGAGAAGCATGGCGCTGGCATCTGCTTCCAGTGAGGCCTCAGGGTGCTTCCAATCATGGCAGAAGGGGAAGGGGAGCTGTGTGTCAAGTGGTGAGAGAAGGAACAAAAGAGAGAGAAAGTGCTAGGGTCTTTTTAACAATCAGATTTCATGGTAACTAATAGAGTGAGAACTCACTCATTACCAAGCCATTCATGACAGATCCATGGCAACAGCCCAAACACCTTCCACCAGGCCCCACCTCCAACATTGCGGATTACATCTCAACATGAGATTCAAAGGGGACAAAACATCGAAACTATATCACTTATTGTCTTACCCATTCTGATGGCTCCCAGAACTTCTGCTGTGTCCTGGGTCAACCTGCCTGGACCCCCCAGGGGATGCAAATACAACCCACTGCTGACTCTGCGTTGTCTCTCAGTCCCCTGCTCTTGTCACTGGGTTTCTCCCCCAAGGACTTGCCCAAGCCGGAAACTCAGGAGCCTGAAGCAGGTGCAATTTTTTTTTCTTTTTTGTTTTTTTGAGACAAGGTCTCACTCTGTCATCCAGGCTGGAGTGTAGTGGTGCAATCACAGCTCACTGCATCCTCAACCTTCTGAGCCCAAGCAGTCCTCCCACCTCGGCCTCCCAAGTAGCTGGGACCACAGGCACATGCCCCCACACCTGGATAATTTTTGCTTTTATAGAGATGGGGTCTCCCTATGTTGCCCAGGCTGGTCTCAAACTCCTGAGCTCAAGCAATCCTCCTGCCCCAGCCTCCCAAAGTGCTGGGATGACAGGCATGAGCCACTGTGTCTGGTCTCAGATGCATTTTGTGTCCCCCGCTTCCTGTCCTTTTGAGAGACAATTTGGAGGTGTGTTTCATATGGAGTCCCCTGCAAGACTGCAGGCTCCAGCACAATCGCCCACCTTTACAGGGGTCTCTTCCCTGCCTTGCTCTCTCTGTGTTCTCTCTATGGGCTCCCCTCCAACACCTGTAGCTGAGTCTCTGACTGACTTTCCAGGGCACCCATTGTGATGTCCCCCTAGGTGCTTCCTTCACCAAGCACAACCAGTCAGTCCCCAGTCTGGTGGATTCCACTCATAGGTCTCTCTGACACTGTCTGAATTCATTTTCTATGTCTGCTGTAACTAATTACCACCAACTCAGTGGCTTAAGACAGCAGAAATGGACTCTCTCACAGTTCTGGAGGCCAAAAATTCAGTATCCGTGGGCTGGAACCAACGCGTTGGCAGGCTCTGGAGGAGAATCTGTTCCGTGCCTTTTCCAGTTCCATATTCCTTGGCTGGTGGCCACATCACTCCTGTCTTTGCTTCCATGGTCACAGCGCCTTCTCCTCTTCTGTCTGCATCAAATCTCCCTCTGCCTCCTTAGAAGGACATGCGTGATTGCATTTAGCACCCATCTGCATAATCCAGGAGACACTCCTCATCTCAAGAGTCTTAACTTAATCACATCTACAAAGTCCTGTTTTTTTTTTTTTTTCTTTTTTGAGACGGAGTCTCGCTCTGTCACCCAGGCTGGAGTGCAGTGGCCTGATCTCTGCTCACTGCAAGCTCCATCTCCCAGGTTCATGCCATTCTCCTGTCTCAGCCTCCCAAGTAGCTGGGACTACAGGTGCCCACCACCAAGCCTGGCTAATTTTTTTTTGTATTTTTAGTAGAGACGGGGTTTCACTGTGTTAGCCAGGATGGTCTCCATCTCCTGACCTCGTGATCCGCCCGACTTGGGCTCCCAAAGTGCTGGGATTACAGGCATGAGCCATCGCACCCAGCTTTTTTTTTTTTTTTTTTTTTTTTTAAAAACAGTCTCACTCCGTCACTCAGGCTGGAGCACAGTGGTGCTCTTGGCTCACTGTAACTTCCATCTCCCAGGTTCAAGCTATTCTTCTGCCTCAGTCTCCTGAGTAACTGGGATTACAGGCATGCACCACCATGCCCAGCTAATTTTTGTATTTTTAGTAGAGATGGGGTTTCATCATGTTGGTCAGGCTGGTCTCCAACTCCTGACCTCAAGTGATCTACCTGCCTTGGCCTCCCAAAGTGCTGGGATTACAGGCATGAGCCACCACACCCGGCCCTCCTTTTTTTTTTTTTTCTTTACAAGGTAACCTTCATAGATTACAAGGATTAGGACCTGATATCTTTGGGAAGCATTATTCAGCCGCTACATGTCCCACCATCACTCCCCTGCCCCCAACTATCAGGAACGATCTCCTGTTTGGCCCCATCAAATCCCAGCTATAATCAGAGACATCTTTCTGAAGGCAAATCTGCCCTGGTAGCTCCACACTCAAAGCCCTCGCCTGGCTTTCTGCTGCCTGCAGGACATGGAGCCCACCGCCTAGCCAGGCCCCACTCCCTCTCTGCACCAGCCTTTCACACCACAGCTCCCAATGCCTCGAGGGACCAGGAAGGCTCTGCTGCCCCGTGAATGAGCAAGGTGCGGGGCACAGCTCCAGCTGACTGCAATCAGGTGCGAATGCAGATGCAGGAGTTTTAAGAGAACCCAGAAATCCAGGTTTTGTTCGCTTTTAGTTTTAGTGTGAAAACTCTCTGTATTTATATGCTGACAGCTAATTAAAGAAGAAAATGTGACATAGCACCAGGCCACACAAAGCAGTCTTCTATCTGCCCTTTTGCAACCTCGGCAGGAGCATGTGGCTCCCTTCCGTCACCCGTCCTCTGCCTGCTCTCACCCCTTGCCAGAAACACCCCCTGGCCCTGTCCTCTACCCCCTAATATGCCCCTTGCCTAATGAGCCCTAGTTCTCCCTTGTCCTCTGCATGGATGCCATCTTCCTGAAGACTGACCAAGGTATTCTCATGGGCTGATTCCCGTCCCGGCTCACATCACCCCGGAGAGATGGCACCTACCCAGGGTCTCTATCTCCCACAAGACTGGGAGCACCTGCAGGGCAAGGATTTATGCCCCCACCACCTGGTGCATAGAGCGTGCTCAACAGATATTTGCAGAATTATGAATACAGTTCTCTCCCTTAGGAAAACACCAAACATTTTATTTTCAGGGTGTAGCCACAAATTTACCAAATTTGGAAGCAAAAACATGAGTTAAAGTGTTTTGGAATGAGTCCTAAACTTAGACTTAAGGACGGCTGCAAAAGACCAATAGGAAAGACGAGAGGCTGCCTGCATTTTATGGGCAGAGTCGCTATTCATTGACTGTCAGGGTTTGCTGCTAGCGCATGGAAGGCCCACCAAGACTTCCACAGTTTGGATATCTGCATCCATTTGCACTCCGCTGCACATCCCCATAAAGAATAGAGTTCAGCAGCACCATTGCTCTTGGGCTTTGGGTTGATAGACTCTTATTCAAGTCTTTTTTTTTTTTTTTTTTTTTTTTTTTTATGGAGTGTGGCTCTGTTGCCCAGTTTGGAGTGCAGTGGCATGATCTCGGCTCACTGCAACCTCTGCATCCCAGGTTCAAGTGATTCTCCTAGCTCACCTCCCTGAGTAGCGGGGGCTACAGGCATGCTCCACCACAGCCGGCTAATTTTTGTATTTTTAGTAGAGGTGGGGTTTCACCATGTTGGCCAGCTGGTCTCAAACTCCTGACCTCAAGTGATCCACCCACCTTGGCCTCGCAAAGTGCTGGGATTACGGGCATGAGCCACTGCACCCAGCCAACTCTTACCGAAGTCTATCAACACCATAGTGGCCAACATTAACCATTCTTATGAGTGTAAATGACACTCACTTATCTGCCTTGTGTGCAATACCTTGAACCTACCTGACATTGTAGCATCCCAACCCACCCATTGTAAGGAGGTGAACATTACCACTTTAGGAAAATCAAGCAGCTAGAAGTTTACAACACTGGTAGTCATTATGACTGCAAGGGAATACCACTAAATTTAGAATGCTTCCTGACTCCCCACCCCCCAAAAATTGCACTGGAAGGGTTAATTTTACAATAACCATCACAAAGGACTGAAGCAGAAGTCCAGCAATTAAAGTATAAAATCAATTAGCATAGAAGCAGAGCCTGGTATAGGTGAATTTGGAGGCACATATTTGACCAAAACAAGCGGGAACAGTTGCTTTGGAAACAGTTTGAAAATGTTACACTTTCCAAATTGTCTGCCATTAACATGCAGTACCTTTACAATCAAGCAAATGGTGAAATATTTAAGTATCTGGAGAAACAGTTATTCAGTTAGCAGAAGCCTCCCAACAGCCCATGGAGCTGAGGGACTCCAGGAGCAGAAGACGGACACGGCGAGCCTTTGCCCTGCAGGGGGCGCAGCACGGACTTGGGAAGCTAAAGCACCCAGTGTGGCGCTCAGACACCTCCTACCCTAGAGGCAGCTGGTGGTGTGAGGACCGTCTGGGGCGGGACCCTAAACATAGCTCCAGGTCCAGAGAGGGATATGGGGGTGGGGGTGTCGGAGAGGGTCTCATGTCTAGGAGTAAATTTTGCGAGGCTTTCAGATGCTTTTTTTTCCTTTGAGACAGAGTCTTGCTCTGTTGACCAGACTGGCGTGCAGTGGCGCGATCTCGGCTCACTGCAACCTCCGCCTCCCAGATGCAAGCGATTCTCGTACCTCAGCCTCCCGAATAGCTGGGATTACAGGCACCCGCCACTACACCTGGCTAATTTTTGTATTTTTTAGTAGAGACAGGGTTTTGTCATGTTGCCCAGGGTGGTCTCAAACTCCCGAGCTCAAGAGACCCTCCCACCCAGGCCTCCCAAAGTTCTGGGATTGCAGGCGTGCGGCACCGCACCTGGCCATCAGTTGCTATTTTAATACTGCTTTTATTCCACTGTGGGTTTTTTTTGTTTGTTTGTTTTTGTTTTTGTTTTTCCTTTCATCTCTTCACTTTCTTGTAATTCTTGCTACCGAAGCAAATTACTTGCTAAAGAAACACAGCCTGGCACCGAGGCATTCTTTAAATGCAGGGAGACACAGGTTTTAGGCTGAACACCAATCTGAGGTGCACTGGGGCTGTGAGTGATCCTGTCAGTATGTATGTCAGCACGCTGCCTGGCATACATAGGTGATGGCTGAGTGAATCTTGAAGGATTAGAGATGCTACATTTTGGGTATTTGACCTTCCAAACCTCCTGTTGAAACGTAATCCCCAATGCTGGAGGTGGAATTTGAAGGGAGGCGTTTGGTCACGGGGGCGGATCTCTCATGAATAGATTAATGCGCTCCCAGAGGGGTGAGCGAGTTCTCACTCTTCTTAGTTCCCGAAAGAGCTGGGATCATTTGAGGTCAGGAGTTCGAGACCAGCCTGGCCTACTGAAAATACAAAATTTAGCTGGGCATGGTGGCAGGTGCCTGTAATCCCAGCTACTTCCGAGACTAAGGCAGGAGAACCGCTTAAACACAGGAGGCAGAGATTGCAGTGAGCCGAGATCACACTACTGCACTCCAGCCTGGGTGACTGAGAGAGACTCCATCCCCCCAAAAAAAAAAAAAAAATCTCAAAAAAAAAAAAAAACACAAAAAACTAGCATTTTCCCTCTCTCTCTCCCTTCTTCTCTTGCCCTATGATCTCTGCACACCAGCTTCTCTTTCCCTTCCACCATGGGTGGAAGCTTCTTAAAGTCCTCACTAGAAGCAAATGCTGGCACCATGCTTCTTGTACAAGCTGCAGAACCGTGAGTCAAATAAACCTTTTTTTTTTTTTTTTTTCGAGAGACAGTGTCTTGCTCTGTTGCCCCAGCTGAAGTACAGTAGTGTGATCATAGCTCACTGTAGCTTCCACCTCCCAGGCTCAAGCAATGCTCCTGCCTCAGCCTCCCAACTGACTGAGGCTACAGGTGTGCACCACCATGCCCAGCTAATTTTGTTTTTACTCTTGTAGAGATGGGAGTCTTTCTATGTTGCCCAGGCTGGTCTGGAATTCCTGGCCTGAAGCGATCCTCCTGACTTGGCCTCAAGAAGTGCTGAGATTACAGGCGTGAGCCACCATATCCAGCTCTCTTTTCTTTAAAAAATGACCCAAACTCAGATATTTGTTTATAGCAACGTAAACAGACTAAGACAACAGATTATATCCAAGCATCTTCTCTAACTGAAAACAGAAAAGCTTAATGCTGGTTGTGACCACCATGGAGACAGAGTAGGGCCTTGACCTCTTTCGACCTTTCCCAGGGAGAAGAGGCTAAGGAGATTATTTGAGGGCTGCCGGCGTCCACTAAGTCAATATTTAGACATCACATGGAGCCTCTCTCTGTGATCTGGAAAGCTCCCGCCACAGACAAGACTTGTCTGAAAAGGAGAAGGTGGTTTCACTCCCATGGAGGTGCCCCTGGGGTCCTTGAGTTAGAATGGGGCCTGGCTCTGTGTCCCCTGGCAGCCTCTCCCTCATGTCTGGTATAAGCTAGACCAGTCACCATAGCAAAGAGGGACTTGCATTAAAAAAAAAAAAAAGAAAAAAGAAAAGGTGGGAGACACACCATATGAAATTGATGGGGATGCCGCAGTTTGCAACTGCCATTTCACAACCACTTTAGAAGAGGCAGTGTGTTCTGGTGGTAATGAATTCATCATCGTATTCAGCACCACTTGGACAGTGGGTGGGAATGTGGCTGGATTTTCCATTTCCATGGCTGTAAACCAGTAAGCTGTGAAGCAGGAAGTCTCACATAGCTACAAGATGCAACTGCTAGACTCTAGAATAGAAGGGTTTTAATTCACTATTATGCTGTCTCCTGAGCGGGAAGCTTCCTCGTGGATACCCCTCACCTCTCACCACTCAGAGACCTCAGAATCTTCCCTCAGGCTGTGCTGGTCCAGGCCCTGGTGAGATCTTGCCTGGTTGGTAAAATAGCCTCTACCATGGCATTGCACAAAACCTTAGAAAATAATGTGAAAAGCGCCCCTGGCATTGTACAGCTGCAGTCAGCAGAAGTCTCTTTTATAAATTCAGATCCAAACCTGTTTATACTTGGCCCTAAATGCTGCAGTCCTCATTGCCCTGGGCTCTAACGCACACCCTCCAGGCTCATTCTCTGGGTCAGAACCTTAGTGAGTCCTTGCAGTCCCTGGACATACCATGCACATTCACCTGGCCTTGCTCTTGAACTTGCTGCTCTTTGTCCAGAGAACCCTTGCCCTCCATTCCAGTCTAATAAGCTCCTATTCATTCTGTAAAACTCAATGCCAGTGCCACATTTCTCCACGATGCTCCCTGCTCCTGGCTGTCGCTTTCACACTTAACAATGAGCTCTCTACCTCTGCAAATATGCATTGCTTCTGCCTGGCTCTTGCAAGCTTCTTACAGGCAGGAGATGGTGTCTTTTTCTCCTTTGTATCCCTGGTTATTTGCACTGACTCTAGCAAAGGGCAGGTGCCAGATCATGTCAGAGGAGCTGAACTAAGTGTTTGTAAGTACTGCATGAGGGCCTGTGGTTACACCCTGGATCTTCAGTAAAATTCTCAAGGTCGAACAGGTTGAGGCTCTAACAGAGGTAGCTGCTTTTGCCTGTGAGATTTCTGGCAGGTCAGTATCTATCCACCATCACCCTCCCCTCTTTTTTTTTTTTTTTTGACCAAGTCTTGCTCTATTGCCCAGGCTGTAGTGCAGTGGTGCAATCTCAGCTCACTGAAACTACTGCCTCCTGGGTTCAAGTCATCCTCCCACCTCAGCCTCCTGAGTAGCTGGGACTACAGGCATGTGCCACCACAGCCAGCTAATATTTTTATTTTTAGTAGAGACGGGGTTTTTATTGGCTAGGCTGGTTTTCAACTCCTGACCTCAGGTGATCCGCTTGCCTCAGCCTCCCAAAGTGCTGGGATTATAGGTGTAAGTCACTGCGCCTGGCGGCCTCCCCTCTTTACTCCCTATGTCTGCTGGTTCCTGTACTCAGAGCTGGAACTGTGCAGAGGGCAAATGTGTCAAAGAAACCCCGCACACTCCTGCCTCCTCCTAAGGTGTCCCACAGACCTCCCTGGGCTCCTGCTGAGCCAAAAAGTTCATTTGAACTTTTTGCCCAGACATTGACCTCTCTGCCCATCCAGCCAGAGCTCAACAGTGCACACACTAAGTACTTCTGCACCCAGAAGCATGCCCAGGTCACATTTGGAGGCTGGAATGGCAGCCCTTTGGGACTTGACCCTATCTCCCTGCTTTTGCAGCCTTCTCTCCTCTCATTCATCCATTCTCTGGCCTTCCTAAGCCACTCACACTCCGGAATGGACCATGCATTCCCACCGACTGTACCCCCATCCTGCAAGGCCTTCTGTACCTGGCAAGCTCTGCCCATTTCCCAGGAGCCCTCACAAATGTCCCTCCCTCTCTGACTCCTGTCCTGACTCCCCTCCCCTGTCCTGGCACAAGGGCATTGGAGCACTCACCACCGTATGCTAGTGATTTGCTGCTTCTCCTTTGCACAGGTCTCATGAGGCCCTGAAGACAGGAACGGTCTCTGTGTCCTGGGTTTCCTTCCCTCCAGCCTCTGTGTCCTGGGTTTCCCTACAAGCTGGGGCGGTGTTCTGCGTGCAGCCAGTGCTTCATGTGTGCTCCTGGGCACCAAATGAGATGCTCAGAAGGGTGGAAAGAACATTCTAGAAAACAGCTACTCTGGTCCATCCATACCCTTCCCAGGAAGAGAAGATATTAATATAAAATCTTTTCCTTTCTCTAAAGAAATATTTGCAAATCTTTTGCCAAAGTCTCTGTGAGTGAGCATGTACAATTACTGCAAATTGCAATCAATGAGCAAAAAGGTTAATTTTCACTCCCCTGTCTGATAACAAGGTTATTTAATCAGACTCCTCAGCAGAGACCCTCAGACCACCAGGCTGAGCCCCTCAGCATTTTGTTTGTTTGTTTGTTTGTTTTTAATGGGAAAACCACATGTTTAAGGACTATCCTTCTTTTCACCAATGAGAAATCTTGAGCCTTTTCCTAGTCCTGTTTCATTAAAACACTTTATGTTAATCAAACAGTTGGAGAGAAAGCCGCTGTAACTTATTTAACTGCAACACTTAATTTTAATCAAGTAGTTGGGGAGAAAGGCACTGAAACTATTTCCAAAGTGTCCTATACAGATAGGACAGAAGGCAACATGCTGTTTAGAGGCACTACTGCTTCTGTGACTGGGTCCGTAGTCTGATACAGCCAAAATATTATTTTTTAAAATTAAGATTTTTTTTTTTAAAAGACACAATACATCTGAAGCCTCAATTCCAAAAAGTGGGGATCTCTATTACAAAAGAAGATCTCAATCAAAGTTACCTGCTGTGCCCTTTCTCTTCCGGAGCACACAGGTCCCTGGGGGAAGCTGGGGAGAAGGAGCTTGTTCCAGAGAGCTCCTCTGAGGCCTGGCTTCCAGAAGCTTCCCCCTCCCTCCATGCCAGTGAACAACAAACCACCGGACCAGGCTCCAGCAGCTAAAATAAAACAGCTGTGTTTCTCACTCAACACCTCTTTTACCAGATGAAGGGCACTGATTCATGGAAAGAAGACAAATATTTCAGGCCATTTTTTCAGACACTGACAAGGAGTAAATTAGGAAATCATGTAAGTACAATGCGCGCGTCATCGCTTCCTATTGATCACATGTAATTTACATCTTACAAAGATGTGAATTCTTGCATTCTCACTCCACAAGGAAAATCTCGATGATTTATTCATTTCAAATGAAAAATAGAAGGTAGATGAGAAGAATGACTTCACAGACTGCATCGTTCTCAGGGCACTGGTGCGAGGCTTTCTCATACACTGCCCGAAGGGCTCCGTGTGCAAGTCCCTCTAATTAACAAGGTGAATCACGCTGCAGCTCTCTAATTAGTGAGCCTGACAAGCCAGCGGAAACAGCCAGGCAGACTGGTATACATCGCTGGCCGACAAAGGCATGGCACATTCCAAGTGAAAAATGCAGATTTCTCCGAAATAACTATGAAAAGTAAGATGGTTGGGGAAAAATAAAAAGACCCACCTAATTTTGATTCTCATGTTTCATGTGCAGTTTTCATTTGCTCTCATGGGTAACTAGCTCCTTGGTAAGATGAGATTTGCCTACGCTGTTTGTACAACATTTCCAGGGAAACCATACTTTAAAACCCAGGCATTTTTAATGTTATTTTATTGTGGTAAGAACACCTAACATGAGATCTACCCTCTTAACACACTTTTTAAATGGACAATACAAAATTTTTTACTACAGGCACAATGTTGCAAAGCAGAGCTGTAGAGTTTATTCATCTTGCTTAGCTAAAACTTTGTGCTGCTCATGCCTGTAATTCCAGCATTTTGGGAGGCTGAGACAGGAGGACCGCTTGAGGCCAGGAGTTCGAGACCAGCCTCAGTAAGATAGAAAGACCCTGTCTCTATAAATAAAATACAATAATTAGCTGAGTGTGACTGCATGCACATGTAGTCCCAGTTACTTGGGAGGCTGAGGCAGGAGGATTGCTTGAGCCTAGGAGATGGAGGGTGCAGTGAGCTACGATTGTGCCACTGCACTCCAGCATGGGAGACAGAGTGCGACTCTCTGTCTCAAACAAACAACTTTGTGCCTGTTGATTAGTAACTGCCTGTTTCTCCCTCCTCTCAGGCCTAGAAACCACCCCTCCACATTTTGATTCTATGAATTTGACAATTTTAGATACCTCATACAAGTGAAATTATGAAGTATTTGTCTTTCTGAAAACACAGGCATTTTTGGCTTGATATAAGAATCAGTGTCTCAGATGGAAATTCATGATCTTCTGTGTGTATTTTTGTCCAATATGCAGTGCCTTCTAGAAATATTTCTACTTCTGCCAAAACCAGAGCTGTCTCATGTCAAACCCCTTTGTGATTTACTCAGTGCCATTCAGTCCCACAGTATAGCCTACAAGGAGCCCTCAAAAGGCAGGAACAGGTAGAAACTCCTACTCTCCAAAGAGAGGTCGTACCCATGGTTCCTGAGTCATGGATCCCACTGGAGACAGCCCTGGTGCACTGGCCATTTGACCTGGTTTTACCTGTCTTTGCTCATCTGCCGACCAGAGGCTCTCCTTCTGTATTAGTCAGGGTTCTCTAGAGAGACATGACTAATAGGATATATACATATGGGAGTTGATTAGGTAGTATTAATTTTCTCTATGTATATGGGAGTGTATTCGGTAGTATTAGCTCACATGATCACAAGGTCCCACAATAGGCCGTCTGCAAAGTGAGCAGCAAGGAAGCCAGTCCAAGTCCCCAAGCTGAAGAACTTGAAGTCTGATGTTCGAGGGCAGGAAGCATCCAGCACGGGAGAAAGATGTAGTCTAGGAGGCTAGGCCAGTCTAGTCTTTTCACGTTCTTCTGCCGGCTTTTATCTTAGAGCACTGGCAGCTGATTAGATGGTGCCCACCCAAATTGAGGGGGGATCTGCCTTTCCCAGCCCACTGACTCAAATGTTAATCTCCTTTGGCAACATCCTCACAGACACACCCAGAATCAGTAGTCTGCATCCTTCAATCCAATCAAGTTGGCACTCACTATTAACCATGACACCTTCCATGATCATTAGCTAGGCTTTCTGAGTGGGCCCAGCAGCTTGGGAAGTGTCCTGGGGGCAGCTGCCAGGTGACCTCTGATATGGTTTGGCTCTGTGTCCCCACCCAAATCTCATCTCAAATAGTAATCCCCACATGTCGAGGGAGGGATCTGGTGGGAGGTGACTGGATCATGGGGGCAGTTTCCCCCGTGCTGTTCTCATAATACTGAGTGAGTTCTCACAAGACAGCTGATGGTTTCTAAGTGGCAGTTTCCCCTGCACTCTCTCTCTCCTGCCGCCATGTGAAGAAGGTCCTTGCTTCGCCTTCACCTTCCGCCATGATTGTAAGTTTCCTGAGGCCTCCCCAGCCATGCAGAACTGTGAGTCAATTAAACTTTTTTCCTTTACTAACTACCCAGTCTCAGATAGTATCTTTTTTTTTTTTTTGAAATGGAGTCTCACTCTGTTGCCCAGGCTGGAGTGTAGCAATCTCTTCTCACTACAACCCCCGATTTCCAAGTTCAAGAAATTCTCATGCCTCAGCCTCCTGAGTAGCTGGGATTGCAAGCATTAGCCACCGCACCTGGCTAAATTTTGTATTTTTAATAGAGGCAGGGATTCACCATGTTGGCCAGGCTGTTCTTGAACTCCTGACCTCAAGTGATCTGCCTGCCTTGGCCTCCCAAAGTGCTGGGATTACAGATGTGAGCCACTGCACCCAGCCATTGGTAGTATCTTTATAGCAATGTGAAAACGGACTGATGTAAGCTCTCTCCCTGCATCAGCCAAGTTTCATAGGTGTGGCCTGTAGACACCCACAGCACAGGGATGTGCTAAGAGCTCACCACAGCCCATGACAGTGGGGACACCACCGTTCACGTTCACTTCCTGGTCAATTACTCCAGAGGACATGGCCACAGCTGCTCCCTTGCAGGCTGGTAGGCTTGACCTCACTGAGAACTGGGAATGACCTCTATGTCCTTTACATTCCAGCATCTTCCAGTGGAGCTTGGAAGGTATTTTCTTTTAGCATTGGAGACCAGTTGCTCAATGGATGGAAAAAAAAAAAAAAAAAAAAAAAAAAAACCTTGTGAAGGGAGGACTTAGAATCAGATTCAATGCACTTCTATTGAACCCTCCATGCCAGATACCATGCTGGGAATTTTCTCTGGAGTAGGCATTGATGTTGCTACTGTTTTATAGGCAGAGACACTGGGTGTTGGGAGTGTTTAAAACTGTGCCCAGAGCAGTTAGGAAATGAAGAGAAGAGAAGCAGAACATGAACTCTGGGTTCAGAACCCAGTCTGCACCCGCACCTCGTTCTTTGTTCTAAGACTCATGTTCCCTGGCTCTAGACTTACAAACCGTAGGTTGTCACTTCGTAAAATTTACTGCTCTTCTCAGCCAAGACCAGTCACAGCAGCACACTCTAATGCCGGTGAGCAACTCAGCAGTTCTTTGCAATGAATGGTCTTCCTGCCTCTCTCTGGGGAGAAATAGGAATGACAGGTTTAGAAATGTGGGGATCCTTTTAAGGACAGCCTTATCCCTGCACCATGACTCTCCCTGAAAGACTGAAACTCCAAAACGTGATGTGAAAGAGATCTGAGAAGCATCACCAAAGAGAGGACCAGTCAAAAGAAGAAGCCAAAGGGAAGCTATGGCCACATAGGAGGCCACATTTGCTCCCACTCTGCCACCACCTGGGGCTCTGCCCTCCTGCTGCAGGCCATGCGGCTCCCAGGTTTAAATTTTCTATGAGATTTTCTCTGCATCCAAGCGAGATCGCCATACACCTTCTCTTCCCTCGAACTCTCCATTCAGAATCATACAGTATCTCATCTTCAGCACAAACTTAACATTTAAGAGTCACCAGGCCAGGTGTGGTGGCTCATACCTGTAATCCCAGCACTTTGGGAGGCCAAGACAGGAGGATTGCTTGAGGCCAGGAGTTTAAGACGAACCTGGGCAACATGGCAAAACCCCATCTCTACACAAAATACAAAAATTAGTCAGGCGTGGTGGTCCACACCTGTAGTCTCAGCTACTTGGGAGGCTGAGGTGGGAGGATTGCTTGAGCCTGGGAGGTTGAGGCTGCAGTGAGCTGTGACAGCACCAGTGCACTCCAGTCTGGATGACAGGAGTGAGACCTCATCTCAAAATAAATAAAATAAAAGTTTCCAAGCCAGAGGAGGTGGCTCACACATGTAATCCCAGCATTTTTTGAGACTGAGGTGGGAGGATTGCTTGAGGCCAGGAGTTCGAGACAACCTAGTGAGAACTTGTCTCTACAAAAAAATTAAAAAATTAGTTGGGCATGGTGGCATGCACATGTAGTTCTAGCTACTTGGGAGGCTGAGACAGGAGGATTGCTTGAGACCAGGAGGTTGAGGCTGCAGTGAGCCATGATCACACCACTGCACTCCAGCTGGGGAAATGGAGCAAGACCCTGTCTCAAGAAAAAAAAGTTTCCAGCACACACTGGCCCACAAGAGCAGCTGTCACTGAGGGGAGATCAAGGACAAGAATGTCACCCGTGTTTCTCCGTAGTCTTCACACACTTGCTCCACCAGCTCTGCCTGCAGAAGCCTTCCTGGCCCACCTCCACTGTCCAGTCCTCCGTGAAGCTGTCCCTGGTCACCCTTACTGCCAACTCCCTGCCAGAGTAACTTCTCCTTCCTCTGGATATTGTAGGTTTTCAATGGCTCTTTTTGAGACATTTACCATTTTCAATGGCTCTTTCTTGAGACATTTACCACATTGGCTTTATACTGCTGTATTAGTCTGTTCTCACACGGCTGAAAAAGACATACCCGAGACTGGGTAAATTATAAAGAAAAAGAGGTTTAATGTTCTCACAGTTCCACGTGGCTGGAGAGGCCTCACAATCATGGCAGAAGGCAAAAGGCATGTCTTACATGGCGGCAGACAAGAGAGAATGAGGGCCAAGTGAAAAGGGTTTCCCCTTATAAAACCATCAGATCTCGTGAGACTTATTCACTACCAGGAGAATGGCATAGGAGAAACTGCCCCCATGAATCAATTATTGCCCACAGGGTCCCTCCCACAACACATAGGAATTATAGGAGCTACAATTCAAGATGAGATTTGAGTGGAGACACAACCAAACCACATAAACCATCTTCCGTGTAATTGAACAAAGATGTACTTTCAGACAGTCAGATCTGGGCTGAGATTCTACCTCTGTCCATTTCTAGCTATGGGACCTTAGTTACAGCCTTGGGTTTCTGCTTTCTTATCTGGAAAAAGTAGAAATAGCCCTCCTACCTGGAAAAGTTATGAAAAGGATTAAATGAGAAAAAGCTATGAACTGGCTTCATGTGATGTCTGGCAGAGAGGTGGGTGCTAAGGAATAATTTAACACCAATTTTTTTCCTTATTTCTTTCCTTCCTTCCTTTCTCTTTATTTTGAGATAAGGCCCCTCTCCTTGTCACCCAGGCTGGAGTGCAGTGGCTCCATCACAGTTCTTTGCAGCCTCGTACTCCTGAGCTTAAACGATCTTCCCACCTCAGCCTCCCAAGTAACTGGGACTACAGGCGTGTGCTACCACACCCAGCTAATTTTTTTCTATGGGGTCTCTCCGTGTTGTCCAGGCTGGTCTCAAACTCCTGGGCTCAAGCGGTGCCCCCTCCTCGGCCTCCCAAAGTGCTGGGATTACAGGCTTAAGTCACCACACCCAGCTAAATATTAATTTCATTTTTGGAATTGCATGGCGATATGGTTTGGCTGTTGCCCACCCAAATCTCATCTTGAATTGTAGCTCCCACAATTCCCACGTGTAGTGAGACGAACCTGGTGGGAGGTAATTGAATCACGGGGCTGGGTCTTTCTCCTGCTGTTCTTGTGATAGTGAACAAGTCTCACAAGATCTGATGGTAGTATAAGGGGGAGTTTCCCTGAACAAATTCTCTCTTGTCTGCCACCATGTAAGATGTGCCTTTTGCCTTCTGCCATGATTGTGAGGCCTCCCCAACCACATGGAACTGTGAGTCCATTAACTTTATAAATTACCCAGTCTCACATATGTCTTTATCACCAGTGTGAAAATGGACTAATACACATGGTGTAACGAAAAGGTGATATATTGAAACTTCAATTATGTCCGATACCAAACCCGTGTCAGTCATCAACCAGCTATTGACCTAGTACAGGACAGTAAGCCCATCTGAGCCTCAGCTTTCTCATCCAGAAATAGGGCTAACCATACCCAATCCACAGGTGTGCATTCCTGAAGTAGCAGGTGCCAGAGCCTTTAGCACAGGGGATATCCAATAAATGTCAGTCAGAAGCAAGGACTTTGGGCCTAGTGCCATGGCTCATGCCTGTCATCCCAGCACTTTGGGAGGCCGAGGTAGGTGGATCATGTGTGGTCAGGAGTTCGAGACCAGCCTGGCCAACATGGTGAAACCCCATCTCTACTGAAAATACAAAAATTAGCCTGGCGTGATGGCAGGCACCTGTAGCTCCAGCTACTCAGGAGGCTGAAGCAGAAGAATCATTTGAACCTGGGAGGTGGAGGCTGCAATAAGCAGAGATTGCACCACTGCACTCCAGCCTGGGTGATAGAGCAAGACCCTGTCTCAATAAATAAATAAATAAATAAATAAATAAATAAATAATAAATAAGCAAGCACAAGGTAATACTCAATCAACCTGCTGCAGAATATCTGTCCTTGCAGGTAGAAATTCCCCAGGGCCTAAAAGTCACCTCAGACCATGCCAACTCTGCCCAGGGACAGTTCACATTCTTAGGACAGTGGTTTTCTGGTGCTGTTAGGGACCAGGTCAGTTGCAGTCAACCTCTTGCATGCAGCATTCCCTGGTAGAAAGTCTGGCATGGGGTGTGTTTCTTTCCTAGGGCTGGAGTCCCACAGACTGGGCAACTTGAACAACAGAAGGTATTGCCTCATGGTTTGGCTCCTCGTAGGCAGCTGCAAGTCCAAGACCAAGTTGTCAGCAGGGTGGGTTCCTTCTGAGCGCTGTGAGAAAGATCTTGCATGCCTGTCTTCTTGCTCTTGGTAGCCTCAGGTGTTCTGTGGCTTGTAGATGGCTTTCTTCCTGGTCTTTAAGTGGTCTTCCCTGTGTACCTAACTGTCTTCATGTCCAAATTTCCCCTTTGTTTTCTTTCTTTCTTTTTTCTTTCTTTCTTTTTTCTTTTTTTTTTTTTTTTTTTTTTTTTTTTTTTTTTTTTTTTTTTTGAGACGGAGTCTTGCTCTGCCACCCAGGCTGGAGTGCGGTGGCCGGATCTCAGCTCACTGCAAGCTCCGCCTCCAGGGTTTACGCCATTCTCCTGCCTCAGCCTCCCGAGTAGCTGGGACTACAGGCGCCTGCCTCGTCGCCCGGCTAGTTTTTTGTATTTTTAAGTAGAGACAGGGTTTCACCATATTAGCCAGGATGATCTCGATTTCCTGACCTCGTGATCCACCCGTCTCGGCCTCCCAAAGTGCTGGGATTACAGGCTTGAGCCACCGCGCCCGGCCCCTCTTTTTCTCTTAAAGACAGGGTCTCACTCTGTCACCCAGGCTGGAGTACAGTGGTGTGATCAAAGCTCACTGTAGCCTCAAGCTCCTAGGCTCAAGTGATCCTCCTACCTCAGCCTCCCAAGTAGCTGGGACTGCAGGTGCATGCCACCTTGTCTGGCTAATTTTATTTTTATTTTTTTGTACAGACAGGATGTTGCTGTGTTGCCCAGGCTGTCCTAGATTGCTGGGCTCAAGCAATCTTCCTTCCTCAGCCTCCCCAAATGCTGGGGTTACAGGCATGAGCTCCAGCGCCTGGCCAAAATCCCCTCTTTCTATAAGGACAGCAATCAAATTGACTTAGGACCCACCCTAATGAACTCATCTTAACTTGATCATCTGTAAAGATCCTATTTCCAAACAAGGTCACCTTCAAAATATATTCTTTTGGAAGACAGTATCTTTTGGAAGACATAGTTCAACCCATAATACAAGAAAAACTCTGCCCATAGTCATTTGTTTACAAGCAAACTCTCCAAGGTTCTGGCTGGGCAGGGAGCTGCCCTGCTCAGAGAGATCAAAGCCTGTGGCTGGTGTGCTGTCACCACTCACCCACCCTCCTCCTCTCTGATTTCTCCACACACACAAAAAATAGGCTTGGTCCATGATCAATAACACACATCTCTATTTAAATAAACTGATCTCGGAATAAGAAAGTATTAATTGCATTGATGTGCTCCAAGTTAGAAAACCACTTTAAAATCAGCATTCAAAATGGGGAGTGGAGACTTTGGAAATAAATAACTGCAAATTTCTTACTAAACAGGAAATGATCCCCGAATCTAACCTCTGTTTACTCCATGTCTTAATAAGAGGGAACATTTTGATCTTTACCATTTTGCTGAATACAATTAGCACCTTATTCCCGCTTTGAAGTTCAGACTAATTTCCCGTTTCTACAGCTGACACCTCCCTCAGCCTTGTTGACTTGTCTGACACATTCACCAGATACTACGAGGACTGCCAAAGAGGGATTTGCTACCCTTACCTTTTGGGTACAGTAATAGGTTTTTCATGAGGCTTGACATGTGTTTAGAATCTTTGGCAAAAAAAGAGAGGTGAAAAGTGCTCAAAGTAGAATTATCGCTAGTTTTAATTAAATTTTTTTTTTTTTTTTTTTTTTTTTGAGATGGAGTCTCGCTCTGTCACCCAGGCTGGAGTACAGTGGCACAATGTCACCTCACTGCAGCGTCCACCTCCTGGGTTCAAGCAATTCTCATGCCTCAGCCTCCCAAGTAGCTGGGATTACAGACGTGCACGACCATGCCCGGCTACTTTTTGTGTTTTTAGTAGAGACAGGGTTTTCCCATGTTGGCCAGGCTTTTCCCAAACTCCTGACCTCAAGTGATCCACCTGCCTCAGCCTCCCAAAGTGGTATGATTACAGACATAAGCCACCACACTCAGCCAAAAAGGAATATCTTAAGATCCCACAGATATTGGTACATTTGAAGGTTTAAAAAAAGTGTGTCTGTGATATTTGTGTGGAACAGCAGAAACTGCATGGAAGATAAAGATCCCTTCATCCTGCCCCAAATAAAGAATTCTATGACCAAGACAAAAGATTCGGAGCTAAGCATTAGCCTCAGCAATGAGAATTGAGAATCCAGGGGGATTCCACTTGCGAAGGGGCCAACAAAGCACTCTGAAATCAACCAAAAGGCCTGGGCAAAGGTTAAGAGAACGGGGCTTGCGAGTCACGCAGCCCTGGATGTGAACTCCAGCGTCTGCCTTCCCCAATTAGTGCTCCCTAATTACTTTCATCTTCAGTTTTCTCATCTGCAAAATGGGACTAATGATAGTGCTAGTGGAGGAATTAAATGAGGCAGTGGATCCGGAGTGCTCAGTGTGGTTGCCTGGCCCACGGTAAATGTGCAAAAGTCTTTGGTCACCATCAATTGCATCATGAAAGATATTAATATGTTCTGTTTGTCTATAATGGTCAAAGTCAACCTCAGTGAACAAATCCCAGGACACTGGCCTGGGCCTTGCTCTCTGGCTGTGGGGCCCAAGACTCAGGCCAGCAGGGCCTTGTCTCTGTGTGAATGTTTTCATTTTTTTTTTTTTTTAGAGGGGATTTCACTCTGTCACCCAGGCTGGAGTGTAGTGGCATGATCTTGGCTCACTGCAACCTCTACCTCGTGAATTCAAGCGATCCTCCCACTTTCCAAGTAGCTGGGATTATAGGTACCCACCACCACACCTGGCTAATTTTTATATTTGTATGGAGACAGTGTTTCACCATGTTGCCCAGGGTGGTCTTGAACTCCTGAGCTTAAGTGATCCGCATGCCTCGGCCTCCCGAAATGCTGGGATTACAGGTGTGAGCCAACATGCCTGGCCAATTTTTTAAATTAATTTATTTTATATATGCATTTTTTAGAGATAGGGTCTTGCTCTGTCACCCAGGATGGAGTGCAACTGCACAATCATGGCTCACTGCAGCCTCCAACTCCTGAGCTCAAGCAATCCTCCTGCCTCAGCCTCCCAAAGTGTTGGGATTACTGACATAAGCCACCAGCCACTGTGTGAACTTTTACACCTTCTCTGTCTTTCCTGCTTCTCTGACTTTCTCATATCCCTCCATTCTGTTATATAAATACTACATTCCTACCCACATCTCCATTGCATGTGTAATAGTCAAGTCAAAATGAACAGGTCTGAGGCCAAGCCCCTGAAAATTTTCTCTATAACCTTCTTTGCTCACAGCTTCTCCATTTCAGTTAAAGGCAGCATTCTTTTCAGCTGGAAAAGCTTGGAGCCACTCTCAACTCTTCTTTACCTCGCACTCCATGTCCATCAACAAACACCGTCCACTTGGCCTTCAAAATATATCCAGAATTCTGTCCGGCCATTGTGGCTCACGCCTGTAATCCCAGCACATTGGGAGGCCCAGGTGGGTGGATCACTTGAGATCAGGAGTTCGAGACCAGCCTGCCCAACATGGTGAAACCCCATCTCTACTGAAAATACAAAAATTAGCCAGGTGTGGTGACACGCGCCTGTAGTCCCAGCTACTCAGGAGGCTGAGGCAGGAGAATATTTGCTTGAATGTGGGGGGCGGAGGTTGCAGTGAGCCAAGATCGCACCATTTGCACTCCAGCCTGGGTGACAGAGTGAGACTCCATCTCAAAGCAAAACAAAACAAAAATCCAGAATTTGACCACTTTTCCCTCCACTGCACCACTTCCGCCAAGTGCAAGCTGCCATCTCCTGCCCCCAGGTAAGTGCAGTGGCCCCTGATCAGCCTCTCAGCTTCTACCCTGACCTCTATGGTCTGTTCTCCACTAAGTAGCCTAAACAGGCTGGTGATCAGTTGAGTCAGGTCTTGACCGCCCTATGACTCAGACCCCTCCAGTGATTCCCCAACCTACTCAGAGAAAAATCTGTCCATGTCCGAGTCTTAGACGTGTTTTTAATGTTATTGTTTTCAGTTCTCTGCTGTGTTTTGTGAGAGGTGGCTTGGACTGAATGGCAGTGGTAAGGATGGAGAGGGGATGAAACAGGGAAAGGGGGGAAAAAGCATGCAATCACATCTAACACAAATTTTCATTAGTTTTTCCACCACTTCTTAGCTTAGAAAGTCTCCCCTTCTCTAGAGATTTGATGCGTAGTCCGTTAAAATTTTCATGTGCTTCTTTCTTATAGAGTGAACTTTTGTTTTTGGTTTTGTTTTTGTTTTTTTGCCTGCTGTTATCACCCCTAAGCTGCAAAGATCTTAGGAACTTTTGCATCTGTTGAACCAAATGGCTTTGGAGAGGACAGGAGAGCAAGAACGAGTGCGGGTCATTTCCATCCCTCCTTTTCTTCCTTTTTTTTTTTTTTTTTTCTAGACCGGATCTCACTCTGTCACCCAGGCTGAAGTGTAGTGGCACAATCTTGACTCACTGCAATCTCCGTCTCTTGGGTTCAAGCAATTCTCCTTCCTCAGCCTTTCGAGTAGCTGGGACTACAGGCATGTGCCACCACGCCTGGCTAATTTTTGTATTTTTAGTAAAGACAGGGTTTCACTGTGTTGGCCAGGCTGGTCTCGAACGCCTGTCCTCAAAAGATCCACCTGCCTCAGCCTCCCAAAGTGCTGGGATTACAGGCGCGAGTCATGACGCTGGCCTTTTTGATGCCAACTCACTTTCGTGTGCTCAAATAAATCTTATTACACTATCAACTGGCTTTTTCTTTACATTTATATGGAATCAAAAAATACAATTAGTGAATATTTATTAATCAATAGAATTATCTTCCTTTAGCCAGAGTCAAGATAAACACTCTATAACTATCAATGACTTTTAGAAAGATATTCAGCAATATTCAAATTTATCAGTTCATTTTGAACATCTCCAGTATCTGATCACTAGAAAGACTGATCATATTTTAACTACTTTGTAAGTCTCACAGAAAAATCCTAATTTAGTGTAGTAGACCCTCTCAAATATGTAAGAAAAATTCCCTTCCAACTCTCATAAGTTACAAACTCACTCACTATTAAGAAAGACAGCTTTACATTAAGAATGGAAATAATGGCACTCATTTCTGTTTAAGAAATGTAACTAGGCCAGGTGCGGTGGCTCATGCCTGTAATCCCAACATTTTGGAAGGCTGAGGCAGGTGAATCACTTGAGGTCAGGAGTTCAAGACTACCCTGGCCAACATGGCAAAATCCCGTCTCTACCAAAAATACAAAAATTAGCCAGGCATCGTGGTGCGTACCTGTAATCCAGCTACTTGGGAGGCTGAGGCACAAGAATAGCTTGAACCCTGGAGGCAGAGGCTGCAGTGAGCCAAGATTACACCGCTGCACTCCAGCCTGGCGAAGGAAGGAAGGAAGGGAGGAAGGGAGGGAGGGAGGGAGGGAGGGAGGGAGATGGGGAGAGAGAGAGACATGTCCCTAGAGGGATAATGTGGTTTGGCTCTGTGTCCCTGCCTAAGTCTCATATCGAATTGTAATCTTCAATGTTGGAGGAGGATCCTGGAAGGAGGTGATTGGATCATGAGGGTGGACTTTCCCCTTGCTGATCTCATGATAGTGAGTGAGTTCTCAGGAGATCTGGTTGTTTAAATGTGTGTAGCGCTTCCCCACTCCACTTTCTCTCCCCTGCTCAGCTATGTGAAGACGCGCCTGCTTCCCCTTTGCCTTTCGCTATGATTGTAAGTTTCCTGAGGCCTCCCCAGCCATGCTTCCTGTACAGTCTGTGGAAATGCGTCAATGAAACCTCTTTTATTCATCAATTACCCAGTCTCAGGTAGTTGTTATAGCAATGTGAGAACAGACTAACACAAGAGGGGGAACACATTTTTGAACAACAACATGCTAAGCATCATCTCATTATTCAATTGCGATGACATCCTTATAAATCAGAAAGTTCTTTAATAAGCTGAAAGATAAGGTATTTCCCATGCAAGGTATTCCCATGCAAAGATATTCCCATGCAAGGTATTCCCATGCAAAGACAGGTATTTCCTATTTTTAATAGGAAGTTAAAATTAGATCTTCAAACAAGGCTGGTCTCAAACTCCTGGTCTCAAGTGATCTGCTTGCCTCAGCCTCCCAAAGTGCTGGGATTACAGCTATGAGCCATCTTGTCTGGCGGCTTCTCTTAAATATTCATATTCTATATTCAAGGAACATGAACTTTGGCACCACAGGTTCAGCAACCCTCATCAGATGTCCTTGAAGCTTTGCCTTGTCTGTTCCAGGCCTGCCACGCGAGCTGTCCTCCCTCAGTATCTGCCAAATGCAAGTCGCCCCTCAGCTAGTGCTCTCAGCTTGGTCCTTGATGGCACGCCAGTCCGGGACAACTGGTAACAGCCAGACCTGCATCCCTTTGGTGGGCCAGCATCACTCAGACCCCACTTGGGAGAGTTCAGGTGACTCTCTCTTGCCCACCCATTCTTGGCCTTCTCCACAACCCAGTGAAACCAGCCTGACATCTCACACCTGTGAAGGGCTTGGTATCCTTTTCAAGCCTAGTTTCCTGTGCTCTGTGACCTCCAGATTATGGATAAAGATGTCCAACAAGCGTGACTCTCCTGTAGTTCCAAAGAATCTAACATCAGTAAGGTTTCAGATCATTCATCTCTAACCTGACATTTCTTTCAGCCCTCTGTGCACACATTCCAAGACATCATCCCCCACCCACAATGGAGCTACCTTTTTTTTTTTTTTTTTTTTGATACAGAGTCTCGCTGTCTTCCAGGCTGGAGTGCAGTGGCACGATCTTGGCTCACTGCAAGCTCCGCCTCCCGAGTTCACGCCATTCTCCTGTCTCAGCCTCCTGAGTAGCTGGGACTACAGGTGCCCGCCACCACTCCCGGCTAATTTTTTGTATTTTCAGTAGAGACGGGGTTTCACTGTGTTAGCCAGGATGGTCTCAATCTCCCGACCTCATGATCCACCCACCTTGGCCTCCCAAAGTGCTGGGATTATAGGCTCGAGCCACCGTGCCAGGCCTGGAGCTACTTTTTAAAAAGCATCTTCCATATGAAATGTTGTCAGTGTCCCCACTGTTAGCCCTGCAGATGCTTACAACACTTAGTGACATCACTGGGGCTGATTTCTTCTTTTCCTCCATTGCTCAATCCCTCTTCCTTTTTCTTCCCCCCGCCCCCCATGCTTTTTATGCATTGGGAACTGTTACATACTTTATTTTATTATTTTATTTTATTTTATTTTATTTTATTTTATTTTATTTTATTTTGAGACAAGGTCTTGCTCTGACACCTAGGCTGGAGTGCAGTGGCACAATCTCAGCTCACTGCAGCCTCAACCTCCCAGGCTCAAGCAATCCTCCCACCTCAGCCTCCTGAGTTACTGAGACCACAGGCATGCACCATGGTGCCTGGGTAATTTTTTTGTATTTGCAGAGATGGAGTCTCATTATGTTGCCCAGGCTTGTCTCGAGCTCCTGAGCTTAAGCAATCTGCCCACCTTGGCCTCCCAAAGTGCTGGAATTATAGGAGTGTGCCACTGCACCCAGCCTCTTATATGCTTTGTTTAATTAAATTTTTAACTTAACAAAACATTAGCATTATTCCATATTTGTTTTAGGTTTATCTTTTGCTTTTGTTGTGTAAGAAATAAAACATTACCACCAGAGGTGAAGACTCCATTTCTTTCCTCTGTCCTACAGCTTACCCCCTAGAGGTAACTGGAAGTTGGTGTATGTTCTTTCCATAAAGATGTTGTTATATCTTTACAGCCTCTGTATGCATCTTAAAAGAAGTGATAGTGTTGTTTTCCTTAGTTTTAAGCTTTGGGTCAAGCACAGTGGCTCACACCTGTAATCCCAGCACTTCGGGAGGCCAAGGCAGACGGATCACTTGAGCTCAGGAGTTTAAGACCAGCCTGACCAACATGGTGAAACCCTGTCTCTACAAAACTACAAAAAATTAGCTGGGCATGGTAGCATGTGCCTGTGGTCCCAGCTACTTGGGATGCTGAGGTGGGAGGATCACCTGACCTCGGGAGGCAGAGGTTGCAGTGAGCAGAAATCGTGCCACTGCACTCCAGCCTGAGCAACAGAGCAAGACCCTGTCTCAAAAAAAACCCCACAATTTTGCATTATGTCATACTGTACTGTACATGTCACCACTCAACATGTTCTTTCCCCATTAATATGGTCTCAAGATTTATCCATGTTGATGCACATAGATCTAGTTCAACAATTTTTGCTGCTCTTTGTCAATTCATAATATAAATGTATCTCAGTTGTCTTAATCCATTTTCCTATTGATGGACACACAGGTTGTTTATCTTTTCTTTTTTTTTGTCATCACTATAGTGCCGTAATAAAGACTCTATAGAAGTCTCCTTTGTACACATTCAAGGGTATCTCAAGGATATATAAGTAAGTTTGGAATGACTGGATCAAAAAGAATGCATATAGTCAACTTTCAGTAGATACTGCCATCTGAAGCACAATTGGCTATTCTAATTTACACTCTGGTTTACATGGTGGCTCCCTGTTTCTCCAATCTGTTTCAAACACTTGTCAGGTTTTTCTTTTTAATTTTGGCAATAGAATGGGCATGAAACATGTCATTGTTTTAATTTTGAGTTCCCTAACTACTAGAGAGTTGGGCATCTTTTCATATGCTTATTGATTACTAAAACATCCTCTTCAGATCATTGTTTGTATCTTTAGCCATTTTTATTGAGTTGTTTGTGTATTATGTTTGTTCATTTCTCTTTTTTCTTTTTCTTTTTTTCTTTATTCTGGATACAAATATTTGGTCAATTATAGATATTTTTGAAAAATCTTTTCCCAAATAGGCTTACATTTTAATTTTAGTTTTGATGACTATTGTCATTAAGAACTTTTACATTCTATTCTGGCCTAATTTATCAATTATTTCTCCTAGATATGCTGTGTGACTACTTCTATCTTAAGAATGTCAAGATAGGATATTCTGTTTTCTTATAAAGTTTTCTTATTTAAGCCTTTAATATATGTGGAATGTATTATTGTATATGAAGCAGGTAGCAATTCAATTTTCTTTTTTCAAGACAAGTCAATTTTGGAAAAACAAGAACAAAACAAGCACTTCTACTTTGAGTAATGCAGAACCAGTTTCCACCAACCCTACAACTAAAAACAATTAGAGAACCTGGAAAAAAAGTAAAATCTGCTGGGAAGCACCAGAGAGGTCCACCATGATAGTGAAGGATTACCAGGCTAGGATCTGGGAAAGGATGGAGACCCCAGGCGTAGAGAATAGCATTTGGGACCACTTCCGCCAAGAAGGTATCTGCCGATTCTGAGGTGGGAAGTCTGAGAAGCCAAAAGTTTAAGCTACAATGTTGACATCCTTGAGGGTGAAAGGGATTGGTATTCAGGCCTGCCAAGTAGGGAGATGACTAGTGAGCCCCCAACAATTTTGCATAGAGCCACAAGTCTGTATCCTGGGAGTAAGGAACCACAAGTAGGCTCTTGCAGGGACTGCAGCTCAGTTACAAATCATCTCAAGCCCCAACACTGGATTAAAGTAGTGCTGGATGGCTAATGTCCTCAGCTGCTTGGCAGAAGCAAAAAATCTATTCTCCAGGAGGCTAACATGATCCCAGGCCTCAAGACTTTCTGTGAACAATATTGTACATACAATGTCCAAGGCACAATAAAAACCAACCAGTCCACCAGAAAATATGAATTAAAATCAACAGAAGTAATAGTCAACAGACACATACACACAGAGGCACCAGACATTAAAGCTATAAGACACATACTTTAAAACAACTATACTTGCTGTGCTCAAGAGATGAAAGATTAGATTGGGGAATTTCAGCACTGATCTGGAAACTAAAAACATAAAGAAATAAAACACAACTAGGTGGAAATTCAAGAAGTGAAAAAAATCAATCACCCAAATTAAGAACTCAGTGCTTTTTTTTTTTTTTTTCCAGCAGGCTATACATAGATGAAAAGATAATTAATATACTGAAAGACAAAGCAGAAGAAAATATTCAAAAGTAAGATGAAATGATAACAGGCTGGAAAATTTTGAAGAGAGGATTAGAGATATGGAAAAATAGAAAAAGAAGGTCTAACATACCAGTGATTGAAGTCCTGGAAGAAAAGAGAGAGAATGATGACATGACTGAGAATTTATCAAACTGTTGAAAAACATTAACCCAACTCTGAGTCACTTCAACCTAGGAGGTAGAGGTTGCAGTGAGCCAAGATCGTGCCACTGCACTCCAGCCTGGGCAATAGAGCAAGACTTTCAAAAAAAAAAGAATACATTTAAAGCAAATTTTGACAGACATCAAACAACAGAAATCATAGATGTTAACTGATTACAGTGTAATCAGGCTATTAATAAGAAGAACTAATAAATTCCTATGTATTTGAAAATTAAAAACCCATAAGTCATAGAAGAAATTACATTGTAAATTATAAAATCTTTTGATTAATGAAAATATTACACACCAATGTAGTGGGGTGCACATGAAACCATGTTTAGAAGAAAATTTTATTTAAATGCATGTATTAAAGAAATGCTATCTAAAAGTGAATGAACTAAGCATTCACTTGAAGAAGATAAAAAAAATTAAACCAAAAAAAGTCAAAGGAAATAAACAACAAGAAAAAGGGTAGAAAATAAGGAAATACAGAGCCAACATGCAATAAAAAAATCAACAAAGGTAAAAGTTATTATTTGAAAAGACTAATAAAATGGAAAACCCCTAACAAGACAAAAAAGAGGGAAAGTGAATGAAAACAGCACATCACTATAGATCCTACATTTTAAAGAGGATATTAATACAACGTGAATAATTAAATTTCTAAAATTATGGAAATTCTTCTAGTTATCCTTTTAAAAAATTGAGTTCTAGCTTAATTGCACTGTGTCTCTAAATGAAGTGAATCCCTTGAAATTTTTGGTCAAGTTTCAACATATTCCAAGTGTGCTTGAAAAGAATGGTTATTCTGTAGCTGCTGGTGCAAGGTTTTGTGTAGGCCAATTAGGTCAAGTGTATCAATCCTATTTCATATCCTTGTTGATATTTTTGTTTACTGTTCTATTAGATGCTAAGAAAGATACCTTAAAATCTCCTACTATGAATTAGGATTTATATATTTGTACTCGTAGTTTTGTCAATTTTTGCTTTATAGATTTTAAGTCTGTATTATTAGGTACATATATATTAGAATTGTCATGTCTTGATGAATTAAAACTTTTGTCACTAAGAAGTGGTGCTCGGTGGCTCAAGCCTGTAATCCCAGCACTTTGGGAGGCCGAGACGGGCGGATCACGAGGTCAGGAGATCGAGACCATCCTGGCTAACACAGTGAAACCCCGTCTCTACTAAAAAATACAAAAAAAACTAGCCGGGCGAGGTGGCGGGCGCCTCTAGTCCCAGCTACTCGGGAGGCTGAGGCAGGAGAATGGCGTAAACCCAGGAGGCGGAGCTTGCAGTGAGCTGAGATCCGGCCACTGCACTCCAGCCTGGGTGACAGAGCGAGACTCCGTCTCAAAAAAAAAAAAAAAAAAAAAGAAGAAGTGGTGCTCTTTGGCTCTGTTTCCTTAAAGTCTACTTTATCTGATGTTAATGTATGGCTGTGCTTTCTTTCTTTTAGTGTTTGTATGGCATTTTTTAAAAATCCAGTGTTTGTGTGGCATTTTTTAATCCACCTTTTGTAAAAATATTTTTTCATAATTTTTTGTTAATACATAAAGCTTGTACATATTTCTCAGGTACGTGTGTTATTTTGATACATGCATACAGTATGTAGTGACCAAATCAGGGTGATTGAGCTATTCATCACTTCGAACATTTATCATTTCTTTGTATGAGGAACATTCCAAATCTTTCTTGTAGCTACTTTGAAACACACAATAAGCTATTAAGTATAGTCACAATAGGGTGACTATACTTAATAACCAATAGCTAATGAGCACTAAAGTTTATTCCTTCCAACTGGATTTTTGTACTCATTAACCAACCCCTCTTCATCTCCTCCTTGCTACCCCTTCAGCCTCTGATAATCACCATTCTACTATCTCCATGAGCTCGACATTTTTAGCTCCCACATATATGAGTAAGAACATGCAATATTCATCATTCTGTGCCTGGCTTATTTCACTTAACATAATGTCCTCTGGATTCATCCATGATGCTGCAAATGACAAGATTTTATTATGTTTTGTGGTTGAATAATATTCCATGGTGTATATACACCACATTTTCTTTATCGACTCATTCATTGATGGGCACTTAGGTTGATTCCATATCTTGACTATTATGAATAGTGTTGCAATAAACATGTGAGTGTCAATATCTCTTTGATACATTGATTTCTTTTCTTTTGAATATTATACTCAGTGGTGGTATTGCTGGATCATATTGCTGGTAGTTCTGTTTTTAGTTTTTTGAGGAACCTCCATACTGTTTTCCATAGTGGCTGTAGTAATTTACACTCCCACCAGCGGTGTATGAGGGTTCACCTTTCTCCACATCCTCTCAAGCATCTGGATTTTTGTTTGTTTGTTTGTTTTGTTTTGTTTTGTTGTTGTCTTTTTGATAAGAGCCATTTTAGCTTGGATAAGATAATATCTCATTGTGGTTTTAATTTACATTTCCTTGTCATTCTTTTATTTTTAACCTTTATGTTCCTTTATATTTTAAACATGTCTCTTGTAAACACCATATAGATAGATTTTAAAATCCATACTCACAGCATTTAGATTTTAGTTGGAACACATTTCATTAACATTTAGTGTATTTATTGATACATTTGGGCTTAAATCTAAAATAGAATATTTGGGCCCGGCGCGGTGGCTCAAGCCTGTAATCCCAGCACTTCGGGAGGCCGAGACGGGCGGATCACGAGGTCAGGAGATCGAGACCATCCTGGCTAACACGGTGAAACCCCTTCTCTACTAAAAAAAAATACAAAAAACTAGCTGGGCGTGGTGACCGGCGCCTGTAGTCCCAGCTACTCGGGAGGCTGAGGCAGGAGAATAGCGGGAACCCGGGAGGCGGAGCTTGCAGTGAGCTGAGATCCGGCCACTGCACTCCAGCCTGGGCGACAGAGCGAGACTCTGTCTCAAAAAAAAAAAAAAAAAATAATTAAAAAAATAATAAAATAAAAAATAAATACATAAAATAGAATATTTGGCTCACATATTGTATATTCTTTCCTTTCTTGCCTTCATTTGAATTGACACACACACACACTTTTTTCTTTCTTTTATTAGCTTAAAAATTATACAGTCTTAAAACTCTTTTAGTGATTACCCTAGAGATCAAAATAAGCATGTTTGATATATCAAGTTCTATATTAATTTATATTAAATTAGCACTTTTACTTCTTTCCATATTCAAGAACCTTGGAAAACTTTAACTGCCTCCATCCTTCTCTAGACTTATGTATTATTCTTTACATGTACTTTATTTCTCTTTATATTTTAAACCTTAGGAGACATTATTATAATTGTTTAATACAGGTAAAGTTTATTTATATTTACTCTCATATTAATTCCTTTTTGTTGTTGTTCTTCATTACTTGCTGAATGACCAAGTTTCCATCTGGGGCAATTTTTTTCCTTTAGCATGTCCTTTAGTGAAAGTCTTTAGTGAAAGTTTAGTATTTAATTCTCTCCATTTTTTGTTTATGTAAAAATATCTTCAATTAATCTTTATTCTTGAAGGAAATTCTAACTGTGTATAAAATTCCAGGTTGACAGTTTTTTTTTCTGCCCAGCATTTTGAAGATATCATTCTAGCCCACTTCAATTTTTTTTCATTCCATGATTGACAAGTCAACCATTAGTCTAAGTGCCACTCTTTTGAAGGTAATCTTTATTTTTTTCTAGCGCTCCTTTTAAGATTTTCTCTGTCTTTAGTTTTTAACAGGATGGATGGATAGATAGATAGATAGATAGATAGATAGATAGATAGATAGATAAATCAGAGTGTGTAGTTTTAGTCATATTTACCCTTCTTGAAGTTTCAGACTTCATGAATCTGTGGCTTGATGTCTTTTTGACCATTTCTTACCTATTATCTTTTCATATATTATTTCTATCATATTATTTCTCTCCTTTCCTTGGAATCTAATTACATATATGTTGAACTTTCTTACTATATCCACATTATCTCTTACCCTTTCTTCTGTCTTTCCCATTCTCTTGTTTTTATAATTCATTTTGGATATTTCATCCTGGCTTAACTTCTAACATCTTGCTATTCAGATGGTCTATGACAATATTGGCATATCTGGGAGCTTGTTTGAAATGCAGTACCCTAGCCCCACCAAAGCCTACTGAATCTTTGATAAAGGAATATTAAAGTCTCCTACCATAATTGCAGATTTTGTCTATTTCTTCCTGCAGTTTTTTCAGCTTATGCTTCATGTATTTTGAAGCTTTGTTATTGGGTGCATAAACACTTAGAATAGTTATTTATTCTATCATATCTATCATTGATAAATGAAAATGATAATGATAATCCCTGTTTTTCTAAAATCTATTTAATCTGATATTAATATAACAACCCTAACTTTCTTTTGACTAAAGTTAGCATAGTAAATCTTTTTCCATTCTTTTACTGTTAACCCATTTGTCTCTTTATATTTAAAGTGTATTTGTAGTAAGCAGCATATAGTCATGTCTTGCTTTTTTAGCCAGTCTCGGAATCTCTGCCTTTTAATTGAGGCGTATAGACCATTTACATTTAATGTCATAATTGATGTGGTTAGATTTAAGTCTATTATCTTGCTGCTTGTTTTTCACTTGTTTCTTCTGTTCTTTGTTCCTCTTTTTCTAACTTCTTTTACATTAATTGAATTTTTTATTCCTTTTATTGGCTTATTAGACATGACTCTTTGTTTTATTATTTTCACAGTTGTTTTTGAGTTTATAATACATCTTTAGCATATCACAATCTACATTTAAATAATATTGTACCACTTCACATATAGTATAAGAGCCCTACAATAGTATATTCCCATTTCTCCCATCAAGGCCTTTATGATGTTGTTGTCATACATTTTATATAAGTTTATATTACTCTGTAATATTTGCTTCTTTTATTCTGTTATGTATTTTTCTGCCGGTTCTTTCTCATGATGCTTTGAGTGTGTATGTATTTTTTTTTGTATGTTTTTATTTATTCATTTTTATCCGTGTGTTCATTTTTTTAGAATTTTATCCAGGCAAATTCTTGAGATTGTAATGAAGGTGGATTCCTTTAGAAAGAGAATTTTCATTTGTTTCTGTCTATTGCACTGGAGTACTACCAATATGGCAATACTTTATACAAAAACTTCAGATTAAGATTTTTTTGGACCATCTAGACAGTGTGAATTTTGGGTGCAAACTAGCATGAGAATCTGTTTGTTATGGCAAATTTTCAAGGGAGACTGAACCCTGCCCCAATCCTATGCTAGCACCATTCATATATTTTCATAAAATTCCCTGGGGATAGCAGGACCAGTTTATTTCTAGTTTGTCCTTGCTTTAAGGATATAATCTTGAAGTCTCAGCTTTATGATGGATGTCTTCCATTAGACTCTGTTTTGGATAGGCCCCAAGCTTTGTGTCCTGCATTCCACAGCCCAAAACGAAATAAAACCCAACTTCAAGTTCATCTTATCTAGTAAATACTCTCAAGGTAAAGAGACAGCATCTATGCTTCCTTTTCTGAGTTCCAGTCTTCACTTGATTTTTGGTTTGAGTGCTTCTTACTTTCTTGCCAGATCATTGATTCATTTAATAATTTATTAAAAGTTTTTTTCTTCATCTGGCATTTCTAGTTGTTTTCCACTGGGGATGTTGGCCAAGGTTCCTCATCCACTAAACTGCCAATAATGGAAGTCCTTCATAGCAATGTTTCTGAGACGCCAACCAGATCACTTAATTTTACTCCTTATACATCTTTAGTAGCTCCCCACTGCTCGCACAATCACATGGAAACTCCTTAGCTAGATATCCAAAACTTTCTCATCTGGCCTCTGCTTGCCTCTCTAGCCTCTCTGAAAGTCATTATGAGACACATTGTACCCTGCACTGCATTCTCACACCTCGTTGCCTTTGTGCACATACTCTTTTCTCTACTGCAACTTTATGGCTCAGCTTAGGTACCATTCCTCAAGGAATCTACCCACAACTCAATCTGGGTTTGTGCAGTCATGGTCTGTTCACAAACACTACCATGCTTACCCTTACTGCGCCGCAAACCAATTAAGTGCTAGATCAGCCCCTTCAGAAACCACATAGGCTAGCCCATAATAAGTATTGCTCTATTTTGAAGGTTTGTCCCCTAAACCTCATGTGGAAATTTGACCCCCAGTGTTGAAGGTGGGGTAGTGGAAGGTGTTTGGGTCAGGGGGCAAATGCTTCAAATGACTTGGTGCCATCTGTGTGGCAGTGACTGAGTTTTCACTGTATTAGCTCCCATGGGAGCTGGCTGTTTAAAAGAGCCTAGGACCTTCCTCCCCCTCTCCTGATTCTCCCCTCTCTCCTGCTTCTCTCATCATGTGGTCTCTGCACACACTGCCTCCCCTTCCTCTTCCACTACAAGTGCAAGCAGCCTGAGGCCTCACCAGGAGCAGATGCTGGCACCATGCTTCTTGTACAGCCTGCAGAACTGTGAGCCAAATAAACCTATTTTCTATCTCAATTACACGGTCTCTGGTTTTCCTTTTAGCAATACAAACAGATTAAGACAAGTATTTAACAAATATTTCTTGAATGAATGAAGAAATGAATGAATGAACAAACCAACCATGATTGCCATGGTACAGATGTTACTGAGTGTTAGAGTGGACTAAGAAGAGTTTATAAAGGATAGGGGATTTGAGCCAGAAAACTTTATAATATTTAAACTTAAAGAAGCTTTAGGTAACCTTAACTAGATACTAATTTTCAAAGAAGTTCGATGTCTTAAAATTTCTCACCAGTCGTATGTTCTGAACCCTGTCTGCAGGAAAACCTTAGGCAGTTAAATTGAAGAAGCATTGTCTTCACAGGCTGGCATCTTCCTACCAAAATTCTGAGTAGCACAGAATGCCCATTTCTGACTTGCTTAAGAAAACAACACATGCACGTCAGGTCTTACCAAGCACAGCAAAAACAAAGCGAGAATTGCTGTTGGGGAATAGGGTGGAATTGGGACAAGTAGGAGGAGGTTTGACCCTTTTTCGTAAATAAGGTGGTTGATTTTGTACTAGAGCTGACCTGAGTATAATGCAGTTAGTAGTGTTGATCTTTACTCACACTGGCTGCAGAGAACTGTCCTTGCTCTTTCTTTCCCCTCTCAGAACTGTCTACCAGCTGGACTTTTACCATCCAAAACAGTCCAATCTGAAATATAAACCCAGGAAATGTGAAAACACCAACTGGAACAAGAAATCATATGCAAAGACATTAATTTCCACTTTTATTGATCCAGTTGTTTTACTGTTAATTGATACAACCTATTTATTCATAAATAAATGTATTCACAGCAAAAATGTGGATAATCAAACCTGACATAACCATCTGCCTAAAGATTTAAATTTCTTCAACCTTAGAAAATTCTTAAATGCAATGATTATTCAGTGGCTGGAAAGGACTCTTCTTAGCTTATAGTATTTTCTGCAGTTTGGTGAAGACACGATTTCTTAATTTGGTAATTTGGGGTAGATTAGTGTGTTTTCATAATGTCAAGCTGAAGGGTCAAAATTAATTAAGGATACAAAGTATTATTCAATTATTGTGCAAATGCATGTATCTGGTGAGCACTATGAAGAAAAAAAAAGCTCCATACCTTTGATGGCACTTGCGATTTTGTATATTAAAGCTTATGGTTACTATACTGCTACTTACTAAAAACCAACAGCAAATAAAGCAATCTCAATATGCAAGAAATGAACATGATAAAATGATGTGATTAAAGCTAAATGAAGGCCAGTTGCGGTGGCCCACACCTGTAATCACAGCACTTTGGGAGGCTGAGGTGGGCAGATCACCTGAGGTCAGGAGTTTGAGACTAGCTTAGCTAGCATGGAGGAACCCTGTCTCTGCTAAAGATATAAAAATTAGCCAGCCTTGGTGGTGTACATCTGTAATCCCAGCTACTTGGGAGACTGAGGCAGAGGAATTGCTTGAACCCGGAGGCAGAGATTACAGTGAGCCAAAATCGCGCCACTGTACTCCTGTGCAACAGAGCGAGATTCCATCTCAAAACAAAGAAATTCACAAATGAGTAGAAACTTACAAATGTATAAAATAAATGTTAGTTAAATGCTCCAGTTATGTTTGGTTGCATAACAAATTACCCCAAAATTTAGGAGATTAAAACAACAAACATTTGTTATCTCCTACAGGTTCTGAGGATGAAGACCCTAGAAGCAGCTTAGCTGGGCAGTTCCAGCTCAGAGTTTTTCATGAGGTTGCACTCAAGCTGTTGCCTGGGGCTGCAGTCATCCTGAGGCTTGACTGAGGCTGGAGAATCCATTTCCGAGCTCACTCCCATTCTGTTGTTAGGCCTCAGTTTCTCACTTGCTGTTGGCTAGAGGCTTCCTCTTGGTATAATACTCTGCTTAGGACTGCCCACAATACAGCAACTGGCTTCCTTTGGCCTAAGCCAAGAGACAGCCCCTAAGGTGAAACCCACAGTGTCTTCTATAACAACATTGGAGGTGATACAACATCACTCCACCAAATGTCACTGGCCACACGGACTAATGCCAGTACAATATGAGAGACGACTACACAGGGTGTGAATACTGGGAGTAGGGGGTCATTGGGAACCATCTTGGAGGCTATCACATCAAATGAATAAATACATCCTTTAGGAAACTTGTGTAGCCTATTTATCTGGTTTCCCTGAGGAATTTCCCCCCAAGACACTCCTGGCCCCTTACCCCTTCTCCCACCCTTTACTACTCAAGGGGTACCTCGATAGTGGGTCATAGGAACTGGTCCATATTTCTTGCCTGGATGGAGGTCATCTATTAAAATTTATGAGTAAACTACCTTCTTCTTTCTGAGCTAGTTCATGACAGAAATCTTGGTTAAGTGAATCCACTTTGCAGACCGAACTTGCCTTCAGATGGAGAGTTCCAAGGTCTAAACTGCCTATAGAGAGTCAGAGAAGCCATCAGCCAGGATGTCTGGCCAATCTTTTCAATATATTGTTGTGATGGAGATGATATTTAATCTCCGTTCATCTGATTCTCATTTCTTCCCTTGGTTGGTTCTGAACTCAGCTAGGAAACAAAGGCATTCTTTATCAGCAACTCAGACCCCAACTACAAAGAATGCCTTGATAGAATGAGAAAACATCATCCAATGGCACTGGGACATTTTATATAATTGCAGTTGACTAGATTCAATCATCAGCTTAGGAATTTTATTCATTGATTGTCCTTACTGACATGGAGGAAATTTTTAATATATTAATTAGGCTAACTTTTTTTCTGGAGATTTAAATCCTTAAAATTGTCCTTTATTTTTGTAGGGGTGCTTTCTCCCTATGGGATGCAAAATTGGAAATGAAGCCATGACATTGTAATGCATGCAGTTTTAGTTATTTGCACTCCAATTGCCATGGAATAATCAAGAGGTGCAAAAGGATGGTTACTTTATAATATTCAGTCACTTCCGCTTCTGTTTTTGCATAACACTGGACTCCAGCTGAAGCTACCTTTGTGATCTGTTTCATGGGTTCCTGTAAGATGTTAATGTAATTCCTCAATTTAAAATACATTTCCTCCCACCTCTTAATGTTTCTGGGATCAAGACGTCAAAAGAAACTTGCCAGTGCTTTCTTTCACTATTAGAGGTAGGATGTATTCTAAAACTAGTGATGTTTTGGAATCAAAGAAATGTAAATGTAAGGCACCTGGGCTGATGGCAATCTTGCAGCTTGAACTGTGTAAGTGAGAGTTGTTCAACAATAACATTTGGTATGTTTTATCTGACGGTTTTTGATATGTAACGTTGCTGTGTCTCCTGGCAATCTTGATTGGCTTTTATTTCTAGGAGGGTTGGGGGTTTCTTGGGAAATTTGGAGAATACTAAATCAAGAACTTGTCTAGCTGGATAGGCCACTCTCACAGACATGGGTGGGAAATTCATTGGAGGGCACATGATACTTTTGGTTCCTAGGCTGTCCTAATTCCTGCAGGGGCTATCTAAAGAGTGAGACTTTCATTTTGTGTCTCTGAGCCCTCAAACTTGACCTTACTGTACTTCCTGCTAAGTGACATAGAACCAGGACCCCCCAGAGAAGTGTTAGGGGGAAGAAGTTGCTTAGGATATCCAAAGCCTAGAAACACAGCCTGGAGGAGGGCCTTTGGTTGGAAGAGTGGAATATGCTGTAATATGTCTAATAAAGCAGCAGTGAGAGATCCTACCTGTGAAACAGGATGGAAAATGAAAAGTTGCAGCCCTTAGGAATTAAGCATAGTATGTATGTTGGAGGCATTTGAACCAGAGAAACTCCATCTTGAATAGGAGCTGGGTAAAATGAGGCGGAGACCTACTGGACTGCATTTGGCATTCTAAGCCACAGGGTGAGATAGGAGGTCGGCACAAGATACAGGTCATAAAGACTTTGCTGATAAAACAGTTTGCAGTAAAGAAGCCGGCCAAAACCCCAAGATGGTCACAAGAGTGACCTCTGGCCGTCTTCACTGCCCCATGACAGTTTGCAAATGCCATGGCAACATCAGGAAGTTACCCTATATGGTCTAAAAAGAGGAGGCATGAATAATTCATCCCTGGTTTAGCGTATCATCAAGAAATAACTGTAAAAATGGGCAACAGCAGTCCTCAGGGCTGCTGTGTCTATGGAGTAGCCGTTCTTTTATTCCTTTACTTTCTTAATAAACTTGCTTTCATTTTATTCTATGGGCTTGCCCTGAATTCTTTTTTGTGCGAGATCCAAGAACTCTTTCTTGGGGTCTGGATTGGGACCCCTTTCCTGTAACACGTATACATTTGTGTATAAAATAGGGAATGAGGCAGAAGCAAGCAGGCGACATTCCCAACTACACCAAGCATTACTACACCAACGCAAGAAAAAGAAAAAGGGTGGGGGAGAAGATTGGATTCACCCTGGAAGAGCAGTACTCATAGCTTTATGTTGCTGGCTAGGAAATATGCTCCCCTCATTGCAAAGTATTTATATTCAAAAGAATTTCTGATTGGATTTATCTAGAAGCCCAGGCAGAGGTGAAGGTGAATATAAATTAGAGACAAAGAGTCTGCTATAAGCCATAACATGACCCAAGGCAGAGCAAAGGATTCACTAGCAATAAGACAGCACCACCAAGCTCAGGAAAGGGCGCAACTCCAGGCCAAATATTCTCATGGCAATTTACAGAAGCTTTAATTTGGATGCGCAATGTAAGGGCAGTTATTCTGAGCAGTTCTATTGTCGCATGTGTAAAATGATCCCTTATGTGGCCTGTGTAGATTTATGTTATTCCTGCATAATCAGATAGCATAAAGAAAATACCCACTCCATCTTTTGGGGTGTTACCCACACCCAATATAAAGGTGATTCCCTACCAGCCACGTTTATATCACATGATCAGGCTCTCTGGCCATAGCTGGCTGGACCAGGAGCAAACAAGTGTCTGGCTGAGCCACTCTGATAATGAGAATGATGATCTGTGATAAAGAAGAAAACAACTTGCCAGGCGCGGTGGCTCACGCCTGTAATCCCAGCACTTTGGGAGGCCAAGGCGGGTGGATCACTAGGTCAGCAGATCGAGACCATCCTGGCTAACACTGTGAAACCCCATCTCTACTAAAAATACAAAAAATTAGCCAGGTGCGGTGGCGGGGGTCTGTAGTCCCAGCTACTGGGGAGGCTGAGGCAGGAGAACAGCGTAAACCCGGGAGGCAGAGCTTGCAGTGAGTGGAGATCGCACCACTGCACTCCAGCATGGGTGACAGAGCGAAACTCCATCTCAAAAAAAAAAAAAAAGAAAGAAAGAAAGAAAAGAAAACAACTAATATGCTTTTTTTTTTTTTTTTTTTTTTTTTTTTTGCCTTATTCTCATACTCAACAATCAACACAGGATACTTTTGTGACTAGGTACATGGGGGTATTTCCCCACACACCAAGCAGCCAATTTTGCAGATTCTCCAGCTGACACCAGCTGGTTGCCCTCTAATTCAATTCAATTCCATCCCAACTCTATCTACCTAGAGATAGCATCAGATCCTACAGGGTGAAGACTCAGTCCCACATGACAGTCATAGCCAGGCAGATACCAGTCGCAAGCACAGGCTGTGCCCTGTGCTTCTCACCAATGAGCTATAAGTCAGAGCTCCCACAACTATCTTATGGGGTTTGATCAATTTGCTAGAGTGGCCCACCAAACTCAAAGAAACACCTTCCTTACTTTTACCAGTTTACTAATAAAGGACACAGGCGAATAGCCAAATGGACAATGCCTTTCCATAAGGCAAGGTACAGAAGGACAGACATGGAGCTTCCATGTCCTCTCCAGATGCACCACCCTCCAGGAGCCTCAGGTGTCCCACCATCTGCAAGTCCATCTGAACCCTGTCCTTTTAGGGTTGTATGGAGGCTTTATTACATAGGCATGATTGATCACATTGATGGCCATTGGTGATTAACTCAACAACCTTCAGCCCATTTCCTAGCCCCAGAGGCTGGGGCTGGGGCTGGGGCTGAAAGTCACAGCTCTCTAATAGTGCCTTGGCCTACCCCGCGACCAGCCACCATCCTGAAGCTACCTAGTGGCCCCCAGCCACCAATCACCACATTAGCATACAGAAGATACTCTTATCATGCTGAAGATTCCATGTCAGGAAACAGGAAGAAGACCAGTATATATAGATTGTATAATTCCCAATATCACAGAGGAACCACTTCTACCTGGATTGTCTCCTTAAATGACAAGACATGAGGCCAGGCATGGTGGCTCATGCCTATAATCCCAGCACTTTGGGAGGCCGAGGTGGGAGGATCACTTGAGTCCAGGACTTTGAGACCAGCCTGGGCATCATAGTAGACCCCATCTCTATATAAAAAAATTTAAAAATTAGCCAGGCATGGTGGCACACAGCTGCGGTCTCAGCTACTCTGGAGGCTGAGGAGGTTAAGCCCGGGAGGTGAAGGCTGCACCGAGCCATGATCGCACCACTGCACTCCAGCCTGGGTGACAGATCGAGACCCTGTCTCAAAAAAACAGCAAAAAAGACAAGACATAAACCTGGAACTTGGGGTGTGTCTATCTCAGCCTCTGTGGCAGGAAGAGAGGAACGAGCACACTTCCCAGGGGAAGTAGAGGCTAGAGACCCAGAGAGAGAGAAAGAACACAGGTATGAAGGGTCCTGGTGGATCCTGGCTCCAGTCCTTTCTGAAGCTGCATGGCCATCTCTGGACTCTCTTAAGTGACCTCACATCTGTACAATGGACGTAGTTCCCGCATTTACTTATGCTAGCTTTAACTTGTCTATGTTACTTGCCACCCAGTGACTAAGATTCTTAACTAAGACAGGCCACAGGACTTACTATAACTTAATACACCTCATATTCTCCTTGTCTAACTTCGACCCACATGTTCCTTCCTTTCCTCCCCTTACTCCTCTCCTAGTCCAGAGTTGGTCAGCAGGATGAAAGAATGGGAGATTCAGTATTAATATAGAAAAGGATCTTGTAGGCCGGGCGGTGGCTCATGCCTGCAATCCCAGCACTTTGGCAGGCCAAGGCACGCAGCTCACCTGAGGCCAGGAGTTCAAGACCAGCCTGGCCAACATGGTGAAACCCCGTCTTTACTAAAAATACAAAAATTAGCCAGATGTGGTGGTGTGCACCTGTAATCCCAGCTATTTGGGAGGCTGAGTCATGAGAATTGCTTGAACCCAAGAGGCAGAAGTTGCAGTAAGCCAAGATCACACCACTGCACTACAGCCTGGGTGACAGAGTGAGACCTTGTCTCAAAAAAAAAAAAAAAAAAAAAAAAAAAAAGGGATCTTGTAGTAAAAAAGAAAGATAGCTTTCAATATAAGAGAAAACTATTATGACCTCATTTTCTGCTAGCTATATTTCAGCTTCAGAGCAATCACTTATACATGGTGGTACTACTAAATATTTATTCAACTGAATTTAATGTGACTGAATTTAATGTCTCAAACTAATGTCCAAAGCTGAGCATCATATTTCACAGGATAACATTAGAAGCATTCTCAGTGAATAAGGAGAGAGAAAAGAATAGTCATTATTCCCATTATTTAATGCTGTCCCAGAAGCACCATTTAGTACACTAAGCAAGGAAAAGATTTGAAGTAAAATACTATATAAAGTTTCAGAAAGATGGAGTAGATGTACTTTTCCTTACTTCTTCAGCTAACTACAACTAAAAACCCTTGACATAATATATAAAATGAACAGAAGAAAACTCCAAAAGATGGAGAGAGAAAAAATAGACTCTCTAGGGACCTCAGGACCCAAGGAATAATACAGTAATGTGTTCTTTGAATTTTGTTTTACCTTAAATATCCTAGACATGTAGCTAAAGAACCCGCAATCCAGAAACACCAAAATGCACACACACACACACACACACACAAAAGTTCCAACAAACATCTGCTTTTTCTAGCCAAAGGACCAGGGAAGAGACAGGCTAGCAAGACAGAAAACTTTTAGACAAGAACTGCTGTACTCCAGCCACATACCACAGAAAAAGCCTGACACTGCCTGGCCAGCAAAGTGTGAAGAAGAGCCTAGACCTCCACCACCACCAGGCTATAATGGGGTGCCCCAAACCACCTGCCAGGGTGATGTTAAAGAAGACTGAGTAGGGAGCTGATATTTTCATCCCCATCTGGCAGTAATGAGGTACTTCTCACTCTCCCCACTGGAGTAGTATCAGACAAGACCTAAAGAAGAGTCAAGACTTTCAAGACTGCCCAGCAGTAATGAGGCCACCTCAACCTTTCTCCCATGGTGTCAGAAGAGGTCACATGAAGAGCAGTAATGAGACACCTTTATCCTTCCCCAGCTCGTGAGAAACTTGAACTCTCATCCCCAACCAACAGTAACGAGGAGTCTCTCTATCCTTGGGTGTCAACAGAGGTCACATAGAAACCTGCACTTCGACCAATTTTTGGTAGTAATGAGGCAGCATCCCCTTTCTCCTGCTGGAGTGTTGTCAAAAGGGACTGTCTAAAATAGAAGGTTTAAATAAGACCCAGATTCTCATAACATAATACTCAAAATATGCGGGTCTCAATAAAAAATCACTCTTACCAAGAACCAGGAAAATCTCAACTTAATGTTAAAAAGATAATATGTAGATACCAACACTAAGAGGACAGATGTTGAAATTATTTGACAAAGGTTTTAAAGTAGCCATCATAAAATGTTTCAGCAAGCAATTATGAACAAATTTGAAATAAATGAGAAAATAGAAAATCTCAACAAATAAGTAGAAGATATAAAGAAGAAGCAAATGGAAATTTTAGAACTGAAAAATACAATAACTGAAATTTAAAAATTCAGTGGATGGTCTCAACATGAAGGGCACAGAGGAAAAGGGATACAAGAAGGAATCGGTGAACTTGAAGTCAGAACAGCACAAATTACCCACACTAAACAACAGAGAGAAAACAGACCAAAAGAAGGAAAAAAGAAAAAAAGACCAGAGACTTAGGGACTTTTGGGACCCTAACAAAGATCTAACATTCATGTCATCAGACTCTCAAAAGGAGGGGAGAAAGAGGGTGAGACTAAAAAGTAGTCAAATAAATAATGGCCAAAAATTCCAAATTTGGCAAATGGCATATGCCTATAAATTCAAGAAGCTGAGCAAACACCAAACAGAACAAACTCGAAGAAATCCACACCAAGATACATAACATTAAAAACTTCTGAAAGCTAAATGCAAAGAATGTATCTTCAAAGCGGTGAGAAAGGACAACTTACCTATAGGGGAATAACAATTTGAATGACTGCAGATTTCACCTCAGAAACAATGGAGGTCAAAAGAAAACAACACGACAATTTTCAAGTGCTGAAAGACAGAGACTTTTTTTTTTTTTTTTTTTTTTATACTTCAAGTTCTAGGGTACATGTGCACAACGTGCAGGTTTGTTACACACGTATACTTGTGCCATGTTGGTGTGCTGCACCCATCAACTCGTCAGCACCCATCAATTCATCATTTATATCATGTATAACTCCCCAATGCAATCTCTCCCCCCTCCACCCTCCCCATGATAGGCTCCAGTGTGTGATGTTCCCCTTCCCGAGTCCAAGTGATCTCATTGTTCAGTTCCCACCTATGAGTGAGAACATGCGGTGTTTGGTTTTCTCTTCTTGTGATAGTTTGCTAAGAATGATGGTTTCCAGCTGCATCCATGTCCCTACAAAGGACGCAAACTCATCCTTTTTTATGGCTGCATAGTATTCCATGGTGTATATGTGCCACATTTTCTTAATCCAGTCTAAGACAGAGACTGTTAACTCAGAATTCTTTTTTTTTTTTTTTTTTTTTTTTGAGACGGAGTCTCGCTCTGCCGCCCAGGCTGGAGTGCAGTGGCCGGATCTCAGCTCACTGCAAGCTCCGCCTCCCGGGTTCCCGCCATTCTCCTGCCTCAGCCTCCCGAGTAGCTGGGACTACAGGCGCCCGCCAGGTCGCCCGGCTAGTTTTTTGTATTTTTAGTAGAGACGGGGTTTCACCATGTTAGCCAGGATGGTCTCGATCTCCTGACCTCGTGATCCGCCCGTCTCGGCCTCCCAAAGTGCTGGGATTACAGGCTTGAGCCACCGCGCCCGGCCAGCTCAGAATTCTATATCCAGTGAAAATATCCTTTAGGAATGAAGGAGAAATCTGGACATTTTCAGATGAGGAAAAGCTTAGAGGATATGTTGCTAGCAGGCTAATATAGAAGAATGGCTAAAGAAAATTTTCCAGGTAGAAATGATATGATAAAATAATGAGTCTTGGAATATCAGGAATGAATAAAGAAAAAAGTAAAGAGTGAAAATTTGGATCAACACAATACATTTCCCTCACCTCTTGAGTTTTCTAAATTCTGTTTGATGGTCAAATAAAAAATATAACATTGTCTAATGTTATAATTGAGATGAGCGTTTCAGTTCCCCACTGGTTTTAAATGTGTGTACAGCAATGTTTAAGACAATTACAAATAAGGGAGGGCAAAGGGATATAAAAGAAGGTAAGGTTTCTATGCTTCACTTGAACTGTTAAAATGTCAACACCAGTAGACTGTGCTAAGTTCTGTCTATATCACATAATACTTAGAGCAACCACTAAGAAAGCTACACAAAGAGACATCCTGAAAAATCACTATAGATGAATCAAAATGAAATTTGAAAAAATTCCACAGGAATACAGGGGCAAAAAAGAGAGAAAGGAAAAAACAGAAGCAACAAACAGAAATTAAAATAGCAGACTTAAGTTCTAACATGTCAATAATTAAAATTAATGTAAGTGACCTAAACATACCAATGAAAAGAAAGAGATCAGCAGAATGGGTTGAAACATACGGCCCAACTATATGCTGTCTACTAGAAACTTACTTCAAGTATAATAATGTAGGTAGGTTGAAAGTAAAAGGACATAAAAAGATATATACCATCCAAACATTACTCAAAACAAAAAAGGAATGGGTATAATTATATCAGAAAAAGTAGACTTCAGAGCAAAGAAAATAACCAGAGACAGAGAGGTACAATTACATATTGATAAAAGGGTCAATTCACCAAAAGGACATAGCAATCATGATCATGTATGCGCCACACAAAAGAGCTGTAAAACATGTGAAGCAAGAACTTATAGAACTGAAAGGAGAGATACAAAAACTCCCAATTATAGTTGGAGATTTCAACACTTCCCTCTCAACAATTGATAGAAAAACTGGACAGAAAATCAGCAAGGATATGGGAGAACTGAACAATGCAATCAACCAACAGAACCTAGCCAACATTTACAGAACACGTAACAACAGCAGAATACATGTTCTCTTCAAATGTCTGTGGAACATATTCAAGATAGACCATATCTTGGACCATAAAGCAAACTTTAACAAATTTAAAAGAACTGAAATCTTACAGAGTATATTTTCTGGCCACGATGGGATCAAACTAGAAATTAACAACAGAAAGATAATAGGAAAATCTGCAAACACTTGGAAACTAAACAACAAACTTCTAAATCATCAGTGGGTCAAAGAAGAAGTCTCAAGATAAATCAGAATCTACTGAAAAATAACTGTTAGAACGGATAACAACAGCCAGGCATGGAGGTCATGCCTGTAATCCTAGCAGTCTAGGAGGCCAAGGTGGGCAGATCACTTAAGGTCAGGAGTTCGAGACCAGCCGGGCCAACATGGTGAAACCCTGTCTCTTCTAAAAATACAAAAATTAGCCAGGTATGGTGGGGAGCACCTGTAATCCCAGCTATTCAGGAGGCTGAGGCAGGAGAATTGCTTGAACTTGGGAGGCAGAGGTTGAAGTGAGCCAAGATCGTGCCACTGTACTCCAGCCTGGGCAACAGAGCAAGACTTCATCTCAAAAAAAAAAAAAAAGAACTGATAACAAAATTTTGCAAGGTAATCAGTTACAAAACAAATACATACAAAGTGATGGCTCATACCTCTAAGCCCAGCACTTTGGGAGGCCAAGGTGGGTGGATCACTTGAGGTCAGGAGTTCAAGACCAGCTTGGCCAACATGGTGAACCCTCATCTCTACTAAAAATACAAAAAATTAACCAGGCATGGTGGCACAGGCCTATAATCCCAGCTACTCAGGAGGTTGAGGCAGGAAAATCACCGGAACATGGGAGAATCACTGGAACCTGGCAGGCAGAGGTTGCAGTGAGCAGAGATGGCACCACTGCACTGCAGCCTGGGAAACAGAGCGTGACTCAGTCTGAAAAAGAAAAAAGAAAAGAAAATATGAAGGCAAAATAATCCTAGTCACATCTTCTGTATAGCTATAGTACCAAGTCTGTATAGTATTTTCTATATTCTTGAATAGTAAATGTAATACGGGAAGAAATCCATTAATCCTCAGATAAATCCGTAAATATAAAGCAATTCCAATTAAATCCTTACGGAATTCACTTGGAAAAGAAACACCTGATTCAGGCGTGAACATTATGCAAAATGGGGTTAGAGTCACCATATCAGATATAGACATGACATAAAGTTTCAATAATTAAAGTATTTTACTGAGAAAGGATTGAACAGACAGGCCAGTGGAACAGATTAGAAAACCTAGAATCAGGTCCATGCATATGTATGAATCTAGTATGCATTTAACTACATAAATGTTTCATATATTTTGACTGGTTTTCTAGTTATTCATGGCAGAAGGGTAAATCGGGCCTCTTTATCTCCCTTAGGCCAGAAACAGACATCCCTGTCTGCTTTCAGAGAGTAGACTGCAGAGGGCCTGGCACATAAAGGGGAGACCGCCTGTGGGGCTCTGTGGGGATTCAGGGGAGAGTTGACCATAGTTTGGAACAGGAGAGTAACAGGTCTCAACAAAAAGTGCTTAGATTCCAAGTGAGTTTGGAAGACAGAAAAGACAGAGCTTGCTGATGGATTACATAGATATGGGGGTGAGAGAGAAACCGTGGGTTCCAGTGCGACAGAACTGCTGGAAGAATAGAGGCATCTAGTCCTGAGGTGGGCAAGTCTTAGGGTGATTCAGACCAGCACCTATTAGACATCCAAACGAAGACATGGGGTAGGCAGAAAACACAGAGCGTGCAGATGAGCAGGCACATCTGTTTTTCCAACTTTCCATCATGCATTATTCCATTTTCATATGATTTTATTATTTGAAAAAGTTACCCAAAAAGCCATTGTCTATATTTCATTGAATTCAGAACTTCAGAATTATTCTCATTTCTCAAGTTAGCAGATTTGCCCTTTAACAGTTCAAAAGAGATTGAGAATGGCTCATGCCTATAATACCAGCACTTTGGGAAGCTGAGGTGGGTGGATTGCCTGAGCTCAAAAGTTCAAGACCAGCCTGGGGAACATGGAGAAACTCCATCTCTATGAAAAATACAAAAGATTAGCCGGGCATGGTGGCAGGCACCTGTAATCCCAGCTACTCAGGAGGCGGAGGTGGGAGGATCACTTGAACCCAAAAGGCAGAGGTTGCAGTGAGCCGAGATCATGCCACTGCACTTCAGCCTGGGTGACAAAGCAAGACTCCATCTCCAGAGAGAGAGAGAGAGAGAGAGAGAAAGAGAGAAAAAGAGACAGAAATGCATGTGAATGTATGTGAGGAGGCAGACTCAGAGTTCAGAGTCCTGGAGAAAACCCTCCCTGGGAGGAAGTGGGGACAACGTAACACATCTGACAGGCCCACACTCCCACTAAGGAAGACCTCCACTCTCCCAAGTTTTCCTTTTTCTCCTTCTTTAAGTGCAGAACCCAAAGAGGGAGAAAGACTTTCCCTCATCTGCTCGCAAAGACAAAATGGCGGCTTAAACATGGAAGAGACCTGGTTAGACCAAACATTCCAGACAAGGAAGTGGGTTGAATTTCACAAACATTTCTTGAGCCCTTGCTACTTGCCAGGTATAGGAGCTACAAATAGGAATGTAACAAGGAATTTGTAGTGCAGTAGGGAGAAAAATTACAATCGTGAGCAAGAAGGGGAAAGGATTTGCAACTTTATCAAATGTGTAGCTTTTAACTATCACCACTATCGAGAACCTAAACTTTTTCATTAACAAGGTTATCTCATGCCACCTCTTTAGAGCCACATCCTAACCCTTGATAACCACTAAGCTGTTATTTCAAGAATGTTATACGAATAGAATGATACCGTATGTCACCTTCTGAGATTGGATCTTTACATTTACCATAGTTCCCCTGACATCCACCCAAGTTCCAAGTTGTTGCATTAACAAAGGTTTCTCTTTTTTTAAATTTCAATCTGTATTTTAGATACAGGGTACATGTGCAAGTTTGTCACATGGGTATATTGTGTGATGCTGAGGTTTAGGGTACAGATCCTATCACCCATGTAGTAAGTGTAGTACCCAATAGGTAGTTTTTCATCCAACGCTCTAGTAGCACCCAGTGTCTATCATTCCCATGTTTACGTCCATGTATGCTCAATGTTTAGCTTCCACTTACAAGTGAGTGCATATGGTATTTGGTTTTCTATTCTGCATTAATTCACTTAGGATAATGGTCTCCAGGTGCATCCATATTGCTGCAAAGGACATGATTTTGTCCTTTCTCGGGGCTGCATGGGATTCCATGGTGTATGGGTGCCATATTTTCTTTATCCAATCCACCATTGATGGGCACCTGCATTGATTCATGTCTTTGCTATTGTGAATAGCACAGGGATGAACATACAAACACATATGTCTTTGGCAGAATGTCTGTGTCTTTTAATTACTGAGTCTCTCACTCTGCCTTATGCCCCTCGAATGAATTCTTTCCTTCAAGGAGGCAAGAATCAAGCTGCTACAGACCTGTATGGATTTGCTGCTGCTGACAGTAGGAGTATGCCTGGATAATTCAGATTTAACTCAGTGTTAACTACAGCGTCTCATATTGGGAACCCTGCTCTCTAAAGGCCTCTAAACTCACAAATATTGTGAAATTATAGGGAAACTCTAAGATCCCCTAAATAACGGGGAAGCAGAGTGGCAATAGAGGATTAGGACCTAAAAGTTTCACACGAGCTGCAAAAGACAAAAACAGTCTACATGAAAAAAAAACTATCTGCTTTAAGAACTACCTAAGATTCCTGTGCCCAATATAGTGGACCAGGCAGTTATGATTTATGTTCTCTTTGCCTTAGCCAGAGATCCAGAAGGAAATAGAAAGATACTCAAATTGAATCAAGGAGAGTTTAATAAATGGATGACTTACAAAGATGTGGGCAGGGTATGGAGAAACATAAAGCATGGGCAGTACCCCAGGGCCAGAGAAAGCAGGGGCCCTTTTCCATGACTGGCCTGGAAAGGTGAGGCTCCTGCCATCCCAAGCCCGAAGGCTGTGTGAAGAGGCCACCATGAAAAATCTGTGGCCCTTAGTAAGGGACTCAACCAGCCTGAGACAACCTCACAGGGAGGTTGTTGAAGGCATAAATGCCCTGGCCTCACTATTTCCTCTCTCTGACCTTCTGCGGGGACTCCCCATTGGCTGAATCCAACCAGAAGGCAAAGGAAAGGAAGCTGGTTAACGTGTCTATATGGTCAGCCTCCTCAGACAAAGATAATGGTGGGAAAGGATGAAGAAGAGATGGGAGGAGCGGCAAATGGAAGACACCCGGCACACCCTTCCTCCTGACACCCAGGGGAAATGATGGTAAAAGAATAGAAAAGATTCACTCCCACACTATGAGAACAGGAAAGGGATCACTGGTGGGTCATTGAGTTTCCCCAAAGATTTAGTTGAAAGGTATAGACAGGTGTGAATTAACTGGAGAGGGAAGGCAGAGAAAGCCACAGTTTGAACACAGGTGAGGAGGTCTGCATCTGAGAGTAGGAAACTGCACATGAGAGGTTCTAGTTTCAGAATTGTCAAGCTTGACAACCACAAAGTGAGCAGTGGGGCTGGAAATAGGGGAAATAAAGGGTCTGTATTTTAAATAATCAACCTTGCCATATGCCTCCTCAATTCCAAATGCTAAAAAGGCCAGCAGCCAGGTAGTAATTCTGCCCTTGGCAAATGGGCATAACATCAATCTTCAAGGTAACAGGGGCTCTCATCAAGGGCTGGGCAAGCTGAATGTAGAAGGCCCAACCTGAATTCACCATTGTGAAATTTCAGAATACCAAGAAAAGACTCCTGAAAGAAAAAGTCAGCTATGCAAAATAAAAGAATCAGAGTCAGGTTACAATTCCTGTGAGAAATACTAGATGCTGGAGAACAATGCAGTGTGGCCTTGAGATTTCTGAAGGAATTTATTTTATACCTAGAATTCTATACCCAACCAAATAATCCACCAAGTTCAAGGAAAAAATAAAAGAAGTTTTCAGACATGCCGATACTCAGAAAATTTCTGTCTCACATAACTCTTCTGGAAGGGTTACTTAAGGATTTAGTCTTGCTTCACAAAGATCCAGCTGACATGGAAGAAGATAAGAAACTTGGAGAGCACAAAGGAACCCAAATGTCAGCTGTATGGCAGCCAGAGGAGCCACCAGCCCTGCCTGGAGCAGCAAAACAACAGGCTTCAGATGGGAGATGTCCAAGGGAAAAAGTGAGTGAATTCCATGGGAGCCTTATGACTAGGCTTTGTAACAGTTGAGAATGTGAAAAATGCATAAAATGCAAGAAAGAAAGAGAGAAAGAAAGAAAGAAAGAAAGAGAGAGAGAGAGAGAGAGAGAGAGAGAAGAGAAAGAAAAAGAAAGAAAGAAAGAAAGAAAGAAAGAAAGAAAGAAAGAAAGAAAGAAAGAAAGAAAGAAAGAGAAAGAAAGAAAGAAAGAGAAAGAAAGAAAGAAAGAAAGAAAGAAAGAAAGAAAGAAAGAAAGAAAGAAAGAAAGAAAGAAAGAAAGAAAGAGAAAAGATAGCTAGAGTCTCTAGGAAGATCTAATAGATGCACAATAAAGTCATAACAAAATATTATGAAATCAGGACAGAGTTGAGCAGAAGTCAGTGGAGTTAAAAAAAGAATACAATAAATTATATGGAATTTATTGGTAATAGGGAAAAAAACCTGAAAGGTATTAATGACACAATGAAAAAAAAGCCCGTTTCTTCCCTCATCAAGAGCAAAGAAGAGTGACCAGCAAAGGGGATGGGGGAAATTATACAAGAAAGGTGTCATCTAAACATGATGTAGAAAACATATCATGAATGTGAGCAATTAATCAGGTGTAAGAACAAATTCTTTTGGACATTCTTCTGTGCGTAGCACGGAAGTGGGAATATTGAGGTAGCTGGGAAGAATGTAGTCATCCATTCTTCTTGGCTGTGGAGCAAACAATACTGTTTATAACATACACGTACTTCCATGGCAAACCAGTGATCCCTCTTCTGTTCTCAAAGTGTGGGAATGAATCTTTTCTATTCTTTTACCATCATTTCCTTCTGATGTCAGGAGGAAGGGTATGCCACATATCTTCTATTTGCCGCTTCTCCCATCTTCTCTTCATCCTTTCCCACCGTTATCCTTGTTCCAGGAGACTGACCATATAGACACATTAACCAGCTTCTTTGCTGTGTGCCTTCTGGTTGGATTCACCCAATGGAGAGCCCCAGCGGATGATCAGAGTGAGACCAGAGCATTTACTTGCTGCCTGGATCTCTCCCCATATATCCTCATGTCTTATTCCCTTACCTTTTTCAGGGTTTTCCTCAAATATCACCTTTTAGAGAGAGCTTTTCTGACTATTCTATCTAAATTGTCACACACACACACACGTTCCCTATGCCCCTTATAGCTTAATGTTTTTCTAAGTGCAGCCAGTATACTACATATTTTGCTTCTTCATCTTGTTTTTTGTCTCCCCCATTAGAAAGTAGGTACCATGAAGACAGATATGTTCTACTCTTATATTTACTATGGTTTCTCCACCACCAGGGACAGGGACTTGCTCATGGTAGGAACTCAACAAATATTTGTTGAATTAACAAATGTTGAATAAAGTTATAGGCAAGTCACATAAGGCAATTTGGGTTTATGTGACAGAAAGTAAATGTCATTACACTTGGCAATGTAAAGGTAAAAGCATAGGCCAGGCATGGTGACTCACGCATGTAATCCTAGCACTTTGGAGGCTGAGGTGGGCAGATCACCTGAGGGCAGGAGTTCAACACCAGCCTGGGCAACATGGTGAAACCCTGTCCACTAAAAGTACAAAAATTAGCCAGGCATGGACGCGCACATCTATAGTTCCAGCTACTGGGGAGGCTGAGGCACAAAAATCACTTGAACTTGGGAGGCGGAGGTTGCAGTGAGCCAACATCATGCCACTGCACTCAAGTCTGGGCAACAGAGTGAGATTCTGTCTCAAAAAAATAAGATAAAATTAAATAAAATAAAGTCACAGCTCACAGAAGTTGGGGGATGGGAAGGCAAAATATGCAAAAGGAAGAAAAAGGTTGGAAGTGCTAATATTCTCAATTTATTAGGTGGACAATCAAGGTACTGTTGATGAAATTAAAAGTAGAGATTTAATAAAGTTACTTAACCTTATTAATAATCTTATAAAGGTAGCAATTAAAATATTCAAACATAATAATGTAATCATATTGGTATAACTGAGCTAGAGAAGGTGAAAGACATAGAGTTAAATTTCTTCCAAATTTCAATTCAACATAGCAAAAAGTTACTAGCTAATTTTTAAGTTGAGACATCCAGAAGTAGAAGCATAAGAGTAGTATTTAGAGTATGGCAATGATCTTAACAACCTTATACTAGAAATAGTTAAACACAGTTAAGCTGTGATATGGTGGTTTCAGTAATGAAAGACTACATTTTATCAAACTAATACTTCTATAGATAATAATTATAAACTCTGTACAAAATGTAAAAAAAACTATCTGAAGGCACTAGAAAGTGACCCAAAGCACATATAAAAATGGGAACTGCAATAGGGAAGATCAATGTCCTTAATTTTTCCCTGAAGGCACTCCCTAGTCTGCAAGAGGTAGAGAAGTTAAAAATGAAACAGAAAGCCTGAGCAGCAAGAGAGGCTGAAAATTGAGGGGGAGAAAACCCAGGGAAAAAAAAAGAATCCAAATAAAGAGTCCCTAAATTTGCATATAAACTCCTCTCAAATCCTTAGCTGAACTGTGCACATTCAGGGAAACTCTAGGAAGCCTGCTGAAAGGCAACAGCTGGGAGACTGAAAAACTTGAGCAGAGATTTCAGTTGTCACCCACTACAGGAGAGACAGTTTGGATTTGGAATCCTACCAAGTTAGAGGGACTTAGTAAATACTCAGGCTTTCCATCAAAGCCACAGAAGGGCTATGATTTAGAAGGCAGAATATGCCCCAAGACTGAGGGCTTACCCTGAGACTAAAAGGAAAACGGAAAAACACTTACCTGACAAAGTCTGAAATGAAGAATCCTCTAGTTTATGGTGGCAGGCCACTAATTAGACTGCTTGATAGAATAAAAAGAAACAACCTTCAGAGAAGTATAAAAGAATCTAGAGTTTCTACAGTGTGTCATGCAAAATATCCAGTATACAATTTTTTTAAAAAAGACATATAACAACAGGAAAATGTGGCCAATAGTCAGAGGAAAAACCTTACTCAATAAAAATAGATAATCTTGTTAAAAGGAGTAGACTAAGATGTTAAAGCGAAGATGTTAAATATTCAAAGAATTAAAGGAAATTTCAGCAGAGAAATGTAAACTGCAGAAATTTTAGAACTGAAAAGTATAATATCTGAAATAAAAAAAATTTACTGAATAATTTTAACAATACATTAGATATGGCAGAAGTGAGAATAAGTATAGTTTAAGATGGATCAGCAGAAACTATCCAGTATGAAAAACAGAGATAAAAAGTTGAAAGAAGAAAAAACACTGAAGTCTCAATGAATTCTGAGACAATATCAAGGGGTCTGACAACATGAGCAATTCAAGTCCAAGAAGGAAAGGGCAAGGAGCAAAGAAAATTTGAAAAAATAATGCCCCAAATCTCTAAAATTTGGTAAAACAAAAAACAAACACACAAACAAAGCTTATAAATCCAAGAAGCTCAGTATGTACCAAAAAGAACAGATACAAAGAAAATCACACTTAGTCACATCATAATCAAACCACCAAAGCTAAATATAAAAAGAAAATGTTGAAAGCAGCCAGAGGAGGAAAAAAGACACATTACACAGGGGTACAAAGATAAGAATAATCACTGGTGCTTCATAAGAAATAATAAAGTCCAGTTGACAATGGAATGACATCTCTCAAGTGTTGAAGAAAAATGTCAACACTGGGTTCTATATTCAGTGAAATAGAGATGGAATAAAGTCTATCTAAAAATATCTTTATTCCATCCCCAAATAAGATTGAGTAAAGATATTTTCAGATAAACACAAGCTAAAAGAATTTGTCACCATTAGACTTGTACTACAAGAAATGCTAAAGGAAGTTATTCAGGCTAAAGGAAAATGATACCAGATGGGAACTTTAATCTATGCGAATAAAGAGCACTAAAAATCGTAAACTACTGGGTAAACATACCCAGGCTTTTTCCTTCCCATAACTTGCTTTTAAAAATGATGATTTAAAGCCAAATAATAGCACTGTAAGGTGGGGCTTATAAAGTACATGGAAATAAAGGACATGACAACAAGAGCATAAAAGATGGCATAAGAGACTAGATAAATAAAATGAATCTATTGTAAGGTTAGTATATTTGTAAAGTGTGAGATATGAACTCTGAAGTGGGAATGCTAAGATATGAAACAAGAAGTGGTAGCTGTGAAATTTTCAGTGAGAAATGATACAATATAAATCTGAATGGCTTTGACAAGAATGCACTTTGCTAGTTTTAGAGTAAATAAAAAATAGGCCAGGCGCAGTGGCTCAAGCCTGTAATCCCAGCACTTTGGGAGCCCGAGACGGGTGGATCACGAGGTCAGGAGATCGAGACCATCCTGGCTAACACGGTGAAACCCAGTCTCTACTAAAAAAATACAAAAAACTAGCCAGGCGAGGTGGCGGGCCTGTAGTCCCAGCTACTGGGGAGGCTGAGGCAGGAGAATGGTGTAAACCCGGGAGGTGGAGCTTGCAGTGAGCCGAGATTGTGCCACTGCACTCCAGGCTGGGCAACTAAGCAAGACTCTGTCTCAAAAAATAAATAAAAATAAAAATAAAAACAGCTTTAAAAACTGTAGCTAAAAAAAAAAAGTAAAAGAAATAAAATTCAATTCAGTAAACATTCAATTAATCCAAAAGAAGGAAGACTAAAATGATCAAGAACAGAGGAAAAAAACAAAACAAATAACAAGATGTTAGACTTACATTCAACTACCCCAGTAATTGCATTAAATGTAAATGACATGTTTATTTCAATTAAAAGGCAAAGAATGTCAGATTGTATACAAAAGCAATATCCAATTATATGCTACCTATATAAGATGAACTTAAAATATAAAGTGTGGCTAAAAGTATAAGTGTGGAAAAATATATTCCATGTACACAGTAAGCATGAAAAGGCTACTGTGCCTAATTTTTTTTTTTTTTTTTTTTTTTTTTTTGAGATGTAGTCTCGCTCTGTCACCCAAGCTGGAGTGCAGTGGCCGGATCTCAGCTCACTGCAAGCTCCGCCTCCCGGGTTCACGCCATTCTCCTGCCTCAGCCTCCCGTGTAGCTGGGACTACAGGCTCCCGCCACCGCGTCCGGCTAATTTTTGTATTTTTTAGTAGAGATGGGGTTTCACCGTGTTAGCCAGGATGGTCTCGATCTCCTGACCTCGTGATCCGCCCATCTCGGCCTCCCAAAGTGCTGGGATTACAGGCTTGAGCCACCACGCCTGGCCAACCGTGCCTATTTTAACATCAAAAAAGTAGACTTCAAGACAATAAGCATTACTAGAGACAAAGTGGCATAATTCATAATGATAAAAGAGTAATTCATTAAGATAGTATAATTGTACTAAATGTGTGTGTACCTAATAACAGAACTTTAAAACAGATTAAGTAAAACCTATCAGAAGTAAAGGGGAAATTAGTGTATCAAAGAGATATCTGCACTCCCATGTGTGTTGCAGCACTGTTCACGATAGCCAAGATTTGGAAGATTTTAAGTGTCCATCAACAGATGAATAGATAAAGAAAATGTGGATATATATGATGGAGTACTATTCAGTCATTAAAAAAATGAGATCCTGTCATTTGCAATGACATGAAGGGAACTAGAGATCATTATGTTAAGTGAAATAAGCCAGGCACAGAAATGTTATATTGGGTAGTTAGTCTGGTATGAGCAGGGAAGGAGGGGCCTCCCCACAAAACACACATACCAGGAGTGTCAAGCAACTACCGGTGATGGTCAGGTGGTCGTTAACTGGTCTCTCTAAAGTAATAATTGGTCATAGACAGCGCCAGGGAAACGCAGTCTCCTAATAGTTTAAAAAAAAAAAAAAAACACCTGAAAGGTGATCAGCAGCTTCCCGATAAGATCTCAGTAGTTGGGTGAGTGGGGAGAAGTAACATAAGACTCTAGAAGTATGCCAATGTATAAAGTCAAAAGGTGGAGCTGTACACTTGCCTTTCAAGTTGCTCACTTGGCCCTCTTCCAAGGAGCCAAGTACTTTTCTTCCTTTCATTCCTGTTCTAAAGCTTTTAATAAACTTTCACTCTTGCTCCAAAACTTGCCTTGATCTCTCCTTCTGCCTTATGCCACTCAAATTCTTTCTTCTAAGGAGGCAAGAACTGAGGTTGCTGCAGAACCCCACAAATACGGATTCACCACCAGTAACATGTTTTGGTGCTGTGTGATCCAGATACCTTCCACCAGTAACATAAAGACAAACATCACATATTTTCACTTATTTGTGGTAGCTAAAAATCAAAACAATTGAACTCATGGACACAGTGTAAAATGTTGGTTACCAGAGGCTGGGAAGGTAGTGGGGCAGAGTGGGAAGGAGGTGGGGATGGTTAGTAGGTACAAAAAAAGAAATAGAAAGAAGGAATAAGACCTATGATTTGATAGCACAACAGGGTGACTATAGTCAATAATAACTTGTTTGTACATTTTAAAATAACTGAAAGAGTGTAACTGGATTGTTTGTAACAAAAAAAAATAAATGCTCATACCTCATTGTATGAGTCCATTTTTACACTGCTGACAAAGACATACCCGGCCGGGCGCGGTGGCTCAAACCTGTAATCCCAGCACTTTGGGAGGCCGAGACGGGCGGATCACGAGGTCAGGAGATCGAGATCATCCTGGCTAACACGGTGAAACCCCGTCTCTACTAAAAAATACAAAAAACTAGCCGGGCGAGGTGGCGGGCGCCTGTAGTCCCAGCTACTCGGGAGGCTGAGGCAGGAGAATGGCGTAAACCCGGGAGGCGGAGCTTGCAGTGAGCCGAGATAGCGCCACTGCACTCCAGCCTGGGCGACAGAGCGAGACTCCATCTCGAAAAAAAAAAAAAAAAGACATACCCAAGACTTGGTAATTTGTAAAGAAAAAGAGGTTTGATGGACTCATAGTTCCGTGTGGCTGGGGAGGCCTCACAGTTACGGTGGAAGGTGAAAGGCATGTCTTACATAGCAGCAGGCAAGAGAGAATGAGAGCCAAGCAAAAGGGGTTTCCCCTTATGAAACCATCAGCTCTCATGAGACTTATTCTCTACCATGAGACTTATTCACTACCCCTCCCCATGGGAAAACCGCCCCCATGATTCACTTATCTCCCACCAGGTCCCTCCCACAACACATGGGAATTATGGGAGCTATAATTCAAGATGAGATTTGGGTGGGGACACAGCTAAACCACATCACTCATTCTCCATGATGTGATTATTATGCAGTGCTTGCCTGTATGGAAACATTTCATGTACCCTATAAATATATACACCTACATATACCCACAGAAATTGAAAATTAAAAAAAAAATTGAGAAAGGAAGTAAAGGGTGAAGTCAACAGCCTCTGACAATCACAGTTGGCTATATTAACACCCTTCTCTTAGTAACAGATAGAACACATAAACTGAAAATCTAAAGAGCACTATCAAATAATTTTATCTACTTAACATTTACTGACCACCATTCTCACCAAATTCAGAATGTACACTGTTTTCAAATGCATGTGCAGCATTCACCAAGATAGGACCATATGCTGGGCCTTAAAGTAAGTCTCAGTGAACGTCAAAGAGAAGATAGTCTTACCACACAGAATATAATTATGTCTTACAATTACGTAAGACATCTAGAAAATCTCCAAATGTTTAAACAGCGTACTTCCAAACAAATTATAGCTCAAAGAAGAGACACAATGGAAATTATAAAGTATTTAAAAGTGAATGATAATTCAAACAACACACAAAGTTAGAAAACATAGTTAAAACTGTGCTTAGAGAGCATTTACAATGTAAATGTCTATGTTGGGAAAGAAAGAATTAAAATCAACATTTAAAGTTAGTATTTTAAGAAACTGGTTAAAGAAGAACAAATACAAAACAGACAAAAAGAAACAAATAACAAATCCAAAAGTTAGTGCCCTGAAGTGATCAATAAATTGATAAAAATAAGTAGGACTAATCAAGAAAAAAAGAGAGAAGACACAAATTACCAACATCAGAAATGAAAGAGAAAGGTCGGTTATGTTGGCACGTGCCTGTAATCCCAGCACTTTGGGAGGCTGAAGCAGGATTACTTGAGCCCAGGAGTTTAAGACCAGCCTGGGCAATATAGTGAGACATCATTTCTTATATATATATATATATATATATATAAAATTTTTAATTAACTTGTCATGGTGGTGCATGCCTGTCGTCCCAGCTACTTGGGAGGCTGAGATGGGAAGATGGCTCCAGCCCAATTAAGTAAAAGGACAATTAAGTAGTGGATAAATTTCTTTAAAAACACAATTTACTAAGGGACATTTAAGAAGAAATAGAAAATCTGAATTGACTTCTATCTATAAAGGAAATTGAGCTCATAATCAAAAATCTTCCCACAAAAAAAACTCCAGGCCCATGTAAATTTCACTGGTAAATTTTATCAATAACTTCAAAGGAAAAAATAATACCAATTTCACAGAAACCTTTTCAGAAAATGGAGAAGGAGAGAATGCTTTCAAACTCACTTTATGAGGCCAGCATAACTTTTACATATTTGTAGCCCTGTTAATATAAGTTCATTTTCAATAAAGATGCAAATGTTATTCAGTGAAGTAAATAAAATAATAATCTTTTCAATAAATGATATTATACAACTGGATTTCTATATCTACATGTCTTTATTTATAAATATGGTTATGGGTTTTGTTGTTGTTGTTTTTTATTTTTTTAGACAGATACTTGCTCTGTCACCCAGGCTGGAGTACAGTGGCTCAATCTGGCTGACTGCAACCTCCGCCTCCTGGGTTCAAGCCATTCTCCCTCAGCCTCCCGAGTAGCTGGGACTACAGGTGCCCGCCACCACGCCTGGCTAATTTTTGTATTTTTTAGTAGAGATGGGATTTCACCATGTTGGCCAGGCTGGTCTCCAACTCCTGACCTCAGGTGATCCACCCACCTCGGCCTCCCAAAGTGCTGGAATTACAGGCATGAGCCACTCTACCCAGCTGGTTATGGATTTTTAAAGAGAACTTCACTTACTTCCTCACACATATGCAAAAATTAATTTGAAATGTATCATAGACCTAAACTTATAAGATAAATTACAAAACTTGTATGAAAAATAAAAAAATGTTCATAATCTTGAAGTAGGCAAAGATTTCTTAGAACACAAAAAGCACTAACTGTAAGGGGAAAAAATTGATAAGTTGAACTTCATCAAAATTTTACACCTCTGCTAAGCAAAAGATTGCCAACTAGACAAAGACACCTACTTTTACAACTTCACTTCAGTGTTGTACTGGAGGTTTCGCCAGGGAGGCTAGGCAAGCAAAAGAAACACAAGACACCCAGACTCGAAAGTCTGAAATAGAACTATTTTTATTTTCAGACAACATAATCTCATATACAGAAAATCCTTTTAAAAATCTATTTTTAAAAAATGACTAATAAATGAATTCAGCAGGGTGGCAGGATAAATCAACATAGAGAAATCAATTGGATTTCTATACATTAACAGTGGACAATCTAAAATGAAATTAAGAAAGCAGTTCCATTCACAATATGGAATCAAAAAGAATAAAATATTTAGGGACAAATTTAACAAAATAAGTGCAAAGCTTACACTCTGAAAACTACAAAACTTTGTTGAAAGAAATTAAGAAGATCTAAATAAATGGAGAGAGACATTACAATTCAAAGGCTGGAAGACTTGGTATTATTAGGATAACAATTCTCCACAAATTAATCTAAGACTGAATGCAATCCTTATTAAAACCTCAGTTGGCTATTTTTGCAGAAATTGATAAACTGATCTAAAATTTATATAGAAATGCAAAATCCACAGAATAGCAAAAACAATCTGGAAATGAAAAACAAAGTTGGAGGACTTATTCACCCTGATTTCAAAGCTTAATACAAAACTCCTATATTCAAGACAGTGTGGTGCTAACATAAGGAGAGACATTTAGATCAATGGAGGAGAATTAAGAGTCCAGAAATAACCCTCTACAGTCATCATCAATTGCTTTTCAACAAGGGTACCCAAACAATCCAATGGGGTAAAGAATAATCTTTTCAACAAACGATGCTGGGAAAACTGCACAGCCACATGTAAAAGTATGTGTGGACCCTTCCCTCACACCATACACAAAATTAAACTCTAAATGGATCATGGACTATAATGTAAGAGCTAAAACTGTGAAACTCTTAGAAGAAAGCATGAGAGTAAATCTTAGTGATCTTAGGTTTCTTGAATAATGATATCAAAAATACAAGAGACAAAAGAAAAAAATTGATCAATTGGACTTTATTACTCCCTCTAGGGGATCCAAAATATAACCATATTTATAACTATTTCATATTTTAAAAACAATTGTAAAAGATATTTCCATAACAATTCTTCTACTCAGTGGTCATTTTCATGGTCATTATGATGAATTACTTTTGCTTTCCTGTATAGCATGACCAAAGGGCATGAAGGTATTTTCAGGGGTGATAGAAATGATCTGTATCTTGAACGTGGTGGTAGTTACACCACTGCACCAATTTTTATCAAAACCACTTGGCTTGAAGACTTAAAGTCTGTGTACGTATTTCACCATATGTAAATTTTACCTCAATAAAAATTTCATTTTACAAAGTGATCGCTCTGAGGAGTGGAAGATGAGCTTTTCACTATAAGCCTTTCAGTACTTCTTAAAATTTTTAAAAGTGCATGTATAAATTACCTTAAGCTCTTTAAGTTTTGAAAAATAAAACATGTGCCAATTTGAAGCTTCTTATTATCCTTGCTTCACAGAAAACAGAAGATGAGAAGAATTCTCCTGTTTGAGAGGGTATCATTTAGCATCAATAACGAGGTTTTCCTCTCTTCCTTCCCTGGCATTCCCCCAGAGTCACAGCACTGGTCCAGGGAGACCACAGGGAGGTCCGGGAGCAGGTTCTGAGTCAGAAGAAGGCTTGCTCTTAAAAGCTGTAATGGAAACGAAGTTGTAATCATTTATTCCCTGTCGTGGAGCTACTGTACCAAACACAGAATCTCTAGGAAATGAAAGTCAGAATCTCAAAAGCTTCAGTTTTTGAATGCTAAAGCTTATTTGCATATCAATATTGCCTCAGGACAATAAGCAGAATTAGAAAATTAAGGAACTACATTAGAAGGGAGAGAAAGAAGTAGGACAAATGCGTGGAAGTATAGAGCTCCCCTCTGTCATCTAGTAAGAGTTGTAAATAAAAAGCCGCACTCAACTCCATGGCCGTTGAATTTTGATAATACTATTACCAAAATTTTATTTACAAACTCAATGACAAACAATTTTTTTTCATTAAAACATACGTATCTGTACAGCATTACTCCCTCTAGTGGATCTAAAAAAAATAACCATATTGATAAGAATTTCATCCGTCTTTTGGGGAACAATAGTAAAAGAAATTTTGATAATAATCATTATGCTGATCAGTGTTTATTTTAATGGTTAATCTGAATTAATTTTTCTTTTCTGTGTGTTATGCTTTTTCTTTCCATACACTCTCCTGTAAAAAAAGGTACTTAACATTTACCAGAATAATTAATTACTCATAAATTAGAACATGACAGACATTTCAAACATTACTTACAATGATAAAAATTTGAAAATGATTGAAGGTAGTATTATACTCAATATAAATCATAAATATTCAATGAATTTCGCAGTCACTTTCAAGTAATGTGCTACTGAGAGGGTCATTGTAAATAGCCTATCCAACTGTTCAAAATTGGGTTAGTGATCATTTTTAACCCATTTATGCCAGAGGTTGCAATTTTTTGAATTTTTGCATAAGTGAAAAATCAGACCTTGGCGCTGACCTTGAGCAGTAGGATATAAATAACTCCCACAGGCTTGGTGTTCCAATAATGGAACACTAGGCATAAAATAGTAATCATTCAAGCTTCATGTCTACTTGCTTTATAAAGTAAATTTTCAAATATAATGCAAGTATTCATTAGACCCTCAAGTCTCATTTGTTGCCTAGGGGGTTTTTGTGAACATTTTTTTCATGCCTTCACTATATCTCATATTTGGGAGCAGAGAGGTAACATACAAATAAAAAGATGACGCATGTGTGTTAGCTTAACTTTTGAGTTTGTCACAACTCAGTCACAGATGCTGCTACTAGGGAACAGACACCTATAAAGGGGTAAAAAAAAAATGACATTCAGTTGAGCTGATCTCTGCAGCCTAATCCAAGTGAAATTTTAATAACTAGACAGCAATCCCTGCTATTAGATGATCTGGGACTGTTTTACTATGGCAAATAACTGAATGGAGTTTCACATATCTTTTTAAAATGAAGAATTTGAAATGACAACACCATCTTAGAGGTGTGGGGCTCTTGCAGAAGTGAATTTAGGTAAAAGACTGATGACAAGGTTTCGTTATGTCTGGGAAGTAACATTTAACGGCAAGCAAAGAGATACGTTTCCCACCAAAATCGAATGCCACTACCATCTGCAACCCCACAGAGGCTCAGCTACCTAAAATGGAAATGAAAATATAATGTATGGAAATATTCTCTTAGAAAAACTCCTTAAGGCTTCACATGTATTAATGTATTAGTTTGCAAACATTAAGATCAAAGCCAAAGCAACAAATACATCCTAAAAAGTTTTTCGTCAGATTTTTGTTAACGATATACGAGTAGCAGGGCATAAAAAATTAATAGGTCCAAGCCTTGAAATGTCAAACCCAATGATCTCTTCCATGCTCACCTCTTTTGGTTTTTTGTTTCAGTCTTGCTGGCACTGGGTCTTCTTGCCTTGAGCGACTCTACATGGTTAAAAAAAGGAGAAAGCAAGGTTAACAGATGGTTTAAGAGCCCCTCATCTGTTGCAGTAAGTTAAAAAATAGCAAAGGAAGGAGAATAGGATCCAAGGTGTCAAAAACGCAAGGCCTAAATTCATAGACGTGTAATTTCAAGCCTTTAGGCTTACCCAATAAACCGTTAAATACTCAGTTTTAAATAAAATCTCCTGTAGGTTTCTTTAAAAAAAAAAAAAAAAAAAACACGAATTTGCTTATAATATTACTAACTCAAGTTTAAAATTCAGTTTCTCTTCCTTTTTAAGCATTTAAAATGCTGTACATTGTCCTTCTACCCTCATTAGCCTCTCTATGCAATTCCATGCACCCAAATCTTTTATTTCCAAGAAGCCTAACTAATCTGTTACAGCAGCCACCACAAAGCAGAGATAGAAATGTGGTACTCAGGTCTGTACTCCCAGCACTTTGGGAGGCCACGGTGGGCAGATCACTTGAGCCCAGGAGTTCGAGACCAGTCTGGCCAACATGGTGAAACCCCATCTCTATTAAAAATACAAAGAAAATGAGCCAGGCATGGTGGTGCGTGCCTGTAATCTGAGCTACTCAGTAAGCTGAGGCAGGAGAATCACTTGAATCCGGGAGGTGGAGGTTGCAGTGAGCCAAGATTGTACCACTGCACTCCAGCCTGGGCGATAGCGCGAGACTCCATCTCAAAAAAAAAAAAAAAAAAAAAAAAAAAAAAAGCAAGAAAAAGAAAAAAAAAATGTGCCTAACACACACTTCCCACTTCCTGGATTCCAAAATACCCCATGGTGCCAAACTTTTAGTCCCTAAATCACTTAGACAATGAAATCAAACCCCAATTGCTAACAGTTCTGTGCACAACATCTGTCTCAGATATTAGCCAGCAACATGAGGCCGGACTTCCTCCTTCCATGCTGTTTAGCACGTGCTGACATAGGAACGGCCTAAAGAACTATGTGAATGCTGGGTGTGGTGGCTCAGCCTATAATTCCAGCACTTTGGGAGGCCAAGGCAGCTGGATCACTTGAGGTCGGGAGTTTGAGACCAGCTTGGCCAACATGGTGAAACCCCATCTCTACTAAAAATACAAAAATTAGCCAGGCATGGTGGTGCATGCCTATAGTCCCAACTACTTGGGAGGCTGAGGCAGGAGAATCGCTTGAATCCAGGAGGCAGAGGCTGCAGTGAGCAGAGATCACACCACTGCACTCCAGCCTGGGTGACAGAGCAAGACTCCATCTCAAAATAAATAAATTTTGACTTGAAATGCCAAAAGAAAAATTTTGCCTGTTTCTAATCTATATTGATTAGCAATATATTGTTAACAGATCGAATGAAGAATGACCATACTAAAGCCGAAACACTCTGCTTCAAGAGAGAACAATGGCAGACACCATCATCAGAGGGACCTGGATGAGGACACTGACCCCAGCAGGGAGTTGCAATGGGAGAGAAGACAGCTTCACCGTGTGCAGAAAAATAAGCTTCCCACTACTGGACTGGGAGTGGTTCCCATCCCTGGGACCAGTGTCTGTGTCTCCAGTCCTGAGCGAATCAGGTAGAGACACTGAGTATGCCTAGGATTGGATGGTCCAAATAATTCCAACTGTTTTGGGGCTATAGGAAAGATCCCTGGTTGTCCTGTACCTGGCCCTGGGGTGACTTAGTACATGGGGAATATTGGCTTGGTGTGTGAGAGTTTGATAAAGGAGATAGTTGTGGGTTGGGCTCCGGATTGGTTAGTTTGTATGTTAAAGGCGTGCTTGCAGGGGAGTCCTTGGCTATCTCCAGGAATTAGCTAGTGCCAGAAGGGGCAGTCTCTCCAGGATCAAGGCCCCGAAATGCTAGAGCATCAAGAATCTAGAAAATGAGAAAATAGAGTCAATACAGAGTAGAAATGGTAAGTCTATCTAACTCTTGAGAAATTTTGTCATATAGGGGAGCGGGCAAACATGGTTATAGACGGGGCAGACATGATACAAGAAGTGCTTTTTTTTTTGAGATGGAGTCTCACTGTCACCCAGGCTGGAGTGCAGCGGCATGATCTCAGCTCACTGCAACCTCTGCCTTCCAGGTTCAAGCAATTCTCCTGCCTCGGCCTCCTAAGTAGCTGGGATTACAGGCATGCACCACCACACCCCGCTAATGTTTGTTTGTTTGTTTGTTTGTTTGTTTGTTTGTTTGTTTTGAGACGGAGTCTCGCTCTGTCGCCCAGGCTGGAGTGCAGTGGCCAGATCTCAGCTCACTACAAGCTCCGCCTCCCGGGTTTACGTCATTCTCCTGCCTCAGCCTCCCGAGTAGCTGGGACTACAGGCACCCGCCAACTCGCCTGGCTAGTTTCTGTATTTTTTAGTAGAGACGGGGTTTCACCGTATTAGCTAGGATGATCTCGATCTCCTGACCTCGTGATCCACCCGTCTCGGCTTCCCAATTTTTGTATTTTTAATAGAGACGCGGTTTCTCCATGTTGGCCAGGCTGGTCTCAAACTCCTGACCTCAAGTGATCTGCCCACCTCGGCCTCCCAAAGTGCTGGGATTACAGGCGTGAGCCACTGTGCCCGGCCAAGAAGTGCTTTTAAGAAGAGAGAGAGAGTATAACATGCTTTTATGCTGCTGGGAAGCAAGGAGTTGAGAGAAAAAGGGATGAGTGGGAGAATGAAGGGATAAGCCAATGATCGGGAAGAGGGATGGAGCACAGTGCATGAGCAGGGGCTGCTTGAAGCACCAGGAGAGCCAGGGTGGGAACAGAGGCAGGGAGGCTGGTGTTTTTCATAAGATGGCTGGGTGATGAGACAGTTCTCATTTTACTGCTTCTTGTTTCTCAGTGAAATAGACAAGGTCATCTACTGAAACATGAGGAAGGGAAAGGGTGTTGATGACTGAAGGAGAAGGCATGAAACAGCAGTTTTGGAGAGTGGCAGAGTGAGCCAGCTGGGGAGATGGATTTGTGTTGCTGAGCCCTGCTACGGGCCCACGTGTGGTCTGTGGTCCTAAAATTAAAGTTGGGCTAAGTTAGGATGGTATTGGTTGAGGGAGTTCTGAGTACTCTAATAAGAATGTATAGCTCTAAGTATTCTAAGAAGAGGGTATAACTGTCTACACACATATAGATAGTTATATTTCTAGCTACCTAAAGAGGACCAGAATGATTTGGCTAAAATGAGAAAAGAAATTGTCTCCATGAAGTGAAATTATGGGTAGTCTTTCTTAACCTCTTTACATGTTTCAGAATTTTCATAAGATGTTCCAAATAGTATATATTTCAATATATAAACAGATGAAAATAATAAAGCTATTTCAAAAATCAGGGAAAAAAATTTAAACCCAGCAAAATGAGGTTTCGCTGGGAAAGAAAGCAGCTAACCTAATTTCCTGTAGAAAAACCGCTATCCTAAATGTGATTGCTTTCTTGACTATTAATTTGGATGTAATTATAACCCTCTACAACAGGAGAAAGACTAATGAATCACAGGGGAAAAAAAAATGAAGGAAAAGCACAATACTGGAAAAACACACCAAAGACAAAACTGCAAAGCTACTGAAAACATAAAAGGATGTCTTAACAGGACACTCATGTCCTCTTGGGAGACTTCCAGGTGAATTGATTGAAGATGATTTTTCCAGCCGTTCCTGGAAGGTGGGGTAAAGAAAGAAGAAAAATTCCCTGCCAGGTCAGTCTATGAAATAATATAATGAAATATGAGGGGAATCTTGGACCGGCTGATACAAAGTCAGAAACCCCTGTGAGGGTTGCAATCTGTTTCCTGTTTCTCTGCAGTCCTACTCTGTTCTGTGATGGCGGGGACAGATGGGGCCCCACAGCCCCTTCCCTGTCACACGGCAGACTGAGCAAAGGGGACTGATTTGGGAGGGAATGGGGCGCCTCCAGCTTTCTGGGCACTGCAGGCCAGCGGGTTATGGAAGGTCCTGCTTGCCCTGGGCAGCCATGCCAGCTGGTGGCTGGTGCTTTGGAAAGGTCCTCACTGTCAGCCACAGTTGCTTCATCTAAAAACCCAATCTTCTGAAAGTGTCAGTGCTGTTGGAGCTCAACGTTTCTGAGCTTGGCCAAGTATGTCAAGAAGGACCGACCTGTGGGCTTAGGGGGAAAAAAAGCAAATGCCTGCTAAGTTTACACAGACAGATCACGTTTTAGTTTGTTTTTACTAAATCTTAGCCTTTCGTTTTGTTGGAAGACATGGAGAAGGCACACGATGGAAAGACCCTTCACCTCCCCCCACTTTAAATTTTAGGGATGATAAATTACCGTGAAATTAATTTAGCTTTGCTATTACACTTTTACCATGAGTCCTGAGCCAAGGACATTTTTATGTTAAAGTCTTTGTAGATGTAACGTTTTTGTATGCCTGAAATATCTCTGTGTATAATATTGATATTGGAAAAATCTATTAATATTTTATAAAATGATATGTCTGGTATGGCATTTGGCTTCTTCTGGGGGAAAAGAACATAATTCTGCAAAATGTTAGAAATTCTACTAGAGAGACTGCACAAGCATGACAGATACACTAATTCCAGTAAGTGTAGGTAGAGATCTTCATGAATGGGGAACTACGTTTGAAAAGATCATTTCTGATGTAATCGGAAATTGGGGGGATTCTTAAGATTCTCCAAAAAAACCCCCCACTTTTCCTGAGTACTTTGCTTCTTAGGCAGAAAAATAATTAACTCCTAAAGCCATCCCATTGGCACAAAGAGAGTCAGGGGTTCTCTCTGGAATTTTGTTATAATAGGGCTCGGCACATTCTAGCGTGATTGTTGGTTTCAGACACTTGCCACCTGTGTGTGAAAGTAAGAGGAATGCTACTTTGCCTGACCTCATTTAAGAACAAGAACGCACATTCGTTTAGAGTTTAAAACTCAGGACTCATGTTTAATCTTTCAAACTCCCCTCTTCCCAGGGCGCCCTCAGCTTTCATCAGAGCTTTTCTCATAGTCATGCCTCTTATAGTTTTATAATTTTTAAAAGGTAATACTAGATGAGTTTAAGGCCCTGGTATCCATTTTCCATTAAATAAAGTGTCAAAACTTCTGATGCTGTACTGTAGAGTCACCACCATGCCAACAGTTTTAATTTTAAACCCATTTTCCCCATTCTAATGATATGCGAACTTCACCCATGGCACTACTACCTTAGAACTTTCATTTTTAATTAAAGAAGTTAAATTGGCAACAGAAAACACTTTGCTTTCACATTAGCTTTGTTAATAAAAAGTGAAAGTTTAAAGCAGTGTACCTGTGGATGAAATCAAGTTCCAAGTTCCAGTTTCCCATTTATCTCATGAAGGCATCAAGCTAAAGGTCTATGCTTATGACAATCTTAAAACAAAAGGAACAAGGAAAGATGAAAATATTTAAAACCCAACTATTTTCAGCTGATGGCGAGTCAAAAAACTACACTAGATATTTTAATACAGAAAAGATTCCATCCTTCTAGACACTTTGCAAAATGATATTAGATAACTGGTCATGAGGGGCAGTGAAAATCTCAAAGAAAGTAAAATAAAAATAATTATAATTAAAGCCCAGGCGTGGTGGCTCACATCTGTATTCCCAGCATTTTTGGGAGGCTGAGGCAGGCAGATTACTTCAGGTCAGGAGTTCGAGACCAGCCCGGCCAATACGGTAAAACCCTGTCTCTACTAAAAATACAGAAATTATCTAGATGTGGTGGCGGGTGCCTGTAGTCCCAGGTACTCAGGAGGTTGAGGTACCAGAATCGCTTGAACCCGGGAGGCAGAGGTTGCAGTGAGCCAAGACCGTGCCACTACACTTCAGTCTGGGTGACAGAGCAAGACTCTGTCTCAAAATAATAATAATAATAATAATAATAATAATAATAATAATAATAATGAAAACATGTTAGATATTGGTACATAAGAAGGAAAACCTACAATTATCATCTAATTAAAGAAGTAACATTGAAGCAATAAAGAACAATATACAGAGGTAAAGCATTTCCATTATCATAGTAGAAACATTAAAATACTTTTGGTTTGGTTAACGTAAAGGGAGGAAAACAATCTGGATGTCTTTTTTTACCGGCTTATTATTATTAAAGCATGAATACTTGGGGTTTATGTAAACTGGTAAAGAAAATATTCAGATTCCCTCTCTATATATCTAAAGATATATATATGTATAATATATTACATCTATTCATTATATATTATCATGTATTACTATCACTTATATATTATGTATGTATTCATTCATTCTAAAATTGGAAAAATGCTCTATTTCTAATTGAGCTGGAAAAACAAAATACCAGATTTCAAATTATTCCTCTAAACTTCTACTTTTTAAAATAGATACCCTTGTTTATTAAAAACAAACAAAAAGCCTTAAAGCTTGAAATGATACTAAAAACACAACCATCATAATAACCAAGAAAAAATAGTCAAAATTATCTTGACACAATTTTATTAGACTTCATGAAGGAAAACTGGAGGATTGACCATGTGGTCATCTCCCCTCTCTCTCTCCCTCTTAAAACCATGTTAAAATTGTAAGGAACTCTAAACAAACGTGTAAGTTCATGAAGATGAAGAGAACCGAAAAGAAATACCTACCTGTTGATAGACGTGTCAAGTGTGGGCCGGATGTGGTGGTTCATGCCTGTAATCCCAGTGCTTTGGGAGGCCAAGGATCTCTTGAGTCTGAGAGTTTGAGACCAGCCTGGGCAACATAATAAGACCCTATCTCTACAAAAAAAAAATTAGAAATTAGTTGGGTGAGGTGGCATGCACCTGTAGTCCCAGCTACTCAGGAGGCTGAGGCTGGAGGATGGAAACATGGTAGATGTGGATGCAGAAGGAAAGTCTACAATTAGGCTGAACTACAATTAGGTTGAGCTTCCTAGGCTTGAGCCTAGGAGTTGGAGACTGTAATGTGCTATGATCACACCACTGTACTGTAGCCTTGGTGACAGAGGAAGACCCTACCTTTTTTTTTTTTTAATACTTTAAGTTCTAGGGTACATGCGCACAACGTGCAGGTTTGTTACAAGTGTATACATGTGCCATGTTGGTGTGCTGCACCCATTAACTCGTCATTTACATTAGGTATATCTCCTAATGCTATCCCTCCCCCGCCTCCCACTCCCCACAATAGGCCCTAGTGTGTGATGTTCCCCTTCCTGTGTCCAAGTGATCTCATTGCTCTATTCCCACCTATGAGTGAGAATATGCGGTATTCGGTTTTCTGTTCTTGCAATAGTTTGCTGAGAATGATGGTTTCCGGCTGCATCCATGTCCCTACAAAGGACATGAACTCATCCTTTTTTATGGCTGCATAGTATTCCATGGTGTATACGTGCCACATTTTCTTAATCCAGTCTGTCACTGATGGACATTTGGGTTGGTTCCAAGTCTTTGCTGTTGTGAATAGTGCTGCAATAAACATACGTGTGCATGTGTCTTTGTAGCAGCATGATTTATAATCCTTTGGGTATATACCCAGTAATGGGATGGCTGGAAGACTCTATCTTTTTTAAAAAAGTTAAAATAATAATTAAAAAAAGACAGAGAGAGAAAGAAAGAAAAAGTGGATGAAGGAGTTCCAGTTCTACTGTTGAGATGGAGAAAGAACACGCTAGCATATCCCTCCCACTGAACGCAGCTATAAAACATACACAGAATGCATGGATTAGTTCTTTGAGGATTCCAAAGGGAACATGAGAAATTGAAGAAAAATAACCTAATTTGAAGTATCATCAAATCTTCTTTTTTCCCCTCCGGTATCCCCCAGCCTGGATGCAACATAGCTGGAGCCTGGAATGGACACGGAGCAGACAGAGAGCTTTGGGACATACCCCCTCATTCTGGCTTGAGGAGAGGAAAGGCATCTGCCAACACTCCGAGTTAAGTAGGAGAAATATTGCCCACACCCCATCATCAAATTTTTTGTCATTCATTCCCTCACAGCTCAGCCCAGAGCTACCCATAGGTGCCTAAAATTCTGAGGGAGAGGAAATTTCCTCTCTAATCAGGAGATGTCTCAACAGGAAGGGACAAACCCTGTGTCTACTTGTTCTTCCTTTCTTCTCTTCTACCTTCCCATCTGTCTCTCTGACTCTCTCCTCTCCCTCCCCTTGGCCATGGGAAGTGCACGGCAGAGCGTGATAAAGCCTCCACTTTCTGACCTGAGAACTGAAATTGGAGCACCCAGAGAACATAAAAATACCTGAGAGACTGTGAAGAAATAGGAGTTGGAGAAGACCACCCCATAAAGTCATTTATGAACTCGTGGGCAAGCTCCTGAGCTGCAAATGCATGGATCTAATCCCAAACCACTCACCACAGACTTTGTGAACTGAACAACAGAATAAAGCACAGCCCAGATCCCAGACTGACCACTGGTGGAGCACATCTGGGACAGATCTGATAGCACTGCAAAGACTTTGAAAATCCAATTCACATTGACCTACAACCTTTACATCTGGTTGGAACATGCAGCCTGAATCCAACTACGTAGGTAAAGGTTTGATATTTAAAAATAACTGTAACATAAAGGGCGGGGGCAAGGAAAGTACTTTTGGACCTATGTGGTGGTTAGGTTTCTTCTACATTGCTTCTGGCATAGTAAAATATTGATTCTAAATAGACAGAAAAGTTAAGTATGTTTATTGGAATCCCTAGAGCAAGGAAACCATACTAAGAAATAGATATCAAAAACAAAATAGATACATTAAAATGGAATATTTAAAACCTTTAAATATTACACCAATATTTGTAGCAATTTTTTTTAGTAGCCAAAAACAGGAATCAGCCTAGATGTTCTTAAATAGTTGAATGGATACCTTAGTCCATTTTGTACTGCTATTACAGAAGACTTGAGATCAGGGAATTTCTAATGAACAGAAATATGTGTCTCACAATTCTGGAGACTGAGAAGTCCAAGATCAAAGGGCTGGCAGTCTGGCGATCTGGTGGAGACCTTTTTGCTGCATCATCTCATGGCAGAAAGGCAAAGAGAGGGAGAAAGAGAGGAAGAGGGAGCAGAACTTGTCCTTTAATGAGAAACCCACTCCCTTGATAAAAGCATTAATGCATTCATGAGGATGGTGTCCCCATGACTGAAACATCTTTCATTAGGCCTCACCTCCCAACAACACCACATTGGAGATTGAGTTTCCAACATGTGAACTCTAGGTGGACACATTTAAACCAGTGCAATGGGTAAACAATCTGTGGTATGTATCTACCATAAAATATTACCCAGGAATAAAAAGAAACAAACTATTGATACACACAACTTAAATGAATCTTCAGAAATTATGCTGAGTGTAAAAAGCCTATCCCAAAAGATTACAAAATATATTATTTCTCATATACATTTTTATTTGTTTGGTTATTTATGTATTTATGTATTTATTTATTTATTTATTACCTTACTTATTTTAGAGATACGGTTTCACTCTGTCACCCAGGCTAAAGTGCAGTGGCATGATCATAGCTCACTGCAAACTTGTACTCCTGGGCTCAAGTCATCCTCCAGCCTCAGCCTCCCAAGTAGTTGAGACTACAGGTGCACACCATCGTGCCTATTAGAGACAAGGTCTCACTATGTTGCCCAGGCTGGTCTTGAACTCCTGGCCTCCAGGGATGCTCTTGCCTTGTCTCCTGAAATGCTGAGATTACAGGTATAAGCTACCATACCTGGCAAACATTTTTGAAATGAGAAAATTTTAGGAAAGGAATGAAAGATTAATGGTTGCCAGCAGTTCAGAATGGGGAAACCGGAAGAAAGTGGGTATGGTTTTAAAAAGAAAGTACAAGAGCTTCTCAGGTTCTGTGTGGTATTGGAACTGTTCAGAATCTTGAGAAGGTAATGGGAACACAAACATATACAGGTGATTAAATTGTATAGAACTGAATGCACACAAATAAACACAAATAAAACTGGGAAAATCTGAATAAGATTACTGGATTGTACTAATGTCGAATTCCTGGCTGTGATGTTATATTATAGTTTTCCAAAATGTTATCACTGAAAAAACTGTACAAGAGATCTCTTTGAATTATTTGTTACACCTTCATGTAAAACTATAATTAATTTAATAAAATGTTCAAATAAAAAATTTTAAAATGTTTTAAAAGCCCCAAAGAAGGCAGGAAGAGGTAAACAGAGGAAATAAAAAGAGAGGGAGTAAACAGAAAAAAATTAAATGGTGGGCCAATTAACATATATTTATAATTGATTAAATGTAAACAGTTTAGATACACCAATTAAAAGACAGATACTGTAGAATAGATAAGAGTGGTCGAACTATATGCTGTTTACAAGAAACTTACTTTAAATATAATAGCATAGATAAGTTAAAAGTAAAAGGATGGAAAACAATATACCATAATAATACTAATCAAAAGAAAGCTCAAGTAGCTATATCAAAATTAGACAAAGTAGCTAGCAAGCCAAAAAGCTGGTCCAAAACACAGAAAGATATTACTTTTTTTTTTTTTTTTTTTTTGGACGGAGTCTTGCTGTGTCGCCCAGACTGGAGTGCAGTGGTGCAATATTGGCTCACTGAAACCTCTGCCTCCCAAGTTCAAGCGATTCTCCTGTCTCAGCCTCCTGAGTAGCTGGGATTACAGGCATGAGCCACCATGCCTAACTAGTTTTTTTATTTTTAGTAGAGACGGTTTCACCATGTTGGCCACGCTGGTCTCAAACTCCTGACCTCGGGTGATCCAACTGCCTCGGCCTCCCAAAGTGCTAGGATTACAAGCATGAGCCACAGTGCCTGGCCAAAAAACATAAGATTCTTAAGAATAAATTTAACCAAGGAGGTGAAACATCTGTACACTGAAAGTGATAAAACATTGATTAAAGAAATTGAAGAGGAAACAAGTGAGAAGATATCCTATGTTCAATAATTGGAACAATTAATATTGTTACAATGGTCCATAATACCCAAAGCTGTCTACAGATTCAGTGCAATTCCTATCAAAATTCCACTAGCAATTTTCAAAGAGAAAAAAATACTAAAATTCATATAGAACTCCAAAAAAACCCAAATAGACAAAGCAATCTTGAGGCAAAAAGAGCAGAGCTAGAGCAAGAACACTACCTGACTTCAAAATATACTACAAAGCTACAGTAATTAAAACAGCATGACACTGGCATAAAAACAGACACACAGACACATAAGAACAGAATAGAGAGCTCAGAAATAAACCTGCACATTTATGGTCAGGGGTGGGGTGGGGCAGGGGGATGAGAACATATCAGTCAAAGACTACAAAGTTTCAGCTAGACAGGATGAATAAGCCCTGGAGTGTTAATGTAAGAATGGTGACTACAGTTAACAGTAATGGATTGTATACTTGAAAATCACTAAGAGCATAGATCTTAAATGTTTTCACCATGAAAAAAATCACATAACTAAGTGAAAATGAATATGTTAATTAGTTGATTGTGTTAATCATTTCTCAATGTGTGTGTATATCTATTTATTTAAATATCATGTTGTATACTGTAAATATATACAATTTTTGTCAATTATATCTCAACAAAGCTGGAAGGATCCTGGCTAGTAGAGAAACCCCATCTCTACTAAAAATACAAAAAATTAGCCAGGCGTGGTGGCAGGCACCTGTAGTCCCAGCTACTCAGGAGGCTGAGGCAGGAGAATAGTGTGAACTTGGGAGGCGGAGCTTGCAGTGAGCCGAGATCGCACCACTGCACTCCAGCCTGGGCAATAGAGCGAGACTCTCTCTCAAAAAAATTTTTAAAAATAATAATAATAACATCTCCTCTTGCCTGGCATGGTGGTTCAC